>NC_139657.1:10103758-10498758 GCF_951799395.1 Argentina silus
CAAAGGCCCCCTCTCACATCTAACAGAAACCCCTAAGCTCACAGACCTCTTTCTTTAAGGTAAACATTTATTACTTCAGGGGTACCCGGAGAGCTGGAGGCAGTCACTTCACGGGGCTGTAAATGTCATCTTCCCTTTGACACACAAAGTGACAAATGAGTCAAGGCTCCAGTGGCATGAGAGATCCTTTGGCCTCCTCTTTCCCTGTCTGGGCAGCCAGCGGGGTGAAATCACTGTGTTTGTTCTCCAGGCTCAGTATAAGTACATGACTTTCTATCTCAAGGGCATCAAATCAGATGACTACACTAGAGTATCCTCAGCTGAATGGTCAGTTTCCCTTAAAGCCGAGCACAAGCTGAACTAGCGTCATGCAAGGGACAAAAAAAGATATCTCCTAATATTCACTCAAACCACTTGGCTTACAAATATTAGAGTCTAAAGTCAGACAGACATAGTACACAAAGATGTACTGCATCCTGTTTGTGATCTTCAGAGAGGCGATTTCACTTCATGAGTGGGCTGCTAAATGTCAAGTGATAAGGAGAAGGCAACTTGACATGTGTGGCATGTTTCAAATTGCTAGGCTATTTCACGCTCTGCTGCCTGTCCAACTTTAGGACGTATCGCATCAACTAGGCCGACTAATGCTGTGATTTGGTTTGCTTATTAGGTTGTTTACCTCAATGTCAGGTAAAAGAGGAATAGCCTAATACCTCCACACGAGTTGATTGATAACCCTTGAATTAATTAGTGAGTGTCATAATTGCCAAAATAATTTGTGTCAGTCTGTTGTTGTGGTGGTGGTGGTGGTGGTGGTTGTGATTATTGATGTTGCATTTACTCTGAGAATATCCGGGAAGCATTCTGGCAATTCTGGCTGAGTGTTTTGTACTGGGTTAGCTCCATGCTGCATGCTGCAGGTTCTGACCTGGGCCAGACATCAAGGCTTCAGTGGCGTAGCAGAACTGGCAACTGTCTCTCCCTGCCATTAATCAGACACACAGAGGACTGTCTTCCCTCCAGATGGGGAGGCTCTCCACAACCAAAGAAAAATACGAAGGCTAATTAATTCTTATCGGCACAGGGAAATTAGATGAAGAGCCACCAAAGAAAAAAAACGATGTCACCTTTAGCTGGGCAGTGGACTTACAATATATTAGCATACATGAGCATCATTTCTGCATGACAATGTATTGTATGTCATTAACTACCGCAGGATTGAATGTAGGGAGGCCACAAAGACACCATAGTTGGAGGTTAATGAATGATAAGGAAGGTGGTGCACTCTGGGACACGGTGTGACAATTATTACCAGTGCCCAATATGAAAAACAACCGAACTACACTATAAGCTCACAGTGCAAGGGTAAGTGGTCTAACAATACACCATCATCCCATTAGCTTGCAGAGTCTCTCTGTATTACTGACAAGTACATAGTGATTCATAGATATCTAAGTTTCAAAGTATTTTAGTCTTTCAGAGGATCATATACTTACTGAGAATGAACAATACTGCATGTTCTGCAAAGTGCCTCACAAAAGTCACAAGCCGCTACTAATTGCAAACCACAGTCATCCAGTACGTAAGACCGGGCCCTCGGTTGGTAAATCAAGTGTCAATCCCCTCCATCTGGGACACACACACACACACACACAAAAAGCTGTGCAGAAAGCTGCTATCCACAATTGATTGAATCCCGGCCACAGTGTAATTTACTGTAGTCTCTTAGTCAACATTACCACACTGTCAGTGAATAATAGTAGCATTATCTTTTTTTCCACAGATCCCTACAGACACAGCTAGTGTCTCAGCCATTGGCCTCACTGTAGCAGACATTTGCTTTTGGACAAAATCATTAAGGCAAGAAATTACATTCGCATCCTCTGTAATCAACATCAATACTCAAGAGAATCCAGTAGGCCTCAGAATACTGGAGATTCATGCATCTAATTAGCAGAATTCAAACAGTGCCAATACAGACACACTGCTAGCATTACTTTGGGTGTTTGGATGTTTTGTTTGACTGTCTTACGCCCAAGTACATTGTTTCATTCATTTTGAAATTGTTTGCTTGGATCCTCTCTGACTACATATTGAAGTGAAATGAAGTGTGTCGAGTGAAGTCAAGTCAAGTCAAGTCAAGTGAAGTCAAGTCAAAGTTTATTGATCACATGCACAGGATACAGGATGTAAACTGTACAATGAAATGCTTACTTTGCCAGCTTCCTCTAAGCAGTGCAAATATCAAAACGTAACAATCTAAATCCAATAATAACACAATAGACAATAACTGTGTAATAGGCATAAGTATAAACAAGGTAATAAGTGTAAGATAAAGTGAGCAATACAATACAGTAATAAATAGCAGCAGTGATGGTAGTGAGTGTCACACACGCACACACACACACACACACACACACACACACACACACACACACACACGCACACACACACACACACACACACACACACACACACACACACACACACACACACACACACAGACACAGCTAAAGACCTTCAGACAGTCAGGCAGTCAGTAAAAGGTTACTTCCATCATGCAACAGATTGTGTGAAAGGCTTCAGAGGACACCTTTAAGGAAACTTAAAGGCATCAGGGACAAACATGGAGTAGCAACAATCAGTGGTTGATGATGGAAGGTGTCTCCAGGGACCTAACCTAATTATCTCAATTTCCATCTCCCTGGAGCCTTGGCTGGCATCTGTGGCACCTGGTGTGGATGTCCACTTGAGAATATGACACGTCTGGATGGCTATGTTGTCAGAATACAAACCACCTACTTAGGTGATACAGTAGTCCACGACCAATGGCATTTTTGAAAAGGTGTGTTTATGTGTGTGTGTGTGTGACGTTACCCCCAGGTTGACCCGTTAATTATTTGACTTAAAACAGAGCTCTTAGAACCTTGTCTTGCTACCAGTGCTATAATTTGCTAACAAGGCTAAATATTATAGCAAGCAATGTGTACAGTAAATTAATCCCAACAATAGTAGCAACCATTTCCATAGGCTAATAACAAGCTAACAAGCAATAACACTTGGGAGAAACAAACTTGGGAAATACCAGTATGATACACCTAATAAATGACCATCTACTGTTGATTTGTGTCATACAATTGACCAATTCCAGGAAACTGTATATAAAATGTAAAATGTACTCTACACACCTGCATAGCACATCCCAGCTACCTTCGCTATCGATCAGGAACCTACCCAGAAGTAACTTAAGAGACTATATCATCGGCGGAAGAAATCCACCGATAACTAAGTATCACTACAAATGCTTTGGAATATTAAAGATCTCATTTAGTATGACGTGATTCTGATACACTATAGACTCTTGGGCAGCAATTATTGGCATGAGTGGCTCAGATCATTGGACCAAACTAAAACAAGTGAGTGTTATGTATGCGTCAGTGCTCTATGGGAAAGAGACACTTGCTCCCTTTCATGTGCAGGCACTGTCCTTCTGATCCTGCGAGCCCACTCCTCAACCCCACATGTGGATGTGTGGGAATCTATTATTTTCCCAATCCTGAGGGAAGGAGAAAGGTCTCCAGCATCATTATTTTCCTTCAAAATGTAACTGACTTTACTGCACACCCTAATTTGCTTGCCGTAATTATAGGTCATGCTCCCCTTTTGTAATTTATAAAACCTTTTGTTCTTATCAATAATGAATGGGCTTTGGCGAATCACGGCGCTATAATATTTTGATATTATGAAAATGCTAATGCGTCAGGGACCTCGAGCCTTATCGGCCAGGTCCGATGCTCTATTAAGCAGCCGGCAGAAGAAGTCGGACGCAAATTGCTTATGTTAATGCCCCTGTTGTACCCAGACAGGATGAGGAGTCTGCAATTAATTTCATCCAGGCGGTGGATGGACAGGCAAATTTATTTCCCTTCCACAGGGTGGTGGCTTCCCCTCCTTTTCCTCAGGTCTCTACATAGAGTTGGAAAGAGTGTGAGAAAGGGAGGCAGAGAGGGAGAGAGAGGGAGAGAGAGAGAGGGAAGGTAAAAGAGCGAGGGGAGAGGCGGCTCAGGAACGATCCATGACCTAATTGAACGGCGGCGAAAAAAGCGAGGCAGAGCAGCAGCAGGGAGAAGAGTGGCGGCATCTTCATTCATTACGCTGACAGTGTTTTCGCAACTTAAACCTGTTTTATTAATTATGTTTGACATTTCCCTAATTAGTTTCATTTACATCACATCAGCTCCTAGCAGATGATTGCACCGTACATCAATTCTCTCTAGCCTTAGAGCTTGCGGAAAGGAGAGAGAAAGCATAGAGGCCTTATTTTATTTATAGAACATAGGTAAGCAGTGAGAAATACAATGTACCTCTCTGTAAAATACAGAATATTTGTATTTAACTCTACAATCTTATATATTATATACAAGCTTCTATAATAACAATCAAATGTGGTTATTGAGACATCAGACCAGCAAGGGCACTGTGGTTAAACCAATCCAAATTCATATCACCGTGCAAACTTTTGGTATGCTATTTTGGTAACTTTCATACTGAATATGCTGACCGAATACAGTACAGGTTAAATAAATCAAAATGTAAAAGTTCAGATAGACTTATAAATAAACTTATATGGCTATCTAAATACAGTACCCACAGACAGACAGTTGGGCAGCCTAAGGAACAAAGTGGAACCACTCAGTGCAGTACTTCCACACTGGGAATTGAGGATATCTCTAAAACTCCCTTTCAGAGGCCTCTGGCATGCATAACCAATACAGTTGACCCAGCAACTGTCAACCCATGCTTTACATTGAGTACACTCAATGTGTTACTGTGCTCCCAGGTGCACAAACAGCGGGTGTGTGTGCGGGGTGTGGACTGACTAGAATGGCTAGTTTATCGGTGTTCATCTCTTCCCCCCAGAATTACAAGAAATGTCTGACTGAATGGCCACTAGTAGGACTATTTACCTTAGCTCTTCCTTATATGTACAATACATTAGACCCATATGGCTTTGGCATTCTCAAAGACTAAAAGTTCTAAGTAAAAGGAGTTTAAGCTTTTCCTCATATGTACAATAAATCCCTATGGCTTTGTCATAGTCAAAGACTAGAATGTATACGTTAAAGGAGTATTATGCTAGACTTAAAAACCGACATGCAGTATATCTTTTGGTCCCTATCTTTTCTCAAACTCAAACAGACACCAAATAGGGCCATCAATCAAAACCATAGGGACGTTCTTGTCTGGTCGAGTATGCCAGCTAGGGAGATGTGAATCTTTGTCCCACATTCATTTTACTTGTAGGTCCAACAGCAAGAGGAGTGGATGGATCAAGTGTTGTGAATCACATGTCTGTCAGGGCAAAGTGGAGCAGACAAAAGTATCAGAAAGTAATGAGGAAGCTCAAATATGATATGAAATAATTAATTGTTTTGATCATATAAACAATTGACTGGCTGAAAAGAGCAGGCATACTTCGTTTTGGGATTAACTTCCACTTTAATGTAAGATACTTTTCATTTTTTCTTTGGCCAATGGTGACTCCATGCCCTTATGTCAAACAACTAGGGGGACACATAGAAACTCGTTGTCGCACACATTATCCTCATGAGCACAATTATTTTATTTTCAGTTAATTCTGTTTTTATAGTATTACTTTGGGAACCGAGTGATTTATTTTTCCTATTTGTATTAATATTAGTCTAAAACCCATGGGTACCAACTGAGGTGTAGCAGTTAGGTTGTCACCAGTTTGTCTGCCCTAAGAAAAACAGATACCTTGGGTGCTTGTTAAACCATCAAGCTACCGATCCCTCCCTGTAAGACACTTGAAAACATCAACAGACATGACACAAATTGTACTACAGTGCTACAAATAACTTTGCTTCCATCTTTGAGAGCAGTACTCTGGTCTCTCATGGAGAGCAACCAGCAAACACTTGACTAAGAGACACTGTTGCCGGTCATACAAGCCCAAACTCTGAAGCGTCCAGCGGTGGTAGAAAGCCATAGAGAGTGCACTATTTTTACTCTGTCTCAACATCAAAGGCATCTGTTCTTAGGGACTTTGGTACAGGAGACAACATAGGTATTGTAACTGTACCCCTTAATGTTTGTCTTGTTATAAAGCCCTCAATGGGGCTCTCAGAGGAGTAGGCACTGGAGACCCAACACCCTCCCCTCCTTACCGCCCTCTTATCTGTTGTGGTAGCACTCTACTTGGTTGATTCCCAGCGCTACGGTGACAGGGATTGTTAAAGCATGGCATCTTTCAACATGATGATATGGTTGTGTGCACTATTTGTTCCAACATACTGTAAGATGTCCCCAGCTAACCGGGGGACAGCATCTTGTTTTTATAGCTGGTAACCTATTTCTGTATTTCCTAGTTTGTGCTTTCCTAGTTACTGCTCTCTTCCATTAGAGCTTGAACGATGAAGACGTATTACAGTACCTGTTCATTTTCAGCATGTGCAGAAATAGTCATGTAACTCAGGGATGTAGTGTTGGTAGGTAAACAGGGTTGATACTCAGACGTTTGAGGCCATTGCCTGTACATCATAATCTACAACTACTTGCTTATTTTATATGCATTGTGTAATTCATAATACATTCACAAATTGGATTCTTTCACTGTAATGGGCAGAAGTCAGGGCTTTGCGAATTGACTCTTCCCTTCCAATCTACTATCCATATGTTTTAACAAATTCTGAATTCTGAACAATTGCAGGCTCAATATGAATCACAGTAATTCTTTCATTTTTAAATACATAATGGAAATGTACAAGAAGTACTGTACTCATAAAAATTGATATCTCAATCCTCCATTCTAATTTATAGCACACCCCCCAGGCACATATTATTCAAACATTAATAATAAAAAAAAGAATCTATACATCAAAAAGCTTCTGGTTTCACTTTTGCTCACAGTCATAGTCATGCATATTATATAAGTAGAGCTGACTTGACTGTTGCCCATCTTATAACAGTTCTGCATTAAATAACAAGCAGATTGATGGATTGAGGGATAATTCCCGCACTCTTTATTCAATATACTTAAATTTTAATGACCTTTTTAACACCCTTACTTAAAGCCTTATATGTTTAGATAATACACTTTATGCAAATTGTATAATTCTATAAATTTTAGATTTGTCTCAATTCATCTTCCTCTATCTTTGAAGTGCTGAAAATGCCCATTATGAAATGAGATTAAAGCCTAAATTGAATTATTCAGTTCTTAGGATAATATTTGTAACAGTTTCTTCATTGAAGTTTTCCACTTTACCAACAACAATAATCATGTTCAACACTATTTTTCATAAAATATCTGAAAGTGAAAAACTGAAAGTGAAAACTAATACTTTATTGCCATGGAATAAATGTTGAGATTATCTCTCTGTTTAAAAATCTCAAAAAAATCAACTCACGCCGACGATTGATATGTTTATCCATATTGGTCACATAGGTGTATTCACTGCTGCTGAACTTTTCAAGCACACTCTGTAACTAGCAATCATTGGTAATCATTATTAATCAACATATCCTATGAGAGGATAAGACGTAATGTTGATAAAGAGTCATTTGTCTCTTGCATGTGTCATTATCTATGGACCTGTTTGTACTATTTCATACCAACAGATTGTTTGCCTCAGCTACAGGGGTCTAGGTAAACACTCAAATGGTATTGTTTGTTTTTACCAGTTTCAATCCCTAATGTCTGGTAATCGGGGATGGTAAGTCAGAAGACATCAGCTTGACTCTATTAATTACCACCTGATCCTTTCTTCCTGGATAATTAGGTACCCATTAGTTCTAATCAAGTAGTTACTTAATTATTGCAGTAATTAGTCTAATGGTCTAGCAAATTGAAGCTTTATCACTTTCAGATACTTAATGTTCTTGGCAGAGTGCATCACAAGTGTCAAGGCTTAGGCTTCAGCAATCAAGCAGTGGAAATGAAAGTTATTACCATGGCATAAATGCTTTCAAGCTATTTATGTGTAAATGTGTTATTTTTTATTTAAATGTGTAAAACGAGAGATTGGGTCCATCGTGAAAAAATTGAAAACAATAAATCCTATGGTATGACTTGTTTTTCGATTCATTCAAACTTAGTTGAACTGTACAGGTATGCAGCCTAATAATTGTCTGTGCGCTGTACTACCTGTCAGTGCATTTATCAGTAATAATGAACACACAATGCAAATTGGACTGCAATTAATGTCTCGATTGAAACAATCTGGCTCTATGTTTTGTGGCTTTGTGCATTTCACATGACAGTGTTGATGTGTTCTGTTTAGGGTACCTGCTCTTGGTGGAATCTTATTGAGAGTCAAGATAAGAGGCAGCGAGGCTAGATCCTTAAATGCCCATTTACATTTATGTCATTTCTCGGATAAAAATCCAAAATTCTATGTCAAAAGAATCTCTGCATTGTGTTGGTGGAATGTTACTGTACTTTACCGACATTACCTGCTGCAACAGAGGAGAAATACCTTTCATCTTATCTACCATCAGTTGGGTTGGAAAAGAGATGTACACTACCAGCATGTCCTTTCAAAGAATGCAGTGTATTCAAGGTTTGTTTTCTTTGTGGCTTGTTTCAATGTTCCATCAAATTGCCGTGACATCGGGAGCCAAATGTGTGCTTAGAGGTGAGTGAAAAAGCCGTGCTCCACCATGAGGGCTCACCTGAGCCACAGAGGGAAAGTGAACGGGTTGTCTCCAAACCACTGCAAATTGAGCCTGGCTTGTCTGTCATCACCTCCCAATTAGCTGCAGTTTATTGAGTCTGCAGGAGACAGAGCATGTTGGCAGGTGAGGAGGGGTGTCTGAGAGGTGCCTGTGCCAGCCTCCCAACCCTGGACAGGACTGACTTATGACCCAGACATCCGAGTGCAACCACCACCACCGTGCCTACTCCCGCCCGCCCACCCGCCCACCCACCCACCCACCCACTCAAACCCACCCACTCACCCACCCACTTTCACCCCTTGTCAAGGAAAGACAAGTTATCTCGAAATACCTGAAAACATGATGTTTTTCAGCTCCCACAATGTTTTCATAACTGTTGTACAGGAGCTGGAACTGATCTTGTAATCTCAATTATCTGTGACAGCAGCTGTTTCTGCGGAAGGGGTAGCACATTTACAGTAGGCTAACTGTACGTTCTACATTATATATGTTTTATTTGTTACATTCCCTATGCAAATTATTTTCATGTTGTTTCATTAAAACCATTGGGCTATGTTTCATTAGTCAATAGCGTACAATACAGACTTTTCAAATGTAAACTAAAACAATCTGTGCTGAACATATTAAAAAAAACCGGTATGATAGGTAAACGAATGAGGAAGAAGGAAGAGAAGAATATTGTGAGGAAGAAATATTTTACTGAATGAATTGCAATTTGAAGGCCTTGTTAATGGTTGGATGCAATCCTCCATCTGAACTTGGGAGTTAGCTTTCTTTACTTGACCTAAATGTCACACTCTAAGAATCCTCCACCAGATGCTTTCACAAAAAAAAAAAAGGAAAAAAAACGCTGAGGAAAAAAATCGGCAATGCTCCTTGCCATATGACAGCATTGTGTGAAAACTGACACGCAGAGTTTTCAAATTGGGGCCCGGGGAGCTGAAGCATAAAATAACTTCAATCTCACCGGCTCTCCAAGGAATAGAACAGAGGTGCGACCAACAACAACACAACAACGGAGAGGCAGGAAGGGGTGAAGGTAGGAGTTATTAGAGGATAAAACACGCCTCTCCATCTCACTCCCTCTCTCTCAGGAACCCCAAGGATGATCAATGGATTTAGTCAGAGGGATATTCAAGCAGAAAATTGCTGCCTTTTTGCTTTTCTTTGAAGTATTTCCAGAATACATACCAAACCCCCAGTCCACCCAGGTTGAAAATAACAGCACAAGAGCAGTCTCTATGAGTAATCCTGGAAAAGGGAAGAAGAAGAAAGAGGGGGAGGGTGGATGGGGGCACTGAATGTTAAAGGAGGTAGAGAAGGCCCAGATTGAAACTTTGCAGGTATAAAATTGAAGGCAGCCAGCTGAACAGTCATAGTCAAACATGGGCTATATTTCAAAAAAGGACCTCTTGGACCAACTTTGGATCCTTTCAGACAGAGTGCAGTGTCTACTATCTGTGGGCTGCGAAACAACAATCAAAACACTGGTCCAGAAAGATATGACCAGTGACTCGTAAGTTACCTACAGTATTAGTCTCATCAGGTTACATTTACTGAAGAACTGTTTGCTACACAAATATACATATTGTGTGAACGTGTATTTATATCTTATGGTAAACGGTCAATCTCAGAAATAAAATGTAAACAACATTGTTATATGATGTTACTTCTGAACCTCATGAGATAAACGGATCATGTTAAGATTACGCCCAGCAATGGAATACTCCATTGAGTCAGCAGTGGATACTTTGTTGGGGTAGAGTGACTCCTCTCTCTAGCTTTTGGTCTTTATTTCTCAGAGTATCCGCTATGAGTGGGACAGCTCGGTATGAGGAGTCCTTGTGGCTGTGAAGGTTTTCTAAATGGGGAAAAGCCAAGCTGTGCCAATGAGAGGTTGAACCCCAGTGTTGGACAGGGAGGTCCTCCCCTGCCCCTGGGGGCCCCCATGGCACTGTGCAGATGACAGCGGAGGCATGTGGCACACTCGTGGCGTTATGGATAGGACTGGGCGATGGGGGACCTAGCTCCGCCGCTCCCTGCCGCGCCGTGTGACGGCCTCATCCGTTTTCCCATCCCGGCCCTAATACATCTGCAACGTCGTCCCTCCCAATTAAAAGATTCCACAGTCCTATTTGTCAAAGGACGGAAGGGATAGCACAGAGGGTAGTTTAGCCGTAGTTTTTGGATTAATTGCCAGGCAAATCACCACAAATGGGAATGCGCTGTAAGTTCCACTAAGTAAACCAGCGGTGATCATTTGTGTTGTTTTTATCTGTTACCATTATGACTGGGCTGCCTCCATGAGGGATAGGCCATGGTTTACCGCTAACTACATCACCAGACATTCCACTTACACACAAAGGAACCTCAATCATTCTCAGCTCAATTGATGCCCTAAACATATGTAGTTAAAAATTAGTTGATGTTGACACGACTACAGTACGTGTAAAAAAAAAAACGACGAAAGAAAACAACGTATGAAGGGACATACATGCTCACACATGCATGCACACACACTATCACTCTTTCTGTTACATGTTCAAAGACTGAAGCTAATGCCAAGAAAAGAAGAAACAAATACTTTGTTATCTTTCTCCTTTTCGGTGTGTTTCCTATCATGTCAAGGGGGGAGGATTTCTTTTTATGGTTTAATTCAACAATAACATTTGCGATCAGGGTCTTGGGCATCTCAAGGGCATTCCTGGTGAAATTACTGAGACTCTGCACCATTTATCATAGCCTGACATGTGTCATGTTCCAGACTCCGGTGCGGAGAGGTTACAGCTGAAGACAGCTCTCTCTTTGTTGAGCAGCCATCAAAGACAACATCTCTTATTTATTAAAAAAGAGTGGGAAAACCAGACAAAAGGCAGACAATATACGCACTACAAAAAGCTATGGTTCTTGAAATGCATTCACATTCAGATATATTCGTCTGATACATGATGTCAGTCATTTTTGAACATGCACATCCACAACCCTAGCAAACGCCAAGCTCGTTAGCACATGTGCTTAATCTATCGTGAGGAAGTACTGAGTCACACAGGGCAGGGAAACTTCAAGATACAAAGGTGTAAAACAGATAGCTGACTACGGTGTATAGAATATGTGTGGGGTGATCAGGACGAGCCAAACTACCAGAGTATGAACATGTATTCATGTGTAGGCTAAATGTGCAGCACAATAAATCAGCCCTGTACTATCAGTTGGCCAGGTTCTTGCTAACGTTTCATAAATATTGGATATCAAAGACCTTATTTGAAATGACATGCAGTTAAGAGTGTAGAATGTGTAGTGGGTAACATGAGAAACACTTGACCACATGTGGGAAAACAGCACTAGTTTGGGCTGAATCCCAGCAATATATCTTCTCTAGAACTCCTAATATGGTTTTATTAGCGTAAAAGCAGCCTACCGCTGTTATGGCAGCACTCCTAGGATTGTCAAACATAGTTGTCTACAAGTTTATGAAGTGTTGCGTATAGCACATTATACAATAGATGCATGCACGAGGTGTTATGAAACTATAATACTCTATAAAGGTCATTATCAGATTGTTTATGTGAAAGGTGAAAGTGGGAAGAATGCGTAGTCCTTCAACAATGTTCCAATTATCAAAAATCCAGTGTTTCCAATGGATGACGTTCAAAATGAAATACAGTAACATGATGCTTAGTTTCCAATATAGTGCAGCAGAATGTACAATTTGAGCTTTTAAAAAGCTCTAAATGCAGATGATTAATCGGTAACGAGAACAAAAGGAGATTCGGTGGGAGACGTGGAATATTGAACAACGTAGTGTTTCAAAATATTTAAGGTTGAGTGCTGGCCTTCACTTACCTATTTCACCCTTTGGGTGTTTGCATAATCTGCCACAATAAAAAAAAAAACATACTATATTTACATTTTCAATTGTCAGTGTTGCCACAGAGGGCAGCAAAGCACAGACCTACATGATGTACCTTTAAGCAGGGATATTTTCCCCCATATAAATGATAGATGATCATGAACATCTTAAGTCCTGTGGCATTACATGTTCTTATAAAAAGCTTATGATTTATAGAGTAGACTAGGCTAAAGAATATTTTACAAATGTGTAAAGCATTATGAATGCACATATAAAGACACAACAGCATATCGTATAATGTGAGATGAGAGATTAGAAAGTGTTACACAAATGTCTTCTTTGTGGCCCATCGGCCTAAGTATTCATCCGCTGTCGTGCTCCTCCTCTGTGTCAGGTGTTTACAGTCATGCCTTTGCTCCCGGTACCTCCTCTTTTATATCACAGCAGTTATGAATGATAATAATTAAGGGAAAATACACAATCATTAGTCATACTAGGTTTTTCCATCTGGTATTACCGGCACCACCTTTGTTTCAGGAGGCCACAAGCAGCAGATTGGGTCTCACGCTATACAGGATACCTAGCATGAAGAGGAGCATTTCTGAGAAAATGCTCGTGTAAATTGTATTTTCTGTATTACATGTTGGTGCTATTCCATATTCATAAGAATTAGCGAACGTTGATGATGAATGCAAATGGTCATGGAACATAAGCGTGTGTTTTGTGTGTAAAGCTTGGTGGTTACTAAGATGATATAGCGCATAACTGTTTAAAGACTTGTATATCTCCAGGATAACCACTAGGATCCCTTTGCCTTGTACAGTACTAAAAAAAACATATAAAATATATATATATATTCATTCTTCGAGCATTGTGACTGCCAATAGCCCCTGGTCCTAGCATAGATTACTTTTTCTTATGATGACTGATGGATAGATGATTCACAGACAAATGTATCTGTTGTAAGTCGCTTTGGATAAAGGCGTCTGCTAAATGCCATGAATGTAATGTAATGTAATGTAATGTAAGCCTATAAAATACATGTTTTGTTAAAACATAAATATTGGCACCAGCAGCTCAACCATGGCCATAATTACTATGAATCCTTTATGGCAAAATGTAATTTCAAAAGTTAAGCCTGAAAATGTTCCTCCTTTCCTCAAATCTACAAGTGATTTCCAAGGAAATTACTCAGGAAAAACTGGCTCACCTTAAAAATGCATGTGATATGTCATTGTTTAAGGAGTGCATCAATAATTGCTGACATAGTTAAATGTAAAGCACTGTGCAAGGGGGAGGGGTACGTATAAAATTAATTAATTCCACTGGCACATTATTTATGAGTTAATATGATATACTGGTGTGCTTTACAATAGTACTGAATGTGCACATTTTGTAGATACTAAAAGACAGTAGAGTAATTATACAGAATGCCTTTTTGCCATGAACATACAATATAAATTACAGGCACTGTTGTTTATCAATTACCAAACACTGTTTAAAGGGTGTTTGGAGGATTGCCATGGCGACCCAGGCTTGTCTCCTATCTTTTACTCTCAACAGCTCATTATGTAACACAACAACCCTCTTTCCAAAGTGCTGACTGCCAGGTTAATATATTAAGAATTGGTGAGGCAGCTCCTATTGTGTAAGATAAATGGCAGAAGAGCTCTACCTCAAGCTCTAACCACGACTCACAAGTGTGATCAAATCGGGTGTCATTACACAGAACCACTGTCTAGCCAATGGCTTTACAGTGGAGTGCAGTAGAGATACTCTCCCGGGATAGAAACATCCCTGTAATCAGAAAACATAGTAGGAATTCCGGAGCCTATCTAGACTATGTAGCCTATGAATGATCATTCGGCGTGCTGAACAACTGCATCATACTGTGGGCATGTCAACGTGAGCTCAATGTTGATCTGTATGACGTTGTTTGTGACTAAGACATTGTATAGTAAGAAATGTTATCGACCAGCAGACTTGCTCACTTTGTCTGCCACATGTAAAAACAGTCAGGTCAGGAAACAATTAGGCTCATGTCCCGTTAATGTGCCATCGCAGGCATTACTCCTCTAATCCTGCACATTATGCTGGAAGGGAATAGAGTCTAAAGCGCCAAGAAGGATTTGATCCCTGGACCTTCTGTCCCTGAGTGACGTGCAACAATCATCTGACATAAGTGACCAAGCAGCGTCCACTGGGTCACAGAGTCTGAACTGTAGAGATCTGATATCCTCACTGTGGCCTTAACACAGTACAGTTTACACTATGTCTACAATACAGTGTGTGTGTGTGTGTGTGTGTGTGTGTGTGTGTGTGTGTGTGTGTGGTGTGTGTGTGTGTGTGTGTGTGTGTGTGTGGTGTGTGTGTGTGTGTGTGTGTGTGTGTGTGTGTGTGTGTGTGTGTGTGTGTGTGTGTGTGTGAAGGAGAGAGAGAGAGAGAGAGAGAGAGAGAGGGGGAAGCTATGGCTGAACATGATTGAAAGATTTGCTTGGGTTTGGGCTTAGAGGAATTTAAGCTTATTGAGATCAGTTCTTCAAATACTGTCAGTTTGTCTTCATATCTTTCTATTCCCCTTCTTTATTATGCCTCAATCTTACAATTGTACTACCACCTTAGTAACAGATGTGGGTTTAGAATAAGAAAAGGCACCTCATAAAAGTTAACACTTAAAAAACTTCAGCTTAATGTAATTCAACTTAAATCACAATCAACAGAGGTGGAGTGGAAAAGAATGCATTGTTATATCAGACAAGTGTACTTAGGGGGGAAATGTTTCCAATGATTAGAATTCATTAAATATTGAAATTAGCATTATCGTAATCACAGATAAGTGAGTGAATTATGTCATAATAAGGCAGACAGATGTAATCATTAGAAAGTAATACAATTTTGACCTGAAAACAATACAATCAAGATTGTTGGCAACAAAACGAACGGCTTTGAAGGTAAATGCTTCAATAGAAATTACGTTCTTCTATTTGTCTTCCGTTTCTGCTGCTGTTCATTTTTGTAAGCAACACTACAGTAACAGAGCCCACTTTATCCAGCAAGCAGGACAGGACTGCTAGGTTGTAGCTGTGTGTGGTGTGTCTTCACTGCCCTCTACAGGCCGAAGAGTGGCGATAGCCGGTGTTATGGACCAGCGCCCCCGACAGCCCTCATATTAGCAACACGTCCTGTCACAGCATAACAGGTGATTCAGCGTGCGGCGCCAGTGTGCTCCCATGCTTACACCCTCTGTGATTGGTCAATTACACTGCTTCTCTCAGTCGGATGGTGGGATTCTTGTCAACACAGGATTTATCATTCAGTATGACAAAGCGTGTGTTTTAAAGACTCTCTCTTTGTATCTAGTGTAAATATCACAAAGGATGTGTTTACGAACACGGCCGCCAACTGGTTTAGAAAGATCTGATGTTTTCACTCTGGGCCTGGGTCAATATTACTCGTCGGTAGGGTTACTGTCTGACAACCATTGCACTCTGCAAAGACAGTCAGATTATCTGTGCTGAGGTAAATGACCTGAGTAGCCTTAAGCTTAACCAGTACAGCAATTAACTCACATAGTCGTTGTCTTAGTACTTGTACTCTGTGCAATGACGATAAAGTTGAATCTAATCTAATCTAATCAAATCCCATGAGCCTGGTATACTCAATTGCCCTGACAAACTTCCCCAAACCTGCTCTCCTAAGGGGCTTAGTTTGTCTTAATGTTCTGCAGAATCAGGATTGTCTTGCCTTAAGCTGCGTATACACTACACGATATTCGCCACAAATTCCTTTGTCGGAATGCTATATGAACTTCCTAGGATGTTCGGGACAAATCTGGGACACAATTTGGATCGTACGAAAGGTTCTCCCAACGCGTTGGATGGGCTCTGCGATGATTGGTGACCTCCCGAACAATATCAAAACATGTTTGATATTTGATTGTGCCCAATGCGCATTCCACTCATGCCAGCCGTTCTATGTTGAAGTCATTGTGTGTGAAAGCCACACATCTTGCAAGTTATTCTGTAATTCCACAGAAAGCCAAGATAATGACAAAGTAAACACATACTGTGCTCTGGTATTACATATCCAATTAACATTGTTGGCCAACAACGTAATCTATAGTGGACAATCTCAAATCTCCTCTGGCCTAAAGCTTGGTTACTGTGTTTGGCGTAGTCAGAGTGGAATGTTCTGGAACATTGTATCAGAAATACCATAGACGAGGTCTAGCTCCTTGCACAGCCATTCAGGCCCAAATAAAACAGGATAACCGTATCTCTGCAGTACGCTCCAGAAAAATGTACCAGAGTAAGAAACTCCAGAGTAAGAAAGTCATTTTTATGAGAGGTGGATTTGAAACTTGATATTAAGGATCACCCAGTGGTCACAGGTTGTTTCCAGACTCTTTTTGAACATCAATCAAAACAGATTGGCGTGTCAATCTTCCACTCAACTTTTGTCAACAAAGTCTTCATCCTTATTGCAAAGCCACACGGTAAAACAGACACAGACACAGACAGACACACAGACACATAGACACACACACGTACACGAGCACACGCACGCACGCATGCACACACACACAAACGCACGCACACACGCACACACACAATGATATACAGGTATATGCTCAAAACTGAGTTCAAGTTGTCATAGAAACTAATATTTAATTTACGTCAACATTACATTTCTACTCACATGAGTCCCACTTTTTTATTGTAGAGTGTAGTTGGTCTTACAAACTCAGCTACTTGTACATGTCGTAATCACATTGCATTGCAATTTTGAAAAAAAACTACAGAAAATAAGATGGCAAGACACTTGGTAAAACCGGAACAAATGTTTCCAATAATACTTTGATACCTGCAGAGACGTCCTTTTCCTCAATGTACTTTTCAGAATACTTATCATTGATTTCCTTCAGTATCCTTAGCCTACACATGTGGCTCAGTTGGTAGAGCATGACACTAACAACGCTTAGGTTGTGGGTTTGATTCCTGCGGGGACCATATATACTGAAATGTATGCACTCACTTCAATCTAAGTCGTTTTGGATAAAAGCATCAGCTAAATGGCATATATATATATATGCTTTAAAAAAAATCCTTTGATCTTTCTTTGCACTGGTCTTGTTTTATACATTCACCCTCTTAACTGTTCTGCCATTTAACCAATCAATACAATCTGTAAATACAACCTTTATAATGTGTCAACATTCCAAATTACTGATTGATACATCTCATTCGTGTACAGATCAATATAAGGACCAAATCATTACCCATGTGATTTGTTTTTCCATGTTATCGATTCATGCAGAAAGCACATGCCAGTGTGACCCTATGAATCATAAAGGCTCACCTTTAGCAATATAGCATGACCTGTCGTTAGGCATGAATAGACATTGATATGCATGCATTGGCAATATACTGTAGTACAGACGACACTGCATGCTATATTTATCTAGACTGAATCTCCATCATGTGAGATGCTTATGACAGTCATGTGACAATTAGCTGTTGTGATAGTCCTCCAAGGAGGGTTACATTGTGTATCAGTAATGTCAAAGGGCTAGGGAGGAAATGCTGAACAAGCATTGGCTTTCAGAAGGAGAGAAAAGGGGAGGTAGGGGAGGTGACCTCTCTCTCTCTCTCTCTCTCTCTCTCTCTCTCTCTCTCTCTCTCTCTCTCTCTCTCTCTCTCTCTCTCTCTCTCTCTCTCTCTCTCTCGTCTCTGTGGAGTCTAGGATGGCAGCTGAGGTAAATGTGCCAAACTACTCTATTTAGGGTCGCGATGTACTGCACACTCCAGTTCACCAGGGATTCGCCCTGGCCAACTTCCACTACAACGACTGAAATGAGGCAGATCATTTAACCCTTTCTGGAGCATCACCAAAAAAAGAAACTTAATTTTTGTGCATTTGTACAATGTAAGAAGAGTAATGATTTCTGCTTACAGTACACTCAGATACTGAGTTTGAATGAATATGGCCCATTGGCTCTGTCCATAAAGTCTCTTGTAAGGGTGCCTGTGATTGCATGGCGGTGAAACAGTGACCTGCCCCTTTAAGACGGTATAGGGAGTTACAGACAGCGTGCACAAGGCCAGACAGAACAGCTGCTGTCACTTTTAATTGCATCATAGAGAGCTATATGGTGCCACTATCACTAGTTTTGGGTTCCTCAGTGATTGCAGCTGAACAGAGTAGACAAAGCCCCACTGCTTCCTCTCATAGCCCTCCATCCATCCATGATGAGAAGTGAGAGGTGATCAATGGTTCTTAACCCTGTGCTAAGAACGGTCTAATGGCGGGCACTTTGGCAATCTAGTCTCGACATCCCAAAGATCAAAGACCCGAGAGAGGTCGGCACCGACGTGTCACTGAGAAGGATGTATCTATCAGTTACAATTGCCCCATTGAGTACCGTTTTGCATACATTATTTCTGATATCATACATATATCCTCGTATTCTCCATCTGTCAGTCAATCGTAAATTATGTTTTTAAGATAAAACACTAAACGTTCCCAAATCAATCTCCTTTTTATATGCAACAGACAATCCTACTAAATATAGCCAGAACAACACTTGAGTTTCCCCCGTCACTCATTTTCTGAGTGTCAAAGTACAGTATCATTCGCAGGAGGAGGGCGACAGTGACACACTGGCGGGGTGTGAGACGCAGGGGCTTCAGTCGCCAAAGCAAAACAAGCTGCACTAATCTGGCGTGAACTGCGTGACTCCCCCTCATCGTCTCATTGGGCGTGAGATCCGGGGTTGGGTTATTAAGGACATTGATCTTAAATGGTCCTTCTGCTCTGTTGCTGATTATTCCTTGCTGGGCAGCTGGGGATGGGTTTACTGAGTTACTAGACCTCGTTCAAGAGTTCGGATGTATGGCCAACATGTACGGACCATATCAGATAAACACTGAAAAGCACATTATTTGATCTGTTTATCCCGAGAAAAGGAACATAGCGAATGATCCATCTGCTACATGAGCACCATCTGAAACTATATAATTTTGTTGAAACATCCCCCTCCCACGTGTATTTCCTGTGAGAGTCCCTACTATTTCCATTCCAATATCCTGTCTGAATCCAAAAGGCAGCTCATAGAGGACAGAGTGATTGCTTTCCACGAGGCAAAGTCTCACGCACAGCTGAACAGGCTAGAGACATCAGTAGATTGTCCACAGTTACCTGAAGGAAAACATTACTGTTGAACCACATTATTGATATTCAGATTTTCTACTTCCCTAGTTGGTTTACAGATTTACTGGACATTATCTGAAGTATTATACTACCCAACAACTCCATGTGTAAACAAGACCATCAGTCATGGCTTTGGTCAGGGCAGTGGGGCGCTTAATGTAATGCTGATTTGAATACCGGAATGGCCGGGTCAAAGGGAGAGCACAGTGGCGGGTTATTGTAGAGATTTGGTTGAGATGCTGATAGGAACAGTGGCCATGCTCATTAAGGCACAGGGAATTAATGAAAGCTGTGTGTCAGGACCTGTTAGGGTTTGAGAAGTTCCATCCAGAGTTTACACCCAGATCCAGGGGTGCATAAGGTCCAACCCCGAACTTACCCTTCCAACAACCTCTGCCCTATCCTGTTCAGCTGTCCCTAGGGTTAATTCCATGTCCTGGAGCTAAAACAACAGGATCACAGCCACAGCACTAATACTCAATAGACATTGACCTACTTTGTGGGATTAGGAGGGAAAAAAATCCTGATCCGCTGCCCTAATGCCAGCGATGAAAGCGATCTAATGGTCCTAACTGCTCCGTTTAATCTGAAAGCATGCTCATGTTATTAATTTCTCATTATGGGAATGCAGTTCTGCTGATGGGATTAAATGCTTGCACTGTCTCTCTTTCATTCTGTGACCTCCACATAGAAACGCGCAGGCTTTAAACCATCTGGCTGGACACCCGCTCACATCTCTTGTTTATTTGTTTGCG
Organism: Argentina silus; assembly: GCF_951799395.1. Taxonomy (NCBI): domain Eukaryota; kingdom Metazoa; phylum Chordata; class Actinopteri; order Argentiniformes; family Argentinidae; genus Argentina; species Argentina silus. The sequence goes on from NC_139657.1 coordinate 10,124,270, forward strand.
TGTCTTTCAGTTGTTTGTTTGTGTGTGAGGGGCTGTGGCTTACTCATCCATGTTTTTGACTTTGCCTTTTTCAACTCAGTAGAACTGTCTCTCTGAGTCTTCATGAAATGATGACCTTTCAATGCAGATTAAAGGGGGAGAGGTACAACTATTCTTGTCTCACAGAGCCATGTAATTTTTCTGTTTGTTTCGAAGCGAGCAAACAACATACTCGCTCCAAAGTTATTATTCTCCCCTAAAGGATGATGCGCCTAATCCTCATAAATATAGTCCATAAACAATCAGTAACTTTAGTATCTAATTGTTTTACAAAGAGGAGGAAATGTTCGTATGCCATCTTATAACCACATTCTCATTTCCATGTCATTGTCGTTTTGATTGCATTATACAACATCAATATAAGACAGGATATGCTTTGAAGCTTAAAGGCATGACATAGGTTCTCTCATGTTATATATGTTATTTCTTGCTAAACCAATTAATGCTTAAATGGATAGAGAGTGCCTTTGGCTGGTTGTACAACCAATTTGAACAACCAAAATCTATTTTTCTGGTCCATTAGATCGCCACCAGGGGGCAGTTGTTTCCTCAAGCATTCAGTGTTATGTTTGACAAGTGATTATGGAATTTATTTTAGTATTATGCATGTGTCTGTAACTAGGAGGACTAGGGGGTACAGTAGGGGTGGGTTGACAAGCAGGCCTCCACCCCCTCTTGACTTGATATTCCATGTCTATCCCATAGCTATGTAATCTGTTTAGCTCTTCATATCCAGTAATTACAGATAGGAAAAACTGAGGTCCAATATCCTCTTTCTCAATCCAAACTTAAATGGCTAAATTAGCCAAAATTACAACAGAATATTGGATATTGATCTACATAATAGGCTTCACATGTCCTCCATCTCTATTATGTAATACTGTGTGTTTGATATGGCCTCATCGAGACGGTCATTGATTTTGTGCTAGTGTTTGCTGTGTTGACCATGAGTTCTCAATGTTCTCAATTCTCAATGTTAGTTACTTTCATACAGTGGAGCAGGGTTGGATCTAGAAATAATTATGCGCTACCATGTTCATTTTAAACATTGCAGCTTTTTCTAGTATTTGTAAACTCTTTAGAGGAGGCTAGACAAAAATAAATAAAAAAAGAACACAAAATATCCACTTCACTTTTATGTTGCATTATAGATAGTTAGCTAATATCTACAAGTAACATGTTTACCTAATATATCACCCTATATTTAACTCCTCCTGTGTCACTTAGTCTTGGGAAAGAGCAGGGAACAACATCTTTGATCAGCAAATGTAGAGAGCCATGTAGTTTTAATGTTAGTCCCTGCATACTCATCAATCTATCAGTGCAAATTTGGATATGAAAGGCGCCAATTCATATGGCTGAATAAGCATAAAATCGGTCAAAACCTGAGGCTTTCAGCATATCTAATAATGCAAACATGACATGTAATACATCATATCACCCATTACCAGTTAGCTGTGTAAAACAAGACGAAAATATGCAGGCTGTTGACAGAACAAAAAATCCATTTGCATTGCCCTGTGGTATTTTCTATTCAATTTTACAAGCAGCGGCTCTAACAGTGTATGGGATATATTTTGTAATGCCAGTATTCCCAAAATCACAGCATTGACCAGTGCCTCCATATTACACCTGGCTAGTTGCAGTTGCCAAAATTACCATAATCATTACATATTATAATCATGACATTTTATAATCATGGCATTTTGCTTACTGTGACAGTGCTATATAATTCTCTTAGTACAAATGTTTCAACAAAATTTCAAATCTACACATCAAAAACATTGTGGGTAACTGTCTTTTGTTTGTTGAATTTCAAAGGATCAGTGATTGTGGAGCTGACACATTGCTCTTAAGTGTGATATTTTACAAAATACTATATTTAAACCTTGTGCCTTTAAGTTCATAGAGTAAACCCTCTAGGTGCCAGTGCTATAAATTATTTGCGAGGGAAAAGGCATGATGCATCTTTTAACATGTGCAGTCATTTCAGAGTGCAAAACCTACAAATGTCATGTCCCCTTAAGATCAAAAGTAATTGGTCAGGCTGCACAACAAGGCACAGGGGTAACAAGGCAGTTTGCCAGTGTAACAGACTCAAATGACATACTGTGTAGCATGGCGATGAGCTAATAGACCCCATCGCACCATGGGAAACCACAGTTTCACTGTGTTTTTTTGCATCTATGTTAGCTGCTGAAACATCTCTCTTTGCACAAAGATGCATCCATCTGCCCTATAGTTTCTGTGCTATAGTTTCTGTGTACTATATACTGTACACATATATTTAAAACTCTAATAACACATTTTGTGTGTGTCTTATTATGTTTGATATGACAACATTTCATGTTTTTATAAAATGGAATCATTTGTCTATGTATGCTACAGTAAATCCATTTGTACACAGCCACACAGCTGGATAGACGACCATCCTCTGACAATGGTACCGCTAGACTGATGCTCTAAAACACTTTCAAGTGATGGGTGGTAATACACAGAGTAATCAAGGTTCAGTAGGGCATGAAGGAGGTGGAGTTGTGGGTACTGTCTGGGCTTGTGTAAGCCAGTGTTCTAGGTCAATCTTGAGGTGGAGAAGGAGCATAGAGGCCAGCAGGGGGGCTGAGGGGGGGGATGGGGAGCAGGGGGGCTGGCTCAGGGAGCAGTGACCAGGCACTCTGGCGCCTATCAGCACACAAGAAGGAGGTCACTACGAGGGAAGCAGGTGTTGTGCTCTGAGTCTCCCTTCACTACATCACGTCTGCGGTGTGCCCGTGGCCCCAACACACCCCCAAGACATCAGATGTCAGCTCTGATGAGTGTGAGGCTCAAATAACATTACACAAGTAATTCATATTTTGAGCCAGAGCAAAAAGAGTTTTGCATCAAGGACCTACTACTGTAAGCAAACTGTAAAACGGAACTGTGAAAGAGCTTCAAACTGAAAACGTGTGACGCAAAATCACAAATATGTTTCATAAGGTGACAAGGTGTGGAATCATGGATACATCGAAATCACAAAAATGTCAGCATGGGCTCATCCGAGAAAATCACCCAGTCTAAGAGTCAGTGCATGTTCCTACTCAAAATGTTCTTGTTTTTTGTGGTCCTCTTTTCTGTTTAGGCAAAATCTTTTCAAAGACCAGCATGATGTACAAAGCATATGCTACTGACTGGAGGGGATGGGTAAAGATATGAACAAATGGGGACACTGTGTCCTTACAGCTTTTGAAAGGGAGTTGTGACAATCCCTTACATCAACCTTTTCCGGGATCCGGATAATGTAGGATCCTTGAAGAGCCTTTAAGATATTTCTGAGGATTGTGTAGGATCATTCAAAATAAATAACATCATTTTGTAGGGTTTTCTTTAATAATATGTGTAAAATCCTGTTAGATCTTGAAGTATCCTTATCAAGATCTTACAGCATTGAAATTGTGAAAAAATCATTTGAAAGATAGATTTGCAGAAATCCTGAGCTATTCTTATACAGATGGAAAATCGGGTACTCACATTTGATGTATTATTTAGTGTAGATCTGTTGTACCCATGACACAAGGAAGGAAAGCTGTCCTGTTACTTTCAACTGAGAACATGAGGAACAAAAATAGCATCTCTAAGGTCAGACAACTTTGGTCAGGAAAATATTTGCCAATGTAGGGCAAGCTGTCCAGTTGAACATTTCATTTATTTAAAGGCAAAACTACTGTAGGTTTGGTAAACACAAATATTTTGTCATGGGACAAGGAGTAAACATCTGAGTGACCAAAACATGAGGTTCTAACCCGGAGTGCTTTCCCACTCATATGCAGTACAGGACACACAAGCCATCTTTACTTAAAAATGATCAGTTGAGTCAAAATCGGAACCTTCTGCGATTTTGGCGAATGCTGGTTTTTGGCGAATGCTGGTTCATAAGGACACTACTGTCAGGCTCCCATCAAGATGTAAGTGGGTCACAGGACTGTACATGACCCAGACAAGGGTGTCACCCCCAGGGTCAGAGGCCAGTCAGGCATGAGGTGCCAACTGAGCGCCTCTGATTTGACTTCCAGTTAGGTGGCCTGAGCTCAGCCCCTCAGCTGCCCCCCATCCTCATCCCACTGAGGCAGGAAGAGCTCTGGAGGAGCCATAGGGACAACATGTCAGGAGGAAGGACACTGCTACTGCTTAAATCACACTGCACATCCTTCATGCAGCGTGTGTATGTATCAGTTAGTATTCTTAAAAAGCATGTGCAAGATATATAATAATTTGAATACAAAAATACTGATCTAAATATAGTTAAAGGTAGACTCTGGGATATGACGTCGTGCCAGGAAGTCACACCAACGTTGAACCAAAGGTATTTGAAGTAAGTAAAGATGTGAACAACCTCAGGCACTCGTTAGACTTTGCCGCATGTGCGCCGTTGCAATATGCATGCCGGAGTTGATCGTCTCCTCTCGTTTCTTTTTAATTATCTCTGGTAGCGTCACCCCGCTCTTCTCCCATTGACGTCATATGCTAGAGTCTTCCTTTAACTTTATCTACAACGATGATGTGACAATGCTATGTTTTGTAGTGCGGTAGGTATCTTTTTTTCCTTTTTTTATTTTTTTATCAATGCTTAGTTTCGGGCCCTTACATATATAATATATAATAACATATAATGCGGTCTCCATGAATGAACATTTATTATTCCATGATCGGGGTATGCCCCTGAGTCTTATAAAGATGAACTCATATTAATGTGACAGGATACTGGAGTGATACCTGTCATGACAGATGAACTGCATCAGGGAAGGCTGGTGGAGGTTGAAATCGAAGGACAGGCTCATTGTCCTCCGATTTCAATCTCCACCAGCCTCTACTGAACTGCATGTATGGTCTGTCTTGGCTGTAACTCTCAGCAATTGGAAAAGGTCTTCTCTATGATTCCACAGTAACTATTAATTCAAACAATACCTGGACTGTCAATGGTTTGTCCTTGACATGCACTGTAGTCGTACTGTACGATGACACATCAACAATTTGAAAACATCACAATATAGAGATGGATCTCTATTTAAAGGCAGTCATTTCTAATTAGTCCATAACAATGGTCACACTTATTAGCCATTGATGGTGGTACATTTATTTTTCTTTCGAATTTTGGTGGAGGGTTTCACTAGGGCAATAACAAGCGTTACTCGGTGTGGCATTTTTATGTTTCCATGGATACTGTCAGGAGACAGTATAAAAGCAATTATGTGGGAAGAGAGGGAGGAATTCATCCCCTTTGTCAGGATTTCCTAACAGCTGTAATAACACTGGTGCCGCAGAGCTAATGTAAAATAACGGAATATGGCTGTCCCACAAGATGAAAGACAGATCATGTCTTACTTCCCAGAGACAATCGACTCTCTGTAGTATGACCGTTGTAAACCTTCAATATCTGGAAAATTATGCATCAGACCACATTCAGTAACTAATTGTCAAAAGAATAGGAAAAATCTGAATTACCGTATCAGGATCGAAGATTCTGAAATTCACTGAGATACTATCATAGCCTATACTTTCCTCCTAATACTGAATCCAACTGAACACAAATAACTCAAATGTCTAATTGTATGCCAACATCCATTTACATCCTCTATTTAAGTGAGTGGGCCAACCAATAGCAACCTCTTACTAAACAACCGTGAGAAAAGAACCTTTTCCTGAAGGTAGAGTAGGGGAATGAAATGCTGCATGCTATGGTTTATCATGGCCTTGACTAGGAGTTGGCCCCTGCCTTAACAGACTCTACCTGTCTCACATGAGCTTGACACCAGAGTGACAGTTGTATTAAAATGCCATATAAGTGTGAAATTGGAACATGGTCCGAAGAAAGATTCAACCCCCAGCCAACATATCTCTGGCACTGCCATTCAAGCTTCTGAGTGGGGCGGATGTTACTGTATGTGCTGGTGCCTTGAGTCCTGTGATCACTGACAACAGTAGAACCTTCTGTTTTTAAAGTTGCTGGTTATGTACAATTCTGTGTTGGAGGCAGGCAGTGCCTTTGGCACTTGGCAATGTGAGAAGTTCTCACTTTTTTCTCAGAGATTATGTTATTCATGCTTCCAGACTACAACGGAATTGTCTAAAAAATGTATCCTTCTTTGGAGGGATTTTTCATATTCATACTATGAAACATACACATACATACTTGTATGTATCTTGAAATTTCACTGGAGTACCTGTAGATGGTTCAGAGCTGCTTTGCTGAATGCTTAAAGCTGTGTGTTGTCTACCTTGACAGCAGGCAGGGAAAATGAGGTTGTGTGGAAGTGACAGAATGGATTAAACAGATGAAGAAGCACCCAGCCAGGTTAGGTCTCGCCCACACTCACCGCCTGGCATGCTCAACGTTTGATACTGCTAGGGAGGTCAATGCCGTTTGTTTGATTTGGGTCTTTTTCTTTTCAAAACATGTGACCCAAAAACATCTCTTTCATACAACAATAGTTGGGAAAACACAAATATTTTGACCTGTCTTTGGCCTGCTGATTGAGGTTTAAACTCACAATAATACAAACAGCACAGACATCAACCCACTTGGGCTTGGGCCTCTCTGTAGGTACATGAAAGGTTCTTTTCACTGCAGGTTAATGGTCCTGATTTGAAAAAGCTCTGGTAAAAAAGGGGGCCATGGAGGGAACTACGTACATGACAGAAATTACTTTCAAAGTCGATAAGAAAAAACATTCCAAGAAGATAGGTGTGTGATGACAGTTTACCTCTGTGAAGAAATGATTGAGAGTTATTAAAAGTCACAAGGTCAGAGCTCTTTTCAAATTGCTTTGGAATATTTCCTCTTTTGAAATCCAAGGCCGCATCTACAGTAATTGATGGCTTTAAACAGGTTTGTCTTCTCTCGTTTTATATTGCTCTCCTCTCACACAGATGAGCCCCCTCACTAAAATTACTATGAAAGTAAACTAGAGGCTGATAACAAACCATTTCAGTGACCACCCCTACCCCCCTTAGTAAGAAAGTTTAAGTGGGGGATATTAGAACGTCTTCTTAATTAATTATTCTGGCCTATGTAACCCTCAGACAATTCGTAATCCAGATGGGAACATCTTTATTGATCTTGGGAATGCTTCAGTGGACTCCCATTGCTTATCTCAGCATAAAAAGCATCTCTTGTGACGAGCCACGATTTAATTAGATGACAATCACTGTTAACAATGCACAGCCAACATCACAAAATTTGCACATCGGTGCTGGCAGTGATAAATTTCAGCACCCCAGCAGGGACAACTCACATTCTTCATTTAACTCTTTCCTTGCAGGGCAATACAATTTATTGCATTCATATACTGTAAAGACATTGCACCATGCACATCTATGATTTAAAATCAGTTTGGACATGTAAAATATTCCATTATAATGGAAAAATATTAATTTGCCAGAAAGATTCCTACTCCTCCTTCACATAGATAAAGCCTGTTTCATATGTGCTAACTTTGAGACTTGTAATTCAATAAGGGAGTATCCTTCTAACTTTAGGCTATAGCACCTAGATTGCAAGGTTGTGAATACTGACCACTCTTACTTGTCGCCTGTAAAATGCTTGCTCACATTAGTATCAGGGCTAATTTAATTTGATCAAAATTATTAGAATTTTCTTATTAGCAGTTTAACAAAACAAAATATGTAAGAGAGATCACTCCACTTGATATGGAACTCACCCATAAAACATACCATAGTCTACGTCCATGTACCACCATACTGTAGTTGCTGCTGGAGCATAATGTGCAGGTAGCAAAAGACAAAAGCTCACTCCAGCCTGTGAATGGGCAACACAACAAGACAACCACTAGAGGGCAGTGTACATAATCTCAGAGGAGAATCTGTGCTGTATCTATCAGATAATAGAGGTTTTTATTTGACGATTTAAAATAGTTTAGAAGACTGTGCTTGCACTATATGCATGATGCATTAAGTTGTATTAGGCTGATAGAAAATGTAACTGAAAGATATCATAAACATATATTTTAAGAGATAAATCAAATCCCATTCCATACACTTGAAATCTACGTTAAGTGTAGGCATGAGAACTAGGGACATAGGAAATGGGGACATAAAGAAAGTTAAGGGACAGCAACAGGTGCAACACCCTAATTATATGTGAAAGTTAAGGGACAGCAACAGGTGCAACACCCTAATTATATGTGCAACATCAAAAGCTCACTGCGTCTAGGCACAATAAAAGGAGACATACTGTATTACAGAAATATTATTGCAGAATAATGTGTAAGTTAATAGGTCTGTCACCAAATGGAATATCTTAAAATCGAAATAAACACAAAATAAGACACTTACTATTCTTATTTTGTTATACTGTAGCTATGAGGGTCATCTCAGTCTTGTCAATAAGTAGCTTATATCCGTTCCTCTCATCAACAATTAACATGCGTGGAAGTCCGGCACTGCATAAAAGACAGAGGAGATATTGTTTTATTACATTACATTATAACTTATGCATCTTGACAGTCAAGCATGAGGAATATTTGGCCCCAACAGCTAACATTTAATAAAGCACATCATGAACAAAACATTGTAGAGTCCCTGTATTTTTTGGAAGGGGGCATAGGTGGAGGCCAAGGGCTAATGGCAATGAGGGATTTGTCAGTCATCCCAACATTTAATAATCCCTGGCTCTCCATTTTCTGCTGTTTGTTTATATTAACCTCTGGTTGAACCCATTTTAGAGGCAGCCTCTGTGCCAGAAAGTTCAGTGAACATTCAGCACAGAAGCGGAGAGCATGTCATCTCAAATCTATTAGCCCACAGGGGAGTTTGCAGCATCCAGCAGTCTGTGCGCCGCACACACGTGCACGCGCACACACACACGCACACACACACGCACGCGCACACACACACACACACACACACACACACACACACACACACACACACTAGGTAAGCTGCTAGCCCACACATTTTCCATACTGATGGTGCATGTAACTGAGATTATTGCACACAATGGCCCGGTTCTGACCTCCCTTTTTCACTCATGCCGAATAATCTCATCATAGCATGCACTGTAAATGGGCTTTCTTTAAAATGTAGGTTTATTTCTATTTGTTTATTTATTTGTTTTATTTTATTATTAACTATGAACACTTTCTAAATGTATGTGTTCTTTAAGGAACTTGGGTATTGATTTTGAATGTATAACTCTCTCTGACTAATTACAGTAATGGATTAATGATTACCAGAACCATACTGTAGTTAGTTGGAAAATAAAGTTCACGGACTAGGCCTCCTTATTTTGATGAAAATGTGTTAGAGCTGTAGTCACGAGAGTGATACAGTAGTATGGACATGTACACAAGATTGTCCCCATGAAACAAGATGGGGAGCATGAGAGAACTATATCCTTAATGTAAAATAGTTAAAGGTCCAGTATGTAGTTTTGAGCTTATATAAACATAAATTGTGTACAAAACTACTTTAAATAACTAACAACACTGCTCCACCAAGTAAAAACATGATTTTAAAGTGCAGGCCTTGGCAGTGGGACATATAACTAAATAATGAAGCCATGTATAATCAAGCTGAGAGACAGCAAAAATGGGTGCAATTACAGTGCCTTGCAGAAGTATTCACTCCCTGCACAACTTTCAGCTGTGTTGCCTCAGAATCTGAATTTATAAAATACAATAAATAAGGATGTTTTCCCCTTTCTCTTACTGGACACTGTCAAAGTAAAATTCGAAACAATTTCAAGAATTTAATACAAATGAAAAACAGAGAAGAGCTGTTTGCAAAAGTATAGACACCCCTTGCTGTAGCTCTCCTAAAATAAGTTATAAGGCAAAACTGTCTTCAACAAGTTACTTGATAATTGAATGAAGTCCATCTGAGTGAAGGGTCATAGTTCATGTGTTTTTGGAATACCCTTGTCTTTGTAGGATCACTGATTTGAATAGGAATCAATTATACACTCTGTTGATTAGGCTGTCACTAGCAACTAAGCAAATTTCTAAATGTTCTCTTGATCCTGACAAACTCCCTGTCCCTGCTGGTGACAAGCTTATATAACATGATGCAGTACCACTATTCTTCACACGAGGGATGGGGTGGAAATAGTGATGCATATGCTGGATTTGCAATTCACTAAAATGGTTTGTAGTAAAACCAAAGAAACATATTTCCAGCCACTTGTTGCTGTATCACTTGAATTCATTGTTGCAAACACAATTATGGATTTGAAATCGATTTTTTTTTCATTGTGGCAAGGGATTCCTTGCCACTCGGTTATATTGTACAATTCTGTAGAGTTACTGGGATGATGTTGTCCCATCAACTATGTGCTTTTCAATCAATTACAAGTTTGTAATTGATTGCTATTCAAATCACTCTACTAAGACAATGGTATACATTCTGAAAGAACATGACCTATTACCCTTGGACTCAATTCAACTTATTAAGTAACTTGTTGAAGACATGTTTACAGTTTGAGCAAATTTTAGGAGTCACAGCAAATAGTGTGTATACTATTGCAAACAGGTCTTTTGTTGGTCATTTTAAAGAAATTATTGATTTAAAAAATAAATTAATCCTTCACTTTGGCAGTGTCCAGTAAGCTGTGTAGATCAATGGGGAAAACATCCTAATGTGTATTTCAAATTCAGATTCTGAGGCAACGTAACCTGGAAGTTGTGCAAGGCATTGTATATTTCCACCCCCTCTATTAAGGCAAGCAATAGCATTTACTGTCATACTGTATGATATACATTTTGAATAAACATAAAATAAGAGGCTTTACTACTTTGTAGATATCAGTGTCATCTAAGTTGTTGGAATTGTCTATGAGCAGCTATTATTGCTCTCATAATCAGCATGCACTGTATGGCCATGTGTATCCTGCATACTGATTTTAGTTTTCAAGCTTGAGAGTTGCTTAAGCTGTTATAGAAAACATACAAGATTGTGGGAGCAGCAACACTGGAATTTAGAAGTGGCTATGTATTCATGAAAGAAGATAAGTACATCGGTCAGAAATTCATAACAATCATAGAAATAGAAACAGCTCAGATCAGGTGAGCATCCTCTTTATGATGACTGGACATTTTAGTAGGTAGGCCTCGCTGTCGAAGATAATTCTTTGGAATGCAGGGCTTGGTTCTTGGGCTCTGAAGAATTTAAATAGCCTAATTACCCACCACTGATCCCCCCCCTACACACAGAAATTGAATGTTGTTATCAGCCATTCATTAATTCGGCGTGGAATACTGTTACATTCCCCATACAGTACCTCGACTCCCTTCCATCCTCTCGTGTCTATGAAATCCTTATTATTGCCTTTATTTGGCGCGAATGGAGCACGGACTGTCCACGTGGAGTAACCCCACATACCATTGGCTACTAAGTGTCCTGGCCAACCAATGATTCAACTGTTCACGCGCACTTTCTCGTCTCTCATTGGACCAAAGCAATATATCATCTGCATGTTGGTAAATAGCGCATTGCACTTGCACATGCACGCTACGCCATCAGAGCGTCAGAGCCCAACCTGATTCTGTCCAATAGCGGAGCTTGTACGCTCTTAAGGCCAACCCTCATTTCGCATTGACAGGGACAACAACCAATTATTGCGTACACTGTTCGATTTCTGGGTGTGGTTACACGTTACAGTTCAATAATGTATCTAGTTTGGAATGTGAAGTTTAAACTACTTGATGACATATAGTGACATATTGCTGAGCTAGCCTCGCTAATCATTGTTTCGACTGTATGTAGATTGTACATGAGCAATACAAAAGCCTACACGTTTGCCCAGCTACTCGGCGATATCGAATCCTGGGATATACCTGGAAGGTAAGAGTTTTTTTTCGGAGTTATTCAAGTATAATATTTGTATAAGTATGATATGTTCTGATTATCATATTTGACAGTAGACCTAAATCCAGCTATCTCTCGTATGCAGATAACATCTTCACAATGGTTGAACAAGTTCACAACTTGTGCATCATTTTCGACAATGAACACAAGCGTGAATACAGTGCTGGTGAAGTTCTGTCTGGACACGTTTTGATAGAGGTGTCTACCGGTGTGTCACTTCAATTCAAAGCCATAAAAATATCAACCAGAGGATGTGCCCAGGTCTGCTGGGACGAGGGGCCACGACCACTATGGCCCATCAGTGGTTCTATGACAAATTCATCTTCTCAATGTTTTAAGGATGAAGTAGAATACTTCTGCATATCACAGACTTTGGAAGAAACACCAGGTATGCCTACATTTGGATACAGTAAGAAGATACCTGTGATGCATCACATGTTGATCATTTGCATACAGTGTTTACAGACAACAGTGTTGTCCTCCTTTCTAAGACGATCAACTGGCTACTCCAGAAATATGACATACTGTAGACCCTATTTATGACAACTACTGTTGATAGTGATTAAATCAAATACAAGTATGGAATAGGCTTAATATTGTCTTTATCTTGTAATTTCATTTAGGCTAACAGTGTTTTTACTTCTATGCAGATGGTGAGGAGTTCATCCGACTTAATGAAGGGCGCCACCGGTTTTCTTTTCACTTGGAGCTCCCCCAAATGTGAGACATGCTTGTCAGACTAAACAGGAAATTATGCAATCCAACGTTTTTGTTTTGGCTCATGACAGTGAGATATTACACAATATGAATGGTGACATACAGTGTCTGTGTAAGTAAAGGAAACTTTCCATTGTAGGCCTCCTCTCTTTTCATCACACCTGGACAGTGGTTCACTTAGGCCTAAACATAGTCTTCATGCTGAGTGAGATTCCATAAAGATCAGTGTAGAGTTAGGAGCATAGTGTTATCATCGTTTAAGATGATGAATAACATCACTAAAGTGAAGATGTCTTATTTTTCTGCTGTTTTCCAGGCCCATTGTTACCTCTTTCAACGGGAAGTATGGGAGTGTTGGCTATCATGTGACGGCTGTGTTACAGAGGCCACTGAAAGAAGATCAAAGTGTCAGCAGAGAATTCTCTGTTATCAGCCATGTTGATGTTAATTCCCCATGGTTACTGGTGAGCAAATCTTGAATGTCCCCAGATGGTGATTGTGTCTCCAGAATGCAGTAAAACAAACACATATAAACAAGACAAAACATTGACAGAATTATAATTTTCATTACTGTATGTGAGTAGGAACGTTCGTTTTTCAGATTTCAGATTTTCATATTCATACAAGTAATGTCTCTACATTCACTTTTTCATGTTGATACATTGTCCTTTTCAAAGCTGTGACTGTAGGAACTTCTTCCAATTATGTTGATACAGTAAATGTTACATTCTTTGAAACCTACCCTCACTCATTTCATTTGTTTTTATTTCCAGTCTGCTGTGACTACAAACAATGACAAAATGATCGGCTGCTGGATTTTCACCTCAGGCCCAATTTCTCTGAATGTAAATATTGACAGAAAGGGTTACTGTAATGGTAAGAACATTTCAAAAGTTGTTTTCATGTGCTGAGCTTGCAGCTTTCACATTATTACATGTTTCATTATGTTCTGTAGATCTTAAAGTTTCAGGAGAGGAAACAAAGTGATCAAAGTTTTGCTTTTCATATGATTCATGTTGTTATCGGTAATGATTTATAGCCTACCTGAAAGGAAAGTTGGAAGTTTCAAATATAGCCCAATATTGTGTGTTTTAAAAGTAAATCGTCATGTCTTGTCTTCCTGCTAGGAGAGTCAATCCCCATCCATGCTGTAATTGAGAACTGTTCTTCTCGACTTATAGTGCCTAAAGCAGCAATTTACCAAATACAGACCTACATGGCAAATGGCAAATCCAAAACTCATAAAAAGCTGGTTGCCAGCGTCAGAGGTACCCACATTCCATCAGGCTGCACAGACACATGGGATGGAAAAACACTGAAGATCCCACCTGTCTCTCCCTCAATCCTCAACTCCTCACTCATCAGATTGGAATACTCCCTGGCAGTGAGTATTCCATTCTGCTGTATTGTTCAATCATAATGCTGATTATACATGATACCAATGATTCTGTCTAAATGTGGTCTGAATCCAGTAGTGGTCCATGTTGTGTTGTGTCATATTGTCTGCTTTTACCCTCATAAAGATCCATTAATATGCTGTCTGTGTAAAGAAACCTGAATAAACGGTGTGGTCTATGTGAAGTCAGTACTGAAATGGTAGAATTCATTCCCATTTCCTTTCCTATGTTGAGGTCATGGTTCAAATACCAGGTGCAAAGAAACTGAAGGTGGATCTTCCTGTTGTGATTGGCAGTATACCATACAATGGGTTTGGCAGTCGAAGCTCCAGCATAAGCAGCAGCTTCAGGATGGACATGAGCTGGCTCACGTTGGCACTGCCTGAAGTGCCTGAAGGTAAGGAGAGGCCTCATGAAAACACAAACACACACACGTTATCAGCACATTCAGACGACGAAAAAAAGGCTTTAGAAAGAGTACCATAAATGGGCTCCAGTTCCATGTCAAGGCCAATCTTTATGTCTTACTGAAGAGTGTATTTGAAGCTTTGTGTTAATGAATATCGAATCGGACTGACCTTTCACCTCATGATGAATCCCCCTACTGCAGCTCCACCTAACTATGCGGATGTGGTGTCTGAGGAGGAATTTGGACTGCACAGCACCTCTTACTCTGAGTCGGTAGAGTTTGAAAGACAGCTTGGAGGACCAGCCTATGCTTACATCCAGGAATTCAGGTTCCAGCCCCCACCACTGTATTCAGAGGCCAGTTTTCAAATTCACACATTGTTACATTGAAATAGTACACTAGGGTTGTAGAGATTAATAGATTTTTGTGGTAAAATCAACAGATTTCTATATATCGGAACAAAGACAAGAAGTTAAAGCAGTAGTGAGTGACATGTACTGTATGTAGCCAAGTAAAGGAAGTACAAGGAAGCTTGGTCCAAGCAAATCGCACCTTTTTGTCCTAATCTATGCAGGTAGCAATTTGCACCTTTGATTTGGAGGCCATAATATCCTTGTCAATTGGTAAAGTGCCCTACAACTCCCCATTCATTGTTTAGGCACCACTTTGGGTTTCTAGTCTAGATTTTTTTCTAAAATCGCTGACCAACTAAATTGCAAGGTGAAAAATAAGGCACATTAATTTTACATGGCCATAATGTTTAACGGATGTCCCGCTTCACTTTAAAAAATATATATGTATATTATAAATTATTATTAATATGGGTAATGCATTGTTTTATGATCGGGCAGGCCAAAGAATGGGCAAAGTAGGCAATCGCATATGGCCCCCAAATAAAATTATTTATTTTGGATTGTTTCTGCCAAGTATATGAGCTACACATTCGGGGCACTTATTGGCTCAGTTTGAGTTGTTGGCGCGACTCATCACAGCAGCTAAAATGTCAAGGCCAACAGGAGAAAGGGAGAGAATTCAAAGTTAGGAATCTCAGAGTTAGTTTAGATGTGTACACAGGGCTCTCCCCAAAGAATGTAAGAATGGCCCTGCACACTGAACTTGCCGGCGCCACTATGTAAACATTTCCAGGAAAATTAAACTATATATTTAGTAAAGATAGAGTAACTATCTTTGATCGCCAATGACATTGTTCTTTAAAACGAAAACGAAAGTGGAAGTGAAAGTGTTGTTCCTCAGTGAATTCAGCATTTGAGGAGGTTTTTTTTTTTTTACATGAATAAACGCAAGTCAGGTTTTGATAATGCAATCTAGCACCATGCTGTTCAAAAATCCAACCAAGAGAACCAAGACCTGATTAACTAGCTGTGTTTAGAGCTGTTCAACGCAAGATAGACACACTGGCTGACTGAGGTTGTAAAGTGGCAGTGTTGCATTTTAGGAAAGACAGTTATTATTTCAGAGAAGTTATTTCATCGTTAGAATATATGGTAAATTTAAAGACATATAAGGGTTTGTAATCCCACACCTAGGGGAAAAGGTCACAAGAAAACAGATGGTCCTAGAATATTTGGAGAATGCAGTCAGAAGGGGTGAGGTCAGATTGAGGGGTTTGATATAGGTGAAGAAAACAAAGGATCAAAGCTGCAGAAACCAGGATAGAGTGATAAAGAGTAAAGATAGGGTGAATAACTGATAAACAAAGTTGTAAACAGCCAGAACAAAAGGCTTTTGAAATCAGCCTGGGCTCATCAAGATTTAAGCAGACAAACGGCCGCCAGCCAGGTGGGAGTCGCCCACCTTGATGACGAAATGTAATTCTTGAATGTTATTGGTGTATGTAGACAGGAAACAGAAATGCGTTGAATAGAAGGCGTCAACCTGTGTGAAATCTATAAAGACAGGTGACTGAGGTAAAAACAGGGTCAACTTTGCACACCTGAACGGCTACATATTCTGCATGAATAAAGTCTTTGAATGAATCAACAGCTCTGGTTAACGGTATTTTATTTCAAAGTATTATTACTTAAATTCTACGACAACTACAATTGAAAATGCATTTTCATTAAAGCCACAGTCTGTAATTTTCCCAGTAATTTAAAATTATGTATACTTCATAGGCGTACCCCAGGATTTTGATAAATATGTTGTATAAACAGGGCTGGACTATATGGCCAAAAATGTTATCACAATATATTTTTTCAAATTGGTCAATAAGGATAATTATCACGATATACATTAAAGAATTTACGTAAAATTTGAAGGCTGTTTTATGCTTCGGACTGAAGCATGAAGAAACTAGAGGGTTTAAAATGTCTCAAGACAATACCAGACAAATAAAAATTGTTATTCTGTATGCATGAAATTAAAACACCCGCCAAGAATATTGTCAAAAGTCAATAGGCCTAGGAATAATAAATAGTGTTGCTTATCAATCAACTTTGTACAAAGCCATAAAAGTTTTCATTTATGATACGAGAATCGTCTACAGTTAATTCATTTTTTAAAAGACATTGTCCTAAATTTGTATGCGTTGACTGTAAACGGATTAAGTGATAGAATCCAGCAAATTATTGAGAAACTGATTCCGAGCTATAGCTGGTTCAACTTTTAAAATGTTTTGGTAAAACGTTGGACAGTAAGGATGACAAACTGGAAGGCATGTTTGTTACCAACAAAACAGCAACAAGGGAGTGTTGTGTGTATCTGTGAATAGCTCTCTCTTTCTCTCGCTGTTCACACATCCTGCATCTGTTTTCTTCTGCTCTTTATCAGATTTTAACAGGGACGCAGGACTCAAAACGAACTTCATCATGATAACAGCCATTATGTCTTTATCATTAACGAATAAAAAAAAAAATATCGATAATTATTTTGATTGTTTTATCGTCCAGCCCTACTTATATATACCATAATGAGGTAATTACAACTGTATCACCTTTCCATAACCAAAACACCAATGACTTATACTAAGATCTCGCCTAGGGACTCCAAATTCATGAATGTTAATGTATTTAATAATCTGATTGAAATATTATTTCTCATACTTCATTTTTATCGATCCAAGCTGGATATTCGTACTTTCGATAGTGACACTGTTTTTGTTGTTGTTGTTGTTTTCTCACTCGGTCTCACTTTTCTGAAAATTAAATCCCTTAAACAGTTAATCAAGTTTGCATGGCCTAATAGGAAAAAAATATCAACACACTTTTTTTTAATGAACTTGACAGCCCTAGTATTCACATGTAAATGTATCCTCTAAATATGAATGTTCTGCTTTCTAACTGCTATCTTCATTTGTAACAGGTTGATCCTCACCCAGTCCAAATACTGTAGAAGAGCTTGGGCAACAGGTTGTTTTCACAACGTAATGTTAAGTCCCCACACCAAAGGAGGTTGGCAGTGATGGCAATCAATGTGAAGCACAAAAGCTGTGAAAGACGAAGAAGTAACATTGCAATGTTGCAATAATAGTATCTTACACTGTAAAGGATGGTTTTGAGAACGTTTAACTGTGAATATAAACTTTTTTTTCTTTTCGGGGTGAGGGTACACTGCACTTTTAGTCAGACTCTTAAATAGAGGAGTAGTTACAACAATGAAAGAACCACTATTTAAGTTACTCTGACTGCTTTGACTTTAAGAAGTTGGAATTTGTACAGGATGAATTGCTCAAATGTACCACACACTAGATGTATATTTTATGAATGAATATGCATCTGAATATTGTTGAGAAGTGCTTTTGACCTAAGTAATATTGTGTACAGTACAAGCACCTACAGTATACTTAATATTAAGAAATATACTTTCGTCACCAGATGCCATTCGTATGTGTCACCATTAACTGATTTCTAAACAAGCTCAACACATTGCTGGTAGATAACATGAGTTAACCCCATATCATGTAAAGCACTGAGCTGGTAAAAAGTAATGAGTGTACAATATAATACCTCGGTTCTTTTCATTTCTGGATTTTCTTAGAACTTTAACATTGCAACGATACATACAATATTATACCAGCCTCATGTAGAAGAATACCTTACATGGTATGTTGAAGTTAGATAGATTGCTATATTGTTAATCAGTTGCTTATATAATGGTACACATTGTCAGGATTTTTACAGGATAACTGCGGTACAGTATTTACACAGCTCTTTTTCATGTTATCCAGTAAAATCACAGAATGGATTTATACAGTTTCAACTTTCCACCACTCTCCTCACACATACTGGATGTTCCCCGTAAACATCGCTATGACAGAATTCCTTTAAATTCCTGCCTTTTTCGGTTTTCTGTATCTAATACAAGGTTACCATGAATGCTTTGGTACTTAATACTTAAATTCTATAATGTTTTAATGATTGGAATAATGGCATGCCAGGATGACCATTTTGACCTTGGTGGTTGTATTCTTGCACAAAACTATTTAAGATTTTGCAAATGTGTAGTTTACATTTGAGGTTTCAGATAGTGCCTAAAGAGAAACTGCTGTGAGAACATGCAGTGCTGTTAAAGAGGCAAATGCCTGTTTTGTTTGCTATACTAATGTCATTTGCCTTACAAGTGTATCCGTGGAATTACATTGCATTTGTAATCTTTTCAGATCATGTTGTATATGTTGTCATCTAGGCCATTAAGATGTGTTACACTACAATGTTGCTTTTCATGCATTAGTAAGTTTAAACCCCATGGGTTTCTTTTCCCCTTGTACAGGTATCTGTGGTAATTTTATAAAGAAGTTTAAATATAATTATTTGGCTATGTGTATATTGCTCAAGTCTAGTTCTTCCCCTGCCTTTGACAAAAACACAATGTCAATGTACCTATGAGGTACAAGAATGACAGTTGGTTATTTAGTGATTCTGTACCAAACATTTGATGATGGGACTCCAGATAATGTACAGTACTTCTGATGACAGCTCCTTCTCTCAACACAATGTGAACAGGACAGCCACAAGAGAGTGGGTTTAACCACCCTGGTAAACAGCCATGTAAATCTCTAAGAACTATGTGAGGGAACACACACCACAGATAACTGTCTCAATGGCCTGACACCTGTCCGAGGGACTCTGGACACAGTGGCATTTCTTTTATCCTAGGTGGGTTTTATGATCCTACATTATCATTATGTTCCAATCTCTCCCAACTTCCTGAATTATGCTGTCCCTCCTATTTGTGTCACTCACATCCTATGCATGCCCCAGAATGTATGAATATGACTGTTTAGAACACCATTAACTGATGTAGTACTTCCCACGAAAAACTGCTAATGGACATTTCAGTGTCAGGCCAGGACATTGCTAGAGACACAGACTGCAAACAGCTGCCTTTACACCTCTACACCTGTACATCCTACATACAGTATAGGCATACTAATCAGATTAATCCCTTAGTAGAGCAGTGTCTCCTGACTGGTGGTGCCACTCTCAGTCATTTGTGAGACCCTAGCCCTTATGAAACCTTCATGAACCCTTTATATGGCCTTTATAGATGCAATGTAATGACATAAAGGGTGGCCAAAGATGTTATGCTACATTTGGCAAAGTACCAGATATAACAGTAAGAAGATGTTAGATTAGAACACCCTTTTTAGGGATTTGCTTATAAATCTATGTAGGCTTTATAAAGGGTTTATGAAGGGGTTTTAAAGCACTGAAAGTAGTGGTAAAACAGTCTCTACATACTGTATGAAGCTGGAACAAGCTGGAACAAGTTGGAACATGCAAATAACATTTTTGGTATGCAGTATGGTTGAAATCTAATGCAATTGCTTTGGACTATCCAAATGCTTGGAACTTAACAGAGCATACAGATATCTGGAAAGTAAGAATAATGTTTTTTTAATTGGGACCGATGAACTGCACTTGACCCGAGTTTGCACTTATCCAACATGTATTTATCAGGAGTTCACTCTACATCATTTAGTTGTTCTTGTTAGTTTTTTTTGTTTTGTTTTTTTAAAAGTGTTTTACTTCTTACTTTTTCCTACATGTGTTTAGGTCAAAAGTCTTCATTTTGGATGACCTGTTTTTATAGTAACAAAAAAAATAAGGGTATGTATCTTGTGTTAGATTCTTTCTTTTTGAGTACAGTGAGAATGTGCAATATTTATCAGGTTTTAAATTATTAAGGATGTGGCCATTGCACAGCCAGCTGTTACCTTCTAAAACGCGTCATAGGGGATAGAAAAAAAAAGATGGGCCACAAAAAACTTGAAAACACCAAACCAAACTGATCTGCAGATGCAAATGAAATGAAGGAGGTCATGACTATAAGGCTTGACTAAGGAGGTCATGACTATAAGGCTTGACTAAGGACTGATCCAATTCTTTGCCGCTTTTTCATATAGTGTAAATCTACTGATGCTTGATAACATTCATGAAATACCTAGTTTTCATTCTTATACCTTATTTTTTTCTCTTCTTTTTACATGCTGTAAAAATAAAAAAAGGACAATATCACGCTCTGGAGTGTTAAGTGAGGTTTGAACATCACCCTAATAAACTGTCTTTAATATTTCCCTCATATCTTTGCTGGAGGCAAAACATGGTAAGCATGGCACCCCTGGCACATCTTATTCATGGAGAGCTCATCAGAGTGTGACAGCCACAGTTCTGGTCCAATGGGGATCTAATATAGCCATAGTTAGCTCAACAAACCAAATGGTTGGATTCTTATCCCCCGTCACCCTCTCTGACAGCATAAATTGTCGGGACACGAGGGGACAAGGCACATCAGTTAAACAACATTCTTGCTCAAAATTCAGAATGAAGACAACACAAACTGTGTCAGTCATTATGTGTTTAATGTACCATATCCTATTCTTCTCCGGTACTCCACCCCCGGCTCAGAAAGCAGTGCATCTAAGCATAACTATGCGCCTCATTGATGCTTCCTCTGTAGATGTTGTTGTTCTGCTTGGCTCCTCATGGTAAAACAATATAGCCTAGAAGTCTAAGGAGAATCCAGGGTTATGCAAAGTACATAAATGTAATGGTGCATTTTAAGGCATTCAATTAGCTTTATGTGGCTCCATTTTATTATTGAAAGCACATATAGTGGTAAAATGTTGGAGTTAACAGAATACCCGAGGGAGAAGGATAGTGGCATAATATTAGGGTCTTCAAGCAACATGGCCATAACAGAAACATATTTCTCCTCTGACGTGTTAATAGGTAGACCTTGATTTTGAGAAGCACAGTGTTTGGGACCTCAGCTATACTTTGTTGTATAGTGCAAGTGGCTTGTATAGGACAAGTCTGCCATCTACTGGTTTGTTTAAACCAGTAGTATGTCTTCACAGTTTAGTGACCATTAGTCAGCACTGAATTTGTGACAGAATCCACATTTGATATTGCTAGTCAATTCCAATCCAAATTTCTGTTTGTTTATCACATATCAGTAAATTAAGGCCATGCATGAATGATCATGCTGAATGATCTTCTGAAAAAAAATATATTTTTGAATTGGTTATTGGCATTAATATGTCACTGTTGCATAAAGTGGCTTTTTCAGAAGTGACAGTGTGAACTGGGATTGGGACGTTGGGACTCAAGGTTTTTAAATCTTGTTTCAGGTGTCCAGATTGAAAGCAGCTATTCACTTAATTTTGACGAGAGACCTCTCTCTGTTACTGGACATTAGGCCTAGTGCTCCTCGGAGAGATGTGGCCTGTATTAACTGCCTGCACAGCCTGAGTTACCAGCTACCAGACAACATTTGAAGCCTCTGGGCTGTTTCCAACTCTCCACTTTCTCACTGCACGTTAAAACTCAAATATGTTACTTAATCCTATCCCCCGTAAAGTCAAAACTTGTCAGGATTATTCCTGTAAATCTCCTCTCGGGATTGAGGGGGAAACTCATTAGTGGGAGTTCATCCTTGTGGGAGAAGCCATTTTCATCCTCATTAAATACCTTTGTGTGTCTTCCTTTATGAAACTGCCCAGTTTTCCTTAAAAAACAGGCTGCTTAACCTGGGACAGCTCCTTCACGGTAATGGCTAACCCTAAGCATACACCCCCGGCATCACACTGTGCTTGATCGTATTCAAACAGAAATTCCCCGCTCTTTATTTCCTGAGGCCTGTTAATGTTAATATCGCACCAACTGCCTAAATATCCACACTATGGGACACCACAGATTTATAATACAGCACCTTTATAACTGGCATTAAGATTCATGAGGGTGGAGGGAAGTGGACCTGCCTTCTTAGCATATCATCACTGTTAAAATATACCCTCCGAGGCAAATGGAAGTAATTATGAGGACTTGTTAGGTATTTCAAGGTAAAAAGGTGAAGTGGATGCAAAAAGGTGTGGTAATCTAGAGGAAGTAATTGGCAAAGGTTGTATCCAAAAGGTTCAAACAAGTATTATGGTAAAGTGACTAAACCACCCTTAGTTAAGATGAGGCAAACTACGGTTCAGACTTTTTAATGACAACCAGGCTCTGACAGAGTCATTGTGTAGAGCAGGATTGAGGTAAGAAGCAACTCGACGTGGGATTCATCTTGGCTAAGTACCATAAGCAGTCTAGCAGTGGCCTGCAGGTGTGGGATGAAGAGGTCCTATACAGGATTTTACAGTAACTTCCCATCAGAGGACAAGACAATAGTGTGCCAGTGAAATATGGTGTTGTCGTTCAAAAGAATGTAAACAACAGCAAGAGGACCACTAGAGGCCGTAACTGGTTTCGCCCCTACACATGTGTCCCAAAAACCCCATTGGCATTTAAAACAAGATCACACACAAAAAGTAAGAGACCAAAAAGAAGTTAGGGTATGTCCTTATAGGACCCTGTACTACTGTACAAGCCTCCAGTTAAAGTTGAAAAAACTAACGAATAGATTGTCAAGCACACCATAGTCCAATAACCTCTGTTCATGGGGCATACAGAGATGACTGTAACATAAATCAGAGATGGGGGTCTTTGGGGTTGTGTTTCCTGTGCAGGGACCAGGGGTGAAGTTACATGCAGTGATGCCAGTATTTCCCCTGTTCTCATACGAGGGGTTAAGTGAAGGCAGTAAAGGTTTATTTGCTTCCATATTGCTCCTTGTCGCCATCAATAAGCGGCTACAACGTGTCTTGAAAGTCAGCTTATAAAAGTTTTAGGAAACTCTGAGAGCTTAAGTGATCTTCTCTAGCTTTGCAGTAGCCTGCAGCACGCAGGATGTCTGCTTATATTAATTTCATGGAGTTTAAGAGGTCACCAAACTCATTTGGAGATTCTTACTCATTTATGAACTCCACAACCCTCTGTTCTGCAGTGCTCTAAGCTACTGGACTTCAGATGCTTAAATTTACATGGAATATTATATGGCTGGGTGATAAAAAAAAGTATAGTGCACTCTAAGAGAGTTGAAAGCACGTAGGCCGACTGAAAAATGCACTTTGAAATGACGGTTACCTGCTTTTTAATGAAAAGTAAGGTGAACAAACCCATGTTTTATCTGCCTTGTGTTGGAGGGCTTTTGGGGAATTGCTTTAACTAATATTCAAACAGATTTCTAATGAGACAATGGGTTTCTCAGAAAGCAGCTTAGCTGGAGAGCAGAGGAACCCAGACGGTGAAACTGAGTAAATGAGCTTGCCAGCTGCTATGACTCTTCAGGCATACAATTACATGAGCTACCATGAAAAAAATGATATTCTCAAATATACTGTAGTTACGAAGATAATGGTCAACTTAACTCACTACTAATAAGACCAGTAAGAATAGAAGTAGTTGCTGTTACCATGGCACTGGTGATTGTAGTAAAAATTAGATGCAGACTACTATACTACTAGTTCTGTAGTGCCACAAACTGATACTGTTGTAGTGGAGTTGTGGATTTGTATTGGTTGTCAAAAGTATACTTACTCTTCCAAGATAGTCACAGGCAGTACCCTGACCAGGAAATAGTTAAGGCTCAGCTCAGCAGTTGATGGTAGTACTCACTCTCACTGTGACCTCTCCTCAGGGCAGGCTGCCATTCATACTGGGGACAACCTCACTGGCCACAGGAAGGCCTCTGCCCCAGCCAGTCTGCGGCAGTCTCACATCTGTACCAGATCTCCCAGTGTGAGTGTTTAAAAGCAATGAGGCCTCACATCTGTGCAGGGGCTGGGATTGGTCAGGGGGGTAGGGGGTGATTAATTGACGGTCACATCTCGGTGACTGCTGCCCACACTGCTTTGATGAAGAGGGATTAGGTTGCGCACCACAGGCTCAGCTGATAATAGGAGACTAGAGAGGAAACACTCATGTCACGCTCCATGGCAAGGATTTCAATCAAAGAACCACTTCATTCGGAGAGCCAAGGCTGTTAAAACAACACGTTAAATCCTCATGTTTCACTGTAGTGAATGTTGCATTTCGGTGTACTGTATATAGTGGGAATGGTAGCATAGAATTGCTATGCAATTCTATTTTACTTAAATGTTGGCCTCTGACCAACCAACATTAGTACTGGTATAATCACACATTTTGTACCAGTCTTGTTTTGGAGTAAATAAAACACAAACATTTGATACGTTTTCCAAGAGAAAAAAAATACCATTTCATTTAGTTCTGTGCGTCTGGGTCCATGATGTAGACTAGAGACATTAACTTTGGAATAATTGGAATAATTGTTATTGGACACGTGCCTCATGTGAGCTAAGCATCTCATATTTTCTCATACCCTATGTGCTGACTGTGTAAAACAAGTAGTTTTCCAAAAAATATCTCAGGGAAAATACTGCCTCTTTTTTCTGTGACACTAGGCATGACATTCTACTCCCCTAAAACCCAACTTCATCCATGCTAACAGGATTTCTCTCCAATGTATTATTTAATCTCCTGAAGCTCTCCCTGGGATTGATATTATGAAGAATAAATATTTTGGAGTTAATGCAAGCGATAGGCAGATATAGCTCAGGGCAGAAACTCATGAATACATATTTTACTGGCTCCCAGAGGTAGTAATATGACATGTAACTAACTGAGAGATTTTGTCCTCTTTTTTTTTCATTCCAATCAGAATATTGCCCAAATAAAAATGAACTCTGAGCACAGCATTATAAAGCATGATGGAAAATGAGCACATGATTTCTCTCCATTCTAAGCTGATTCCAAAAGGCCATTAGATGAATGGTATTTGCTACAGTCTACTGTAGTAGGATAACAGAATTCAGAAACTTTTGGGAGGTATTGCGGTAATCTCTGACTTTGAAAGACATTCCAAAGTGATCACTTTTGTCTGTTTGTCATATGTGTAGTGCCTGCCAATGTGCATGTTGACATTCTGTGTCAACTATATGGCAACTTAGCTTTGCCAAGGCACTAGCAAACAGTGTGTGCAAATGATTAGCAACCGAGAGTTCATGATTTGTTGAAGCCTTACAATTTGCTGGTTTCATGGTTTATGGAAAACTTCTGTTAAAGAGGGGCTGCACTGGCAGATTTTGCCTTGATTTTCCTCCTCATTTTTTCAAAAATGCAACTGAGAACAAGATTTGTTCCTTGGAGGTGTGGATTGATGTACCAGCCAAAGCCGAACCTTCAAGATTTGTCAGGCTGAATCGGGACATCACAAGTCTCAGCCAATGAAAATACTGGGTCTTTGTCAAAGGTTATAGGTTTTTTTTACACTTTTTTGGGGGCTAGAATGACTACTACCGAGGCCATTTCCAGTTTTCAACTGGAAAATTTGGTTTTTCGTTTCAGTTCCTCTTTAACTACATTATTTAGTGGTATAAAAGTGTCATGAGCAATGAATTAAAAAATGAAGTATATATGAATGAGCTTACAGTAGATATATTTTGATACTCCATTTATTCAGTCAGAACATAGTAATGTAAATGTTTTATGATATGAATGTTAATCATTAAAGTGAATACATAAGAGACTGTGTGGTAATTTGTCAATGTTGATGACAGTATTCAGAACCTATGGGATAACAACACTGTGTAAAAATAATGAAGAACGCACACCCAAGGTGAGGGGCTGACACACCCTGAGGAAGACTAGTGACCCGAAACGTTGGTGAGCTGAATACATGTCACAGAAATATGAGTGTGTGACTTTCATCCACATTTACTATCATGATATATGTAATTTGATGTACAAATCCAGTTATAATGTATATGTTACATGGCATTTTTTTTCAAATAAAATACAAAAATGTAAACTTTTTCTTAAAAAAAAACAAAAACAGAATGAACTGTCTAACAACATCATTAAATCGACATGATGAACATGTGAGCAGTTCTTAGAGGGTACAGAAAAAAAACTCATTGTCTTGCAGGTTTTATGGGCTGGGTGCAGTTTCATCCATCTGAGACTTTATTTAGCCCCTTGTCCTGTCTTGGTTCTCTCTGAACTGAGATCAGTCTGCAGTTCTCCCCAGGGATGACAGTAATGTCACATACTGGTTTGGCACACCAATATTTCACACCCAAACCAAAACCTATTAGGAATGACTACTTACCATAGGAAAGGTGTGTCCTTCACATCGGCAACCTTCACAAATGTTCTGCATCCACACACAGGAGCACACATACAGTACTGTACATACAATACATGTACACACACATACACATATACAGTACCTACATTGCATGTCTACGGTAAGTAGCCAATGCTCAATGGTATTAACGGTGTACTGTTCTGACACTGTTGATGACAACTGGCATCTTTGCGCTGAGCTTGAGCTTTGCAATACTCTCAAAGATTCTCAAATAGCTTAGTCTGTATGGTGGCCACAGTGTTTGAGATGTAAACAATGTCAAACAGTGTTCCACAAATTCAATTATTTTGACAGAATTAAATTGCCTTATTGCATCATCTTCCACCTCCTCCTCTGCTTTTTTAGTGGATGGGCTCATTCCAAAACATGGAACTAGAGTCATGTTAGACCAGTGTGCAGATGGATACATTTGTGGATGGGTGAGTAGAAGACAGCTAAAAAAGTGTTCAGGTTGCAATCAGGGGTCTCAGATTGCAACATATGCTAAAATACCTTAAGCCTCCTTACCTTAAACACACTCTAAACCTCCTCTGAATAGCAGTTTTAAGTTTCTATAGCCTGAATTATTCACCACATCACCACCTGGTCAATTCCATGGGACGACAGCATTGTCCTGCCAGAGAACAGGCTTTGGTCACGCACCCCTCTGCTTGCTCACTCTGCAGTCAAACTCCTTATGATAAAACATGAGTAGGCTTACATTGTCATAGGGGCAACGTCATTCATAGAACAAAAACTATAACGCAATGTTTACCTTTTTCAAGGTGGCAAGTCAAAGGTGTTGCACGTTTGAAAAATAGGAAAAGGTATACTCATCAACAATCTGGCAAAATGTTAGATGGCATTGTGTATTTTGTCTTGTCTAATATGATCTACTATTGCTAAGTCCATCCATAGATACACTCTCAAAAAATAATAGACAGAGCCTGCTGTTAATGGTGCTTTAACACAAGAATGTGCACCTTGAACTTCAATAAGTAGAGCTAATATGGGGTCAAAATGTGACTCTAGGGAAAACCATCATTTGTATATGTTAAGACAACTATGTAATTAATCAAGTGATGCATAATGTCCTCTCTCAGAATATAATTAGAAAGCCTCCCCCAATGCCATGTAATTTTAGATTTTACACTACAGAGCTCTGCCTTAACCTTATAGATATGTGTCCAAAGGTGTTTTTCTCTAAGAATGGATGCTTGTGTACTGACATATTGATCATTTTCATAATGCCAAAAGCTATTTAATTGTTTTGTTTGATACATATTTTGTTCATCATAAAAAGACTGAGCTGAGTGTGAGCATTGTTATGATTGGAGTGGGATTAGAGACTACACTTCATCTATATTTTATGGCGAAGAACAACAGAGTTTGATTTATGATGTTCCCTTTTTTATTTCTCCTGAACTATACAAAGGAACAGCTCCACCTTGACCGCTCTATTAAATCGAGAAGCAAAAGTTATCAATCGAGCTGGTAGAGGGAAGGCAAGTCTCTACACAAAGCCTTGCCTTCTCGCCCTAATGGATCGCAATACACTGCAGAGCCGGAGAGAGATGTTGCGTCTATGTTTTTGACTGATTATGCATTTTTTTCTTAAGCTATTCATAGAAGATAGATTCATCATTCCAATTTGTCAAGCCGGCAAAGTTTTCAATTAATTATGTGCATGGAGAGACTTGGTGTGTATTAGGCCATTCTGTCAGGCCCAGTCTGAGTCTCCATTTACAGGACTCAAAATAAAGAGGTATCAGAGAGGTGCTTGGCCGCACCAGTAATTAATTTGATGAATGCCTTAGCGGTACAAATAGTGGCAGGCGTGTGTCTCTTCATCAGCCACCAGCAGCAGTCACCCTGCTCAGTGCTAATTTGAAGGGGGCAGCTCATCTGTATAGTGGATGTGTTTGCAGTGGAGTCTATTCTTCAAGCGACACACTCACAGCCTCCTGCTGTCCAGACAGTGTGTGGGGGCCGTATGTTTTCTGTCAGCTTTGTCCTTGTGCCAAGCAACTTGCTCCACTTAGTGCCCAGTTTTTTGACTTTGTGGCCTGAACTTGGTAATGGGAAGCTTGCGGGATTTATGGAAGGGGGTGTCACTTTGCGCTGCATGCAGCTGCTGCTCCTGCGGTTTGCAGACATACAGTATTCACAGTCATGACTAACACATACTAGGAAGGTACAGTAGAGGAGCATTGATAAGAAGGAATGTACATACATGTACTCACCTCTCATGGAAATATCTACCTCATACTATGATCCATTAGTGATGATGTCTGATTACAATCTTTACAGATGAGGGTGTATCTACACATTGATAGATGTTGTGGAGTGCATGGATCCCCACAGTAAATAATAAAGAGTAAGAGGAGGGAGGTGTGATTGGGCCAATCTAAAATGATGGATCATATTATTGTTATTAGGCGAAAGCTTGGATGGCAGCTATTTGCGATGCACACCATCAATGTCGACAGGAGCCTGAGCCTCACAAAGAAATAATTGGGCTGGTGCCACATAATTCAGGTTCATATTTTCACAAGTGGGGGGACCTCATTATAAATCAGGTCAGCCACTGATACAACACCATAAATCAAAGAAAGACATGGCTCAAACAATTAGATAATTACTAGACCACCATGTCACCACTGTTTTGGTGTCCCGCTTTATTTGGGAAAGGAGAAGGCGACAAAACAGCTCTGAGAATACATAACAGCTACAATTACTTAGGTAATGTGAGAGGATAGAGGAAAGGAGATTTAAACGGGGATATTAATGGTATGGAAGTGCCCTCTTTGTTGATGGATACGCTTAAGCTGGAAGTGAAATAATAGCCTAATAATAATGCTAATAATAATAATGCTAATAATAATAACAAGAACAAGAACAATAATAACCTGTTATTACCTGTTATTATTATTAATAACTACCTGTTTATAATAACTGGCATTACACAAATGCTGACTTTATTTGACTACATTTGGGCGTACCCAGCAACAGAGCCCTTCATGTTTGGAAGGGTCTCACCACAAGGTGTTTGCATGGATTGCCACTGACCCCTACCGTTGCTGAGTAGTGCTGTTGAACTGTCTGCGCTTGGGAAGCCTGTTACTACACTGTACCAATTATTTGCTCAGCCCATGATTAGCCCTAGGCAGAGCTGCAGTCTGAAATCCAGAGGCAGGGGTCCAATTGACCCCAATTGAAAGTGTCGTTTCTCAGGACAGCCAAGTTCCAGAGATGCTCTTGTAGCCCTGGATGGAGAGAGGTTAATTCAGAGCTCCTTCTCCCCTCCTCAGCTTCATTGTTGATATCTGAGCTGCTCTTTCATTCTGTCCCCTACTACACAGCCAACACTCCTGCATGACTGGGCAGGTGGGGAGCCTGTGCTGTGCTTGTGTCAACCCAGAGTGCAAGGAAGCTCCAACAACAGTAAAAAAAATTGAGGTCACATCGCGGGAGTGAACCAAGTGGAACAGATTGTTGTGGAACCTCCAGGCTTTTGCAGACACGTGTTGATCCCGGCACAGCGTGTCCTAGCTTTTACCTCCCCAGCCCTCCTCCCCTCCCCTCCTCCCCTCCTCCCCTCCTCCCCTTTCCTCCTCCCCTCCCCACCCCTCCTCTCCTCTCCCCTCCCCTCCTCTCCCCTCCCCTCCCCTCCCCTCAACTCCCCTGACAGCAGTTTTATATAATATGAAGCAAATCTAGGCTCTTTCAACCCTGGCACAGACTCTAAAATATCCACACCACATGCACTCAACACTACCATCCCTGGAGCCCAACTAAACAGCAGACCTAATAGATTTCTGCCCACATAACTTACTGTGGCTGCTCAATAACCTTCACCATAGCAATAGTTATGATTCTGTAGGTATGTACATATATAAGACTGACACCTGCCATATTCATTCAGTGTGGATGGTTTCAGAACTACAAACTATCAAGTCGAAAATAACTAAATATTTGCTTATACAGAGACAAATGCAAGGGCTTTTCTCTTGACAAATAGTGAAGGATTAAGTTGTATCCTTAATTGTATGTTGTTTTTGGGGATGTTAAGCAATCCGATTCAAGGAAATTTGTACATATTCAACAGCATGACATCAGGCAGAGCCGTCATAGTTGTTTTAGTCAAAGCTGCCTCCAACCCATAGGAACAAAATGTAAATGTCTCATTAGATCATTGTCTCTAAACCTCTTTAAATAGATATTAAAGCCGCTCTGCATAAGCCCCATCTGTTCCAGCCCTATCCCCATGGTAGAGAGGCAGTGTTTTAAGGCACAATTGATCTTTTAATAATGTCATGACCATCGTATGACCCATAGCAGGGGCTGTATTTGTCCTCTCAGGGGGAGGGCGTACAGGCCACACACACATCATGTTGAGAGAGGCACAGAGTGTGTTAAGGTCAGGTGATGAGGGATGGAAAGAGGACAGATACAAGATCCCTGTGCAGAGCGACGGGATTCTAAATGTCTTCCCTTCTCATAAAAAGTGACTACATTTGGTAGCATTTCTGACATTCTGTCATTATTGTCATTTTACATGAGAGCCGGAGCAGCAAAAGGGGAAAGCTTTGACAGCAGATTGACCCCAGCTGCTGTTCATTTGATTGATATCTGTACAGACAATGATCTTTTTTTTTTGCTCTGCAGTGCTGGTTACATAGGGAGGCGTTGGGAGGGGGCAAATACAGGAGAAATGTCACACCAGGGAAGCCAGTGAGGCGTAAAGCCCTGCCCGGCGAGCGCAGGGTCAGTGGCTCCTCTCTGCCCCCTTTGTGCCCCGGGTAAAATGATCTAAGTGATTCTGGAGCTCAGCCACTGATCCGCTGGAGAGCAGGAGTCAACAGCAAAGGCACGATAGAGTGCACACTGGTAAAGGGTGTACTGGTGAAATGTTCTGTAGTGTGCTACAGGATGGAAACTATTAGCATTAGTACAGTCATTATGTTATTCACTGAAAACAAATGTACTCAGAATAAACACAAATACTTTGCAATTCATTGAATACATGAAGAGGCACAAGCAAATGTAAAAATGCCCCAGATGCACACAATATTTCTAAATCTGAGACTGTTTCTTTATTTAGAGCTGGATTACTTAGCTGAAGTCCCAGATGATGAATAAAGGGGAGAGGTTAAGATTACATTGTTCTGGTAAATTACTCTTAGAGAATGGCCGCGAGGCAGAAGCTATATCAGTGAATACATCCTAAAAGATTGCAGCTCTGCACATACTGTAGGCTACAGTATGACTGAGCTGGCTTCTGGATGTAAGCTGTCTGTGTTTGATGATTGTGATCAGCCTTAATTAAATGTGCTAATATTGTCCTCACTCTGTGTGTTTGTCTCATTTCATTTGGAGGGATGGAGACAGGGACAAGCAAATACCTTCCCCTCCCTCCTTCCCTCTTTCTTTCCCTATCCATCTTTTTCCATTTCTCTCTCTCTCTCTCTCTCTCTCTCTCTCTCTCTCTCTCTCTCTCTCTCTCTCTCTCTCTCTTTCTCTCTCTCTCTACCTTCTCTCTGTCTTTCTCTGAGAATCTGTGATCCATATAACCAAAGGGATTAAAAAAACTGTCAGAAAACATATCAACTTAGATATTCAATTGACATTGCTGGTCTAGGATGGATATTGAGGATTATGTGTAAAGATTTCATGTTCTGATACATTATAGCTTGTACACATGTTCTGTGATTACATCAAGTAATGCATTCATGTTATGCTCTACTTCACACGAATGGCAAGGGAATGTATTTTTCACCAAAAAATGTATATGTGTGTATGTGAATGAGGGAAAAAGGTAGAGAGAGATAGAGAGATAGCAAGTAGTGTAGCAGGCTCGTCACTGTGCAGGGTAATAAGGTCAATGCAAAAAATAACCCAGGGGCACATTTCCCAGTAAACGTGCAGAACAGAAAAAACAACACACACAACAATGTCCCGGCCTTATGCTGCAGAACTCAAACCCATCGAGTCAATTGCCAGAAAACATGACATGACCTTTCAGATTCACTGAGCATCAACCGTAAGCAGGACTGGCGTGCTTTCCGTTTCAGCGCACCCTCTGTCCCTCCCGCCCACTCCATCACCCCCAGGGCCCTAAACTCTCCACAAATAATTACTCTCTGTAGAGTCTGCTCTCTACAAGACAGAGCCAAAAAACTTGACTCTGAAGTTGACCCCTTCCTTTAGGTGCTTTCTCGGTATTAACATTCAATTATTCCTCTTAGGAGTTTAGTTGTTTGAGTGCTTCATTCACCTTTAATTGGAAATAAGGTAGATCCAGGCATGCTTAGAATTTGCCAGGCATGTATTGGTTAAAAGTGTTCTGAAGTTGTAAATAATAAAACATTCTGACTACAATACATTATTTGAGTGCAGTTCTCCCATGCACTTTATGGGTTTACAGATTAAGGAAATTACAGATTAGAAATAATAATGAATAACAAAAAAAAGGATTTAACATTGGCATGATATGATGAGAATTACAAAAACCTAAAGTGTAATACAATGATCAGTACAACAGCATACAATAGGCTACTTTTGTATCAATATGCCCCATGGTATTGTCAGAATGCATCATTTCAAAAATCCAGACTGGCTTATGTTTAACCCAAGAGCTGATCACTTTCATGAGCTAAGCACAAGGGTCCTTCAGGGTAGAACATGCAGTAAGGGAGGAATAATTTCACTCCTTGAAGTATCCTTTCCACAGAACCCTTTGAACAGATACACAGTACTGAT
This sequence comes from Argentina silus, assembly GCF_951799395.1. Classification (NCBI taxonomy): domain Eukaryota; kingdom Metazoa; phylum Chordata; class Actinopteri; order Argentiniformes; family Argentinidae; genus Argentina; species Argentina silus. The sequence continues at coordinate 10,157,939 of NC_139657.1, forward strand.
GTAATGTGACTACCACCTACTGGTGGAGAAAGACAAACTCTGCCCTCTATTTCTCCTGTCTGCCATGCTTTTGGAAGCCACTGCCTTAATTGTATGGGACACAATCATTACAGAAAGGCCTGCGGCGGGTGATAATGCAGCCTGTGTTTGTTTGTTTCTTCCTCCACTCACTCTGAGTGATGTCGAAAGTTGCTGGGGTATGAGTTCATATCACAATTGTGTGTTGTTGAATATCACCATGCAGTGGCTGGTTAACTTTATGAACTTGAGCGAAAGTGAAGCAGACCTACAGTATAGAGTCAAGCTTTCTTACTTGAGACCCAAACTAGTGTGGTGTCTGAACAGGATTTTACCACAGTATGAATCTAATTAGTTGGGAAGGGTGACTGTTCTGTTTACTTAGGTATTAACACTTATCTTTGGATGTTTATGTCTCCCCCTGGTTGTCATTTATATAATCTCACTTACTCTCTTAATTCATGTGACCCTGTGACCTGAGTTGTCATGTGACCTCAATCATAAAGATTTTTTTTCAAATATCAACTTTTAACCGTTGTATGGTTTGGTTGCATTTCTTTGTTAGATAATTTCTCCATTCTGATGTATGGCAAGTCAATGTGTGAGTGTGAAACCATATAATTGAATATTGTTTCTCTTTCTCAGTTTCCCCATTTCTAAGTCAATAAAACCTGAAGTCAGACCGACATTCTGTCTCCAGACTCTTGATAATGGGAAGATGTTTAGCTGTCTGTCTAGCTATACTCAGCTATGTGTAATGAGGACAGTGAAATGACAGCTTTCTGGCGGGCAAGACAACCACAGATTGAACTGATTACAGCTACTGCTACAACGTTGCAGTACCGAGAGCCTAAGACAACTACAGCAGTTCTCACACAGGAAAATCTACATATGAGACCAGCGCTTGTGTCTCAGGCTCATCACATCACTCAAGCAGCTCATCCAATGCTGCAGTCATGGCTCAACATAGAGCAGAAGCTGCTAAATCAAAACACGCCTTTGCTGAAAAGAAAAGACAAAGGAAGGCATGGAAGAGCGAGCATGTGAGCATGCATAGATGCATCATTAGAAGCATTAGGTTTGGAAAAGGAAACAGCAGCAGCGATAGCTAAAGCAGAGGTCCTAGAGACAGCTGCCAACCCGAAGGGAACCAGACATAGCTGCATTCTCAATCTCAATCTCAAGACTGAACAAAGTCCCATGACGGTCACCAGTCTATGCCAGGAGTAGAGCCCTTCTATGATGATGGGCTGCAGCCTACAGAACATATCGCACACCCACACCTCAAACAAGAGAACACCTCTTCTCCTATTGATAACCCCAACACAGAACAGTGCCACTTTCTCAGCAACAACATCCCACAACCAGAACGCCTCATCCTATGGAAGAGAGATGGGACCCAGCTGGACCCAGAGGGCAGTGTTCAGTGATCATCCTCCTGCTTCCCAGCAAAACAGGACAGGGCAGTCTCATCCAGGTGGTTTCCACAAAAACTACCAAAAACGGAGTTGAGTGACTTACTGATTGAACTCCAGTGTCTATGGCAAAGGGACATCTACCTGGCCTCACTTTTCTTGAAACAGCTCTGGGTGTCAACCCCATCATTCGAAGATAACTCAAGGCTCCAGTATCTAAGAGTCGAACAATGTCTAAAATTCTACCTTTTCCTTTTTTTGTCAACTTTGTCCATTAACAGGCTAGAATCAACCTCTCGTCACTGAACTACTCCCTTCCTAAATCAGAGAAGAATATCTAAAAGAAAGTCAACTACAAAACACCTATACCAGTTCACAAAACGGAGGTGTCCCCACATCCCCCTCTGACTCGAATGGGGCACCCAAGAACACTGATGATGTGGGTAAGCAGTGCCCCATACACAAGAAACCTCACCCCCTTCGAAAATGTCGAGGCTTCAGAGAGAAATCTCACAACAATTGCAAGGCCTTCCTGAAAGAAAATCACATTTGTTTCAGATGTTGCTCATCATCATCACAAAAACTGCCAGATAAGTGTCAAGTGCTCAGAATGTGATTGTGACAAGCACAACACAGCACTAAACCCAGAACCGGCTCCACTGACCTCAAAGACTACAGACCCCACAGCAGAGCAAGGCGAAGAGGAAGAGTGTACGGCCCATCAGAACTGACATCCAATGCAACCAAGTCTGCGGTGGAGATCTCACTGAAAGGTCATACTCCAAGATCTCTCTTGTCTAGGTTTATCCGACAGGTAACTACAACAGAGCAGTGAAAGTATATCTTCAAATCAAATCAAATACATTTTTATTTCTCTAGCACAATCCATACCAGCAACAGCTCAATGTGCTATACAATGTAAACATAGTAATGAACATAGAAACAGAATATATGCTCTCCTTGACGAGCATAGTAATAGATCTTTGGCTCGGTCAGTGTTCTTTGACCTCTTTAAGATTCAAGGCCACAGCTCTCCTTACTTACCTGCACAGGAGTGATGGTGACTGCTGGGAGAAGAGCCAACAGCTACTAAGTGGAATCCATGGATGGGAAAGTAAGCTTGACCCTACTAACTCTCATTGAGTGCAACGAGATTCCGAACAATTGTTCAGAGATTCTGGCAGCCGCACTCCACCACCCACATGGCTCAACAGATTCCAGAACTTGACCTCAATGTGCCCACCCTGCTCCTCCTCATTAGGGACGTCCTCAGCGTCCAGAAGGTGGTAAGCAAGTGAATGGCCCCGACTTCCCCTACGCCCAGAAGCTTGATCTAGGATGCTTCATAGTCTGTGAACACATTCTGCACGAACACAGCAGAGAATGGTCACCCAACTATCTTCAAGCCATGTCCCAATCTCTTCCTAGCAAAAGAAAAATAGAGGTACACCCAAGCCCCCGACAGAGAAAGTCGACCTGTGTCAAAGATGAAGACCACCAGGGATGCATTGTCTTCCAGAGCACGAGAGATGACAAAAAATGGCTCTTTCCATTGCGGAATGATCCGTCTCCCATTCAGGACACCAAGGCGTCACCGAGCCAACAATAGGACACAGGTGCTAAATCGCCTCTATTCGCTCAGACGCAACTTCAACAGGAAACCAGAGATGAGAGAACATTTCCTGTCCTTCATGGAGAAGGTATTCCAGAATGGACATGCAAATATTGCAACCCCCTCAAAGAGGAAGAAGATGAGTCAAAGAGTTGTGGGCCGCATGGAGAGACTCACCCAAAGAGCTATTCACTCTTCAAATCCCAAGACCATATACACGTCACGCAAATAGTTCTGCATCTTTTCCGATGTTTCTACCAAAGTGAGACATGCAGTGGCCTATCTCAGAGTCACAGACATCAATGGACACAGCCATATAGGCTTTGTCATGGGAAAAGCCAGATTGACGCTGCGCCCCGAGCACACCATACCAAGGTTAGAGCTCTGCGCTGCTGTGTTTGGCGGTGGAGTTGGCCGAGCTCATAGCTTCTTGTATCTACTTTCAAAACCACAACTTCAAAAACAGCCTGGATCACAATGCTTCAAAAGCCTTTCCAGTTGGAAGTAAGTGACTCATGTCATTACTCTTCTTATCCATATTACTCAACTCTTCCACAAGACACCAGCCCCTGGAAAACGTAACTGCATGGCACTACTGTCAGACAGCACACATTGTCGATGAACTCTCACAGTCCATCATCTGAACCGTGCAACAGGAAAACAGGAAAAGAATTTGAGTGCCTCAAGAACCAGGAATAGATGCCCATGGATAGTACTCTCAGAAAGTTGGACCCCTTCATGGGGAATGGTTTACATATAGTTGGAGGGCACATCACAGAAGCAAAACTCGGACGTGACTAGAGGAACTCTCTGATTATTCCCGGCAGTAACCACATTGCTTCCTTATTTGTATGACATGATCATGAACAAGCCCAACATCAATCATCACATCATAATTACCCCTGCAGGGGCGTTTCATGTCGTAGCATACTAGTGTGCATACCACATAATCACAAGGTTCCTGGTTCAATTCCGACCCCTGAAACGTCTTGCATGTCATCCCTCCTCTCTCTCCCATCCTTCCTGTCAATCTCTACTGTCTCTTTCCCAATAAAGCAGAAATGCCCTAAAAACATATTTTATAACATTTTTATAATTTATGCCTTTGGTTCCATTGTCGGTATGTAGCAAATTCACTGACTACTTACCTGAATTTATGGATAATTATTTTCCATGATTATATTTGTAAAATTGTTATTTTGTCATGATGGAAGATGCTAGTTTAATTTGTAGCTATTGGATTTCATGGTGATTAAACATACTTACTTTGTTATTTCTTAATGTGAGACCATACTAGCATTATATAACAATACATTGGACATTCTTGGTTATTTTAGCTGCCAGAGAATCATTTATTTCAATGTTATTTCAACATAGCTTTAGCTATTGTAGCTATATGTAGCTATTTATGCAAGTCAATGTGTGGATGTGAAACCATATCTTACTCAGCTATGTGTAATGAGGGCAGAACAGTCACTATTGTGACTTTCAGCAGTAGCACAAGCAGGTAGACACTAGCAATTAGAGAAAGTGTAATAATACCCTTTACTAGGTAATTGCCTCCTGTTACAGTCACACTTACAGTAAGACCTTTTAACCACAAATAGAGCTCTCTAACTGACAACAATGTCCACAGAGGTCTACAGCTACCTCTGTCTCTTCAAACTCTAGTGGGCAATGTCAGGATGCCAGAGGGAGACACACTGAGCAGTGATTCTGAGTGGAATAAATCCTGGTTTGTGCCACCCTTCTGCATGGCAGAACCTCCTGCAGTCATGGATCACTGAACATTCTCTTATCAGATGTGGTCCACAGGCCCTGACTAACACTGAACTCAGACACAGTTAGGGGACATAACTGCAACCTCTGAGTTTGCCATCGGAGCCCCCACATCACTGGTGTAATCGAGAAATGTTCTGCTGTGTTGACCATGCATTAGCTCTGCTTCGAGAGCTCCGGGATGTTTAGCTTTAAACGAGAGGCAGGTGAAATCTCCAAGTTCTGCAGATTCTTTACAGATAAAGGTTAAAATGGTTGTAGAGTCAAATTATTGGAATGCAGTGACTGTCATGGTCAATTGAAAAGGCAAAACATTTTTTAATGTGTGGTTAAATGGCCAGTGTGTTCAGAGATGGCGTCAGACATTACTGTAGGTACTAAGACCCAGGCCCAGACAATGACCATGGCTACTGAGGCCCAGACCACCTTAGTGTTGAGTGGAGAACAAGACTCTGTACCTGGTTGAGTTGATTAAATGTTAGGTCTTATACCAGAGTAACTACATTGGAATAACCAATATTGTATTAACCAATTGTAACCCACAGTATTACAAGCTTGTAAAGACATACAGTAGATGTGTAGAGTGCTTACTCAATGTTGTCCTTATTTTTACATAGACACCAGGTCCCCTAGTTATCATGGAACAGTGCCACTGTAATGGATAATGTTGCGGTTGTGACCACCCAGACAAAACTGTTCTTTATTATTCCACAAACAGGAAACTAAAGATGTTTGAAAGGATTTAAAAGCAGCTTGTAGTTACAGGGGTCAAAGTTTGTAATCTTGTAAGAAACCTCTGACCACTGTTGATCCCTCCTTATTCTTGTTACTCCCATAAAATGGGATTTTGATTAATACTGCAAAATCTGGTCAGGCACATTTAACCCATATTATACATCCGGCTTTAGTCATTGTCACGTCAGCCTTCCCCCAAATCCAATGTCAGGCCACAACATGATGTTTCCTCTCTGGGAGTAAACCTTTGGCACACAGCAGGGAGGATTCAACAAGTTTCTTTTAATTTACCCCAAAAATGATGAGGGCAGATATGGGGGCAAAAGTCTGACCAGAACAATCCTATTTCATGGAGGAAATTACCCTTTCCCCCTGTCCTCTGTCTGTAAAGTTGATTTGAAGTCATGGTTAAGTCCTCTCCTTTTGAGGCTGGGTCAGACCAATTTGCCACCTGGTGAGGTGGGGGAGGTAGGGAAGTACATTTTTAATTGGAGGGTCACTTGGTACAGGGACACCACATCCTTTGGGCGCTATTGCTGTCTTTGTGTAGAGCTCCAGCCACAGGAAATCCCCCACCTCATTAAGGCAGAAAAAAAGATTAATTGACCAGTTCACTAACTGGCAGCCTCAGGACTTGATCAACTTTGTAAGGGAACTCACCAATTAGACCTTAGCTCAGCATGATCCTTTCCTTAGAACAGGAGTAATCCTTTTTATTATCATTAGCCTCTGCAATCATCTGAGGGGGATCAAGGTTTATTTGCCCTTATTTCAAGACACAATAAAGACATTGGTACGATGCCAAGTTTCCATGTGAAAGACGGCCAGTGTTATTCTGAAATTAGAGAAATTATATGTCTGTTCATCGGAGACATAGGAACACATGGATCTACTCTACATGCAGACACCTGCATGAACAAGTCAATTTGACAAATGAAAAAGAGTGCAATGCAATTGACGTGACCACCAACCACTTCAGTAAACGTCAATATTACACAAGTGGGTTTTGACAGGTAGAATCTATTCTTTCAAGAATCTATTCTTTTTCCAATGTCCGCCCATCCATTTGAACAAGCAGGAGGGCATGACTTGCAAGCAACTTTGTACAAGACAGTTGTTATTCAACCACAGGAGGCCAGAAATATGAATTTAATACAATCTGTGGGGGACCACAGGTCCTGCCTGTGCCTGGGTGGATTATACATCAGACTGGTCCAGGTCACAGACAAAGTAAGCCCATTACAAATTTAACAACTGAGTGTCTGTGTAAAAACCCCATGTGGCGATCCCAACCATTTCTCAACAAAAGGCCAAGCCAATTTCCTCTGGTAAACTGCTAGATTGATGTGACATTGTTGGCTCCAATTAACCTTAAAAGTGAGCATTCTTCTTTTTCCTTCCCTTTCACACTTATTTTTAAATGCTCCTTATCTATTTATTTCCCAGGCACCATGTTTTCAGTGCACAGCAGAAGCGCAATCATTTCCCTGGGATGTTTCAATAGAAGTTGTTGAATTTAATACACTCCTACAGGGGACATTCTGATGCAATTTGTTGTTTGACAAACCTTCCAGATAAACAGAAAATACATTTTCAAATGCAATATTAGTTGCACAAACTATGTCTCTTCAAAGTGTTATTTAACAGGCAGTAGGTTACACAAAGATCACTCTCATTCTCAATATTTTGTATCAATATTTCGAGTACTATGCCTTTTAGATTCTTCAGCAAAGGGCTTGTTGTCAAACCACCATGTGTGATGGTGCTTTAACTGGAGGCGATGGAAATGTCATGACCACAGAGGTGTCAGGAATCTGGTGCCAACACCTGTCGGTTCCCAGGGAGGTTGCATCTCCAATAAGAACATTGACATTGACGCAAAGCATAAATACGCACGCACGCATGCACGAACGCACACACACACACACACACGCACACACACACGCATACACACACATGCACATATGCACACATGTTCAAATGCTTCAAGGGGAAAAGAGTGCTGAAAAGATGGATATGTCATCCTCACTCACTTCAAGAGTCCATTCTCCGCCCATTAAGGATATGTAATGTACTGTGCAGATATTCAGACTTCTCTTTCACCAAGGGCTGCTTATTCCTCCTGGGTGATTGGTAAAATTGGTTGACATTTTCCTGGCTCCAATTAACCTTTGATTTGACTCCCAGTATAGCCTGTCTTTTCCTATTGTCTCCTTGAACAAGGGGGCAGAAGTGAATGCATGGTCATAGACAGACGCCTTATTTTCTGATGTTGACCATTTTCCTTTGTGATTGTTCTCTTTCCCAATGGATGACCATGAGGAGGAGAATAAATGTCACTCATCAGCAGGTCATCATCACTCTGTACTCTTCTATGAAGTGAAAAAGTATTTATCCTGAATGTGAATGAAAGTACGAACATATCTCTTGCACTCTTTGGAATAGTAAGTGGAGATGTAACTAACATACTGAAGTAAACATTGATGATAGTTTTAGTGTGAACATATATGTGTTTTCTTATCAGTTACTAAAACAAGATACTTTTCAGCATTTTCATTCTCATAATCTTTCAGTCAGACGTTTGTGGTGAAAGAAAACCTATAGATCTCAGATTCACTTCTGTATCTTGCCATTTGAAGTCCAGGAATTGAATATGTTGTGTAAAGTAAGAATTGAAGATGTACTATTCTGCATTAGCGATTGCAATCATGTATTCTGCTCTATCATCCCCTCCCCCACTTCACTTCCCCCATCGTTCACCCTGGTTCATTCAAAGGGCATCAACAGCAAGTGTCTTCATGCTGGATTTTTCCCCATACCAACTGAATCTGACAATCTAAAGCTCTCAGCACTTTTGGCTCTCCTACCCCTCCCAACCCATATTTCCAGACTGCATTTTGTATTTTGACCAGATTTCATCTTCTCTATAGCAGATGAAGGTGTTCAAAGGTCCATACAATTGGCACCATGCTTGCGTTTTATTGGTTTACTGAGGCAGAGGCAGTGACCTGTGAGCGATTACACATTAAGAGTGACAGATGGCAAGGACGAGGTGGAAGAACTAAGTTAAATATTTAGACTACCCAATGTTGATGTAGAGAAAAAACCCATGTACAAAAATACTACATCTGAAAGTTTCAGTTACGTTGCTAGACTTAAGAAACTGTTTATGACAGCATGCAAGAGAGAGTGGATAAGGTGCCAAATAGTTTTCAATAGCCTGACAGAACATACGGCTGTATGGTTTCCAGGACACAGATTTAGCCTAATCCAAGACTAAAATGCTTAATCTGTGTCCGGGAAACCAGCCCGTAAAGTTTATTTGGTTCAAGTTTATCAGTCACTTGTTTACATAGATAAGGCTCACAACCTGCACAAACATCTTACCCTCAACATCTGGATCAGACAAAGGATTAGGTCCATCTCCAGATAACAGACAGCAAGTAAGCTCCCCTTATGGTCACAGACCTCAGAGTAAACACCCCGTCAAATAGACAACATTTTGAAACAACAAGTAAGTGAGAAATCTACCTACAGTGCAGTGGAGTCAAGTTTGCATACAGTAGGCTTCTGTTGCAAAGAACACCTTCCAGAGAAATTGGTGTGATGTAATGGGCACTGAAACCTCCTCAAGAGGTAATTGGTAATATCATTTCCAGTCGACTGTTCATCAAAGTTTATGTGATGGCCTTTGGACTTACTACACACTAACATTATCTTACATTTTCATGGGGAAGATTAAGGTGAATGGATGTGCTTCAGGTCCAAGATAGTATGTGTACTGTTGTTATACAACATCCTTCCCTGTTGTCATATGCCAGTGACCGAACGAAGACCCCTGTCCAAACCATGATTAATATTTCAATGCATGTGTTTTTCCCTAGCTTCAGCGATAATTTAGAGCTAGCACTGCTGAGGTCATGTAATGGTTAAACTAAGGCAGAAACCGACAGAGAAGAGCTTGAACGCGGCAGGCATACATTATTAAAATCCCTAGGTCATGAGGAAACTCACATCCTACTGTATCAAAAATGAGTGAACGCCAGTGATGCCTCTGACTTCAGTTTGAACTCGCGGTGAGGATACGAACCATTATAGGTTCAATAGTTCTCGCTTTGTGTTTCATACTATACTGTAGCTGTGAGTAGTTTCTTCCAAATAGTGCCTTTACATGGAGCCTTTAAACTTAAACACAGCTCTATGAGAACTAGTCGATTCAAAATGGGATAGGGAGAAGTCACCTTAACATGCATAATTCTTAGTGTTTCATAATTAATTACTCTAACAAACAGGGTTGAAATTGAGCGCATTACCCTTGCACTTAACAGCTGACATTTTTTATTCATAAATCTGATTAAAACTTGAGATTTTACGATCCCCATATGTGACACAAGATAGCAAAGCATTGCCTGCAAGTAAAGGCAGAAGCACAGTTACAATCCGGAATTGGTGAGAGTGAAAACAGAGTTTCACCAAGGTTAAATTACAGAATAAATTACGCTGAATTTTGCAACATTTCTTTTCCACAGCGTGTACTTTATTATCCCTTTATGACAAAACATGTATGATACCTGCTTCAAAGCGAGACACTACATTACTAATTTCTTTATCAGAATGTGGCCTTTACGAAGAGGACAGCTGGATTCAGACAGCATTCTGTATTATTCTACAATAGGTGCTTATTAAACACTTCATCAATAACCTACAAAAATACTTTATTTGTAGGGACCATTTTTATGTTATATTAGTGTGAAAATTGCATAGGCAAACACTTGGTCACCATCATAAACCACAGTCTAAAAGAAACAGCAAGCAGTGAGCTAAATAAGCCCACACAGAAGTCCCCACAGAACAGTGTGAGTGGGTGAGGGCATGTAGCCTATCAAAAGCATGCTCTTAGTGCAGCGGTAGCCCAGCACAGCACAGCGCAGCACACAACATTAACTCTGAAACGTAATGTTCATGATATCATTTTTGTGTGCAGTGCGGGTCATTGCATATTTTAATAGCAGGGAATCATGGAAACGGCAGCTCTCCACTCTCTGCTATCATCCATGTTTAATGCTGCTCTGTCCCTGGTTACCCCGGCACAGTGGGCCGTATCATTCTACTTTGATGCTTTTTACAATACAAATCTGGAAGAATTTACATCACATTGACATTGGAGTTGCATTTGCATTTGTTTCATGTCATTGTTATTGCTTGAAAGTATGAAGGAGAGAAGGTAATGACAGAGCTGTAGACTTTACTACCCCCCAGACCATTCATGCTATCAAAATGTTATTGGGTTATGTGGGTACTGAAATGTCAATGACTTGTCAAACTCACTTTATCTGCTACTACTGTCCTCTAAGCTTTTAAAACTGTGTAATGGACTCACATTAGCAGACAAGCAGTAATCAACTCCATACCTGCCTTGCAAACAACATTCTGTACTCCTGTGGCCAATAGGCCATGTAAAACCATATGTCTGTCTGACTGATAACCAATAGACTGAAGGAAACAGTGGGATTGCCATGGGTCAGGTAATGATAGCAGCTAGACACAAAATGCTAAAAGAGGGCGGTACTAAATATGTCAAGGTTAACAAAAGTACATCCCTTAAATCAGAGGCAATGTCATAATTCATCAGAATTTATCCATGAAGAAAATACAAAAGAGTGAACACGCAGACAAAACAAAAGGCTAGAAAATCGCTGTGCTCATGTACTTTGCTGGCCTACATGCCATGAACTCTAAAACCCAAAACTTGCAATTCTAATTTATATGAAGCTGCAAAAGCATTTGCCCTTGCTCACGAAAGGACACAAGCCACAGCTGAAGATGGCCTCATCATGTAGTACCATGCCCCAAATGTCCTCGCCCTGGCAAACAGTCAGGGCGAGGATATACAGAGCCTCAAAACTCTTGGAACTAGAGTGTTGGGTCAACATCAATCACTGTAATATCAGCTGACACACTGGTGAGGGTGGTGACAGGGCAAGGTTATGTGTCACTGAACGCTCATGGCCAGCTTGGAGACCAGCACTGCCAGTGCTCTCTCTGGGATGGCATTTCCCCCACAGGAACTGAGGGGGTCCCTCAGGACTGTTGTTGAGGATCCAAGCCAGTCTCTTTGCCCGTACCAGTGGATTGCTTTCCCAAGTCCCTGAGGTTGGACTTGAAGGCCAAAGACCTTACTCGCCTGCGTCCCCCGCCCCCAACACCCCTCCTCCAATACTCCATCTCTTGCCAGATTTAGAAGGCAAACAAGTATTATAGGTTGGGCCTTTCCTTCAGCCAGCCAGCATAACCATAACACTGTTGAACTGAACTGTTCAGTGCACATAAACACAATTAACCATTAACCTTTAATCTTGACAAACAATGCCCTATCAATTTTGAAAAAACATTGCTGAAACATTACATGAGGTAGCCAATGTCTTCCCTCATTGACAATTATACTGATATAGAAAATACCTGTACAATGTCAAATCTGAAGAGAACTTGGAACTTGACATTGCTAAATAATATGGCGATGCATAACCATCTTATATCCATTAGGTGACCAAATCAGGAACATCAATAACATACCATCACCCAGCCAAAGTGTTGTATTTCTTTAAGAATACACAACATACACAACCACACAATCTCATTGAGTTGTGTGTCTAAATTACATTGAGCGATCTAAACATGCAGTGATGTTCTGTTGATATACATTTTCCTCTAGAAAATGTGTGATGGATTGTCCACTGGGGCCTCCTCTGAGTTATGAATCACGTTCACCTGGGTAGTTGACGTTTAATCAATAAACTTCTGACCTGTTGCCGTGACCCAGAGCCGTGAAGATTAATTTTGTTTTCCCACACTGACTCCTCTGTGGACCCCCATGGATCGCAAAGACTTACTTCAAGCAGATCGTCAAATCACCTGTGGTACATGTCTATCAACAACCACCCAGCTGATGAAACAACAATCTTCTGCTCCATTTTCTGCAACACAAATCGAATCAGATTGTATTTTGCACACTGTTACCAAAAGACAGTGTAATCAGTCTTGTTGTGCATCTGCTGGTACTTCAATACAAATATATATTTGTATTATTTTTCAAGGAGAGGACATCAAGTATTATGACACTTAATAATCTCCTTCCACATCAGTGTGTTTTTCACTATTCAAGTCTTCTACATTTTCGTATATGCAATTGATAGTGTGCAGGCCTCTTATCTCACATTTGAATCAAATGTTAAACATTTATCATTTAGGGACTGACAGCTCCTCATAGACAAAATAAAACCCCTCTAGCCCCCCTCCATTAAACAGTGGTATCCCCCTGTTGGTGAAGAATATCTCCCCAAGACAGAGCACACCATGCTGGTCTCTGCTCCGCTAACAAGGCCCACCACTGCCATCTACTGAACCCATGGTTTGATGGGTCTTCATTTTCACCCTCCATTTCAATGGCCTGACACCGCTGGATATATCTCATCAAGACCTTTCTATTAATGTACTGTAGTATAATGCTCATTTTAGCCCATAATGTAGCTTGTAGTTTGTACCAAATCTTTATGATCTACACATCTTTACTCTAAAACATACATAAAATAGGTAAAATAAACAAAAATGAAATATATATTCTAAGTGCTGAATTAAAATCTTCAGATTATCACCTTTCAAAAAAACTAGCAACACATTTTCTTTGTTTTTTTTAAAAACTAGCAACACATAGTGCGTCGATACACACATTTCAACATGTGCAGAGTTCATAGATGTGCCCTACATTAATCTTTAAAGACAATAAATATTTTATCTGTGTTCTGAATCATTTAAAGTGAGACCCTTTTTGTTTTTATTTGGGCAAAATGTGCACGCACTGTCCATAGTTGCACCCAGCCTTCTTTCTCTCTCTCTCTCTCTCTCTCTCTCTCCCTCTCTTTCTCTACCCCCCCTCTCTCTCTACCCCATCTCACTCCCTCTCTTTCCCTCTCTTTCCCTCTCTCTGCCGCTCTATCTGTCTGTACCCCCCTCCCCCCATCTTTCTCTCTCTTTCCCTCTCTCTCTCTCTCTCCTGTCAGTTGGACAAGCTGCTCAGTGGCCCTGAAACACAGCACGTTATGCCGCTCTGTTGATCATCGTTCAGTGTTGCGACCTGCATCTGAATGTGATGTAAATGATATGATGAATCCCTTTAAGGCAACATTTACATTACTTTTCTTTTAGCTTTTTCAAGTGCAAAAGGTTGACTGAGGCTATGAAGCAAAGAGTAAGGTTCACTTCCAGCTCACCGTGTTGGGATGCACTGGCAAGACTATTGAGCTAAGCAGTAAATATGCCCTCAAGAAGACAACATAACAGACATGAAATGTAAGGCTTATATAAAATAGACAAACAGTGTTTTAACTCAAACAGTGATGAAAATGTTGTGGTCATTTTCTGTATTTTCATCAGTCTAATTTTCATCAGTGTCTGATTTGAAATACTGTGTTTTATGGTTCATGACCCACAAAACGTGGAAGTTAAGTTTGCTATTGTGCCTGCTTTACTGTCAAGTTACAGGAGTCAACTGGAGGTCACTTGTGGTTTCCAGCTGGTCGGATGTGAGCTTTCTAAGGGGAAAGAAACACTAAAATATGCAAGACTACTATTTGCAGTGCTTTTGCATTTCGTCCACAGTGGGCTAGTAACTCAGTTTCGTATGTGATATCAAAGGAGAATCCGCACAGAATCCTATATATGTTTTGTATTTGTAAAGAACCAAGATTATGGCTTTGAATTGAGATGATGAAGACATGCTAGATCTTTCCAGGCATGAAATTTGAGACAAGCGTTGACCTAGTTGACAGCTTGTTCACACATTAGATCATGCAGTCAAAGTAATCTGCTGCTGTGAATGCACATATGTCTAATTTGTGAAGGGGGGTGAAGTGGGATGTTGGGGGGAATTGTGAAGATCGTTCAGATGAGAAAATTGAGGAGGGCATCATTCTGGTTAAATCATATTCCTTTCTAATGGGCATCATTTACAGGATCAAGTCAAGTCCTGTAGATCCATCAATTAGAATGTGCCAAGGGGGAGCTTAAGAAAGTTAACAAAATAACAGTTGAAAATATAATAATATAATGTAATTATCCCTTTCGACCATTTTGTTGTGTTTTGTTTCACCAGCAGAGGGCCTAATTGTGTAGCAGCATTGTATTGCACAGTGCCTGGTGGTGAACAAGAACACCTGGAGCCTTGTGGCACAGGAGCCTGATTCTGTTATCCAACAAAGATAAGGGTCTTGAATTCAGTACCTTCACATCTTCTAAAATGTGTATATTTTCCAAGAATGTGGTTACTTCTGCTACATCCATACACACAATATTGAGTACTTGGTGACACTGATGAACTCCCTTTGTATCACCTGTAAACAATATGATTCTGCCAGAGCAAATGATCTATTTCCCAGCCTCCTTGCTCTTGTTAACTTGTGTGTTCTTCAAACTGACAGTTTTTTCCTAGTAATAGCTTCCATCCAGATTAGACCCTCTAGACTCAAACAGATTCAGTATTACAGCATCTCTCCTTAAAACATAGCCTACAATTACAATATATATGAGTCATCTACATTTAGCCAGAACTATTTTTTTCAATTATGTAGAGACGGTGCACTCTAACATCATATGATGCTCCATTCTGATGTAGCTACAAACCAATTATAATTCAGGTTTGGTATGAAAACAACAGTATTAGGAGTGTTATGGTCAGAGCTAAGGAACCCAAGCGCAATACACAGAGTCAGGACACGTATATAAAAGAATCGTGTTTTAATGAGGGAATAGGGGAAAACAGAGTAGCAGGGTGGAATGGCAAGCAGGCAGGTAGACAGGGCAGGCAGGCAGGTAGGGCAGGTAGACAGGCAGACAGGACAGGCAGACAGGACAGGTAGGCAGGACAAGTAGACAGGCAGACAGGGCAGGTAGGCCAGGCAGGCAGTGCAGGCAGGACAGATAGGGTAGACAGGCGGCCGGCAGGCAGGTAGGCAGGCAGGCAGACAGAAACCGGGAAGTGGTTTCAAGCTGACAGTGGCACCCAGGGCCTTGCAGATCGCCTTCCAGACCTGGGAGATGAACTGGGGGCCTTTGTCGGATATGATGTCAGAGGGGATGCCATGAAGGCGGCAAACGTGGTCCACCATGAGGTCAGTGGTGTCCCTAGCTGAGGGAAGTTTAGGCAAGGCGACAAAATGGGCAGCTTTGGAGAAACAATCAATGACTGTGAGAATGGCAGTCTTACCATCAGACGGAGGGAGACCGGTGACGAAGTCCAGGGCTATATGAGACCAGGGACGACTGGGGAAAGGCAGGGGATGGAGAAGGCCAGAGCGGGGTTTGGAGGAGTCTTGTTCCGGGCACAGATGGTGCAGGCAGCGATGAATGACCGGGCATCATAAAAAAGCACATGGATGGAGTTTATTGTCAGAAGGGGAACGCTGAGGAAGGACTGCACCTACCCCTGTGTCCGAGGCGTCCACCTCCAAGATGAACTGCAGGTCTGGATCAAGTTGTATAGACGGAGATGGAATGGTGCTTGAGCTCTTTGAGAGCGGCCTCAGCCTCAGGCATCCATCAGGGAGTAGAGGTGAAGGTGAGGGCTGTGAGCAGGGCTGCAATGGTCCGGATGAATCTGCGATAAAAATTAGCAAAATCAAGAAAACGCTGCTTGAGGCTGGTCGGTGGTGGCCACCCTGTCATAGCAGACACCTTGGCAGGATCCATCTGAACTTGACCCGGGGCAATAACGTACCCCAGGAATGACACACTGGGGACATGAAACTCACACTTCTCCACCTTCACAAATAATTTGTTCTCCAGAAGGCGTTGAAGGACTTGGTGAACGTGCAATTTATGTTCTGAAGGGGATTGGGAAAAAATTTAAATGTCATCTAAATAAACAAAAACAAACTGATTCAGCATGTCTCGGAGCACATCATTGACCAGGGTTTAAAACACAGCGGGAGTGTTGGTTAATCCAAAAGGCATCACAAGGTATTCGAAGTGTCCAAGGGGGGTGTTAAACGGCATCTTCATCGCCCTCGCGGACACAGACTAGCTGGTAGGCATTGTGCAGGTCCAGTATTTGTATTGACAGTGATACTATTCAAGTCACGGAAGTCAATGCAGGGTCACAGAGAACCATGGCAAGGTGGCAAGATAACTGGGGAACCAATGTGTAGTATTACTTACATGACAGACCAGTACACTACAAATGTAGCTCATAAGATCATAGCAGATCCACTGCAACCTCTATGGTCTGAATATGTACTGCTACCTTCAGGGCGAAAGTATAGCATGCCCAGGATGTGGACTAAAAGAGGCATCACATCCTTTGTCCCACGCAGCATAAAGCTTATCAACAAGCTTTGATTACATGATCTCCCAAATTATGCCTTTTATGATGTTTCTATGATGTTTTATGATGTTTTTTATGATGCTTATGTTTTATGTAATATGTTTGATGATGTTTTAAGCTCCTTGTGCAAAATGAATTCCCCATAGTGGCAATAAAGGCTTCATTCATTCATTCATTCATTCAAGGAGCACTGAACTAAAAAAGCCCGACAGGAACCCAAATCATCATCATAACGCTCGGGGCAAACAGGGCAGGTAGGCAGGGCAGGCAGTGCAGGCAGGACAGGTAGGGTAGGCAGGTGGGCAGGCATGCTGGCAGGCAGGCAGGCTGGTAGGCAGAAACCGGGAAGTGGTCCTGCAGCACAGAGAGAGTGCGGTTAAACAAAATACTTAGACACAGAGAATCTTCAGGGAACTAAGCACTGCTAAGCGGCCGAGAGCGAGACTGACTTGTAAAGACAATAAACGATCTGGCGATGAGTGGATGGGAAGTCGGGGTTTAAATACTGCAAGGTGATGAGCTGATGAACCGCAGGTGTGTGAAATGGCAGGTGGAAATGATGATGTGAACAGGGTAGCTGAAGCCTGGAGCCACGCCCACACACAAACACACACAGACAGAGACAGACAGGGGAGAGAGAGACTGGCACAGGCTAGGTAGAAGTGGAGGGCGTGACAAGGAGCTGGCTAATAGCACAAACAGATCTGGGGCACCAAGGCTAGACAAACGGCAAATGCACACACACCCACATCTTCAGTATTCCCTGACCCTGTGATCTTCCACAGAACCAGTTGCAGAGGGCAAATGTCTGTGCTAATTAGCACACAAAGACAAGGCAGGCAAAGAGAGGACTGACAACTGTCCCACAGGTCTAGACGTCAGTGTCTATCTCTGGATGAGTGGAGGCAGGCTCACATCCTCCAACTGGGCTGCTCATTCACCTGTGGCTGAGCAAGAGTGACTCTGAAAACCTGATAGCCCTCTGCAACCACATGCTCAGCACGTCCACCTCCTGTCCAAGCCCTGCACTGTAATTCAACCCTGTGCCTCAGCATTCATACGCCGTTATGCAGAGTCTTTAAAGGCACACTTTGATGTTGAAAGAAGTTGAGTCCGATATAACCCTAACCGTATTGTTGAAAATAGGAATGAAGAATTATTGCCGGTGTAACCTTTCTGCAAGCTAGTGAATATTCATTCTGAGACTGAAGATACATTTTCAAGACTCAAGTAGATCAATAGCCCCATCTAGAGGTCCAATTGATATCTGCAATGCCGATGTCCCTTGTTAGATAGTGTCCCCCCTTTCTAAATTGTGGTTTTAAGATGTATCAAAGGCAATTGATGATGACTTACTTATATGGCAACTTTCCAACTTTCCATTCCATTTTAGCTTTTAAGAATATTTTAACATTATATATATTATTATACAAATATATTTCAGAACATTAATTTATGTTATCGCAATTTGTTGGGTTAACAACAAAAGTAAACAAAATGTTTGACTTGAATGATATAAGTGTAACCCTCTCACCAAAGGCTTGGATAGACAATTATCAATAGCAATAACACTGACCACATATTTGGGGGTCATAGCAAAATGACCGTCGAATGTACTACTATTTTACAAACCATTAATTAATTCATTAAAGAAATTAGTATCTGTGAAATCAATGCACAAAATAAATGAACAGATTACTTTACTGTGCTTTATCGGATTTAATAATACTAATGATATGTAATAATGTGTATTTTTACCATATAATTCAGGACCTAGACATTAGCTAGCTAATGCCAAATTAACCACTAACTAATGACATAAAAAATTTTTTTAAATAGCATGTCTGCTACACATGACAACTAACCTCTGACTGTATTCTATTGCTGAAACCAATCCAAAACAGTTAACTTACATTTAGAGGGGGAAACTATTGCTAGCTAGTTGTCAATAAAATGTAGACAGGATTATGGTAGATGCTTATGTAGCAGATGTGAGCTAGCAAGGAGCCATCAGTGCTAACGCACATCACCTTAAGTAGTGTGGCCCTCGGCCACTCAAGACCATGGTTTTTGGCTGGGAAGTAGTTTGTACGTTAGCTTCTAGAGTACAGTGTTGTTTTTGGAATGAGCTCAAATCCAGAGTTGGACAAAGGATGCAAGCCACCACGACAGGATTTAGCCTCTCTCTCTCCACGCAGTCATGAGGAGGTTGATAATAGAATGTTGCTGCATGTGACTCATGCAGCACAGCATGGCCACCACAAGTTGACAATTTGTGCAGTTGACACTGACGTTGTGGTGTTGGCTGTGTCTATGGCCCACTATCATCCATCAGGCGATTAACTTTGGCTAGAATTTGGAACAGGCAAGAATTTCAGATACATGGCAGCCTGTAAGATTGCAGGTGGCCTTGGACCAGAAAAGGCACATGCACTTCCAATGCTTCATGCTTTAACTGGGTGTGACACAGTGTCAAGCTTTGTTGGCCAAGGTAAAAAGACAGCCTGGGAAACTTGGAATGTTCTGCCAGAGGTCACAGATGCATTACTAGAACTGTCATCTGCACCATGTGCTATATTTCATGCACACCATTGAGAGGTTTGTTATCCTACTGTATGACAGAACCAGTACATGTAGATATATCAACAGTACATCTGTGCATGTAAATAGCTAGCTATCAGCCAAGTATGTGTACCATGCCAGCATCAATAGGGAGCGGCAACCACATTTACAGGATAACAGGGAAAGAGGATTCAGAACCACTGACATTTTTTTCAGAAATAAATGATCAAATGCCAAGGTATATCTTAATGTTACTTAGCTACCAGCACTTTGTTATGTAGATATGTTTGCTTACCAAGTTACCAGACAAGGCAAGCATTTATTTTTTATATTTAATTTAAGTCATTCATCAGATGCTTTTTTCCAAAGCGATTTACAATAAGTACATTTGTCTATGTAAGTGAATCAACTAACAGTCATCGTAAGTAAAACCTTCGATAAGACAAGTGCCATCGGCAGTCACAGTGCTAGAAAAAGGAAGAAACTTTCTTTTTCATGAACGGTAATGTAGGGTGTTAGGGTGTAGAGTAATCTGAGGAAGAAGCGCCCAGGTGTACTCTAAAGAGATGGGTCTTTAGTCTACAGCGGAAGATAGGTCGTTCTGGATGAGCTGCAGAGGTCTGATGGCAGAGGCAGGGAGCCCGGCCAGAAGTGAGTTGCAGTAGTCTAGGCGAGAGATGACAAGTGCCTGGATCAGGAGTTGTGTGGCTTCTCTCATGAGGAATGGGCATATCAAATATTGTAGAGGAGCGGGCCATTGCTGTGATGTTAGCGGCACAGGAAAGCTGGTTGTCCAGGATCACCCCAAGATTCTTTGCTGTCTGGGAGGGGGACACAGTGGAGGTCTCCACCATGATGGTGTCTTAGAGAGGGCAGGCTTTCCCAGGAAGGAAGAGGAGCTCCGTCTTGTCAAGATTGAGCTTGAGGTGGTGAGCAGACATCTAGGCAGAGATGTCTGTGAGAGAGACATGTGTCGCCACCTGTGTGTCAGAGGGGGGGAAAGAGATAAAAAGTTGAGTGTCATAAGCATAGCACTGATAAGAGAAACCATGTGAGGTATACAGAGAGAACAAACAGTAACATATGGAGAAACCAATTTTCTTGGTTTGAAATAAAACCCTGTGTGGGCGGAATCTTCGCAAAAAACACAAAAGGCCAAAACAAGGCCATCATGTTTTCATGTAAGATGTGATGTTTACCTTCCACAACTCAATCAGGTGGGCAGCATTTTGAGTTGCAGGGATCCCTGATTTGGCCTTTAAAGGTCACGGTAATTAAGTGCTACATGTATTTCAACGATACTCAAACAATGATTGACATTTGCTTCTCTTACAAGCTTGCATTTGAAAAGAAAATGGATGCAATGCAATGCAAAAGGTAATTAACTTGGTTATAACCAGGCTATTACATAATATTACAGATGCAATGATATCATCTGTAATATTCATCTGCAACCATCAACAATTAATACATGAAAAATATGCATCATTTGAATAAATAATGATTTCATATAGGCAATCTAAGGTTTATGGATATAACAAAATCACTGTTTTAATATTCAAAGAACAGGAGTACAACATGATTGACAATCATTACTCAAGTAATTAATCATAATTGCAAAAGGTGTGTAACAACATTAATATTCATGATATCATGAATAACAATAATTAGTCACCATGAAACTGCTTTAAGTGTCATAAGCCAATGGGTTATTTTCTTTAAAAAAAAAACATTATTCCTGTAAGATCGGGAACACTGACAGGGAAACACAAAGGCCCTTTTCCCACCTGTCACTTGAATCTGGCCTGTCTGTGCATTGTGGCCACATTACAGTATATCCAGTACAGGTCTGGAATTAAGCCATTGGCTTAATTGGCTTAATCTACCAACCTATCATCTCCAACAACACCTTCCCCCTGACCCTCCCCTCTGTGCTCCTCGGTTTATGTTTCCCCAGTATGCGCTCACCCACTTCGCAACATGGACATTTCAAAAGAAGTCTTTGATGCAGGTTGATGCACCCAGTAACATCAATAAAGGATGTATTAAAGGGTTTGTTTGAGAAAGATTGTTTCCAAAAGACACATTTTTGCTTACTTGCCAACGGGTTATGACAAAAGCTTAATCTACCAGGCATGGTCAACACTGTGCTCCGTGTTAAGACCCGTCAAGTCAATTGTCCCATAACTTTTGGGTACCCTAAAATAGGAGGACTATGCATAAAAAGTGGTGGAATTTCTGAATGGTAAAACCAATATGTACACAGATATCATCAAATAAAAGCTGATAATCTCTACTTTAACATAATATTAATGTATTTCGATCATTGTGATCAGATTACAGAAATCGGATGCAAGTGATTGATAGTTGTGAAAAGGGTCATAGACCCCATTTACACCTGGCATTAAAATGCATCCTGTATCCAGATTCCGTCCGCATCCTGATTCTGTCCACATGAATAGTCAGGTGTAAATGGAAAAAAGCCACATTGTGAGGTGGACAAACTCGCATTGTGGCCAAATCGCGGACAAGCGAGCCACTAGAAGGGACACAGATTAAATCAGATCACAATACAGACATAGAGGTCAGATAAATTGTGCATTTTAATGCGAGGTATAAATGCGAGCGGGTCGAATGTGATCTTGAACAGATAATATGTGATCTGATCACAGGATGTACACCATGTTATGCAAGGTGTACATATATTGGCAGGACACATCTTGCCCTCTTGAAACAGTAGCTTATAATGTACATGTAACCAGGTATCAAATCATCACTCCAAAATGGGAAAAGAAGAGGCTCAGCGGATAGGCCTAAGTGAAATATTAAATAATAAAGCACTCTCATTTCTGTCAGTTGGTCTCGGTCTTGCAAAAACTGATTCCTGCTTAAAGGGGCAATCTGCAATTGGTAGCCTACACACATTTTTGGGCGTTTAAATTAATAATACATAGGCATTGATTCTTGAAGAATATAATTTAGAAATGCCTCATGAGCTTAGTTCAACTGTCTTACCCCATCAGAACCCAAAATACATGCTTGTTTTACTCTTTTAAACAATGCAATTGTAAACAAACACTGTATACTGTAGCTTCAAAACATGGTTAAAACAATATTTTTTTATCTCATGGATGGTCAGTCCTTGCACCCATAGATCTGTCCTGAGAGTGGTTCCATTTCTCCAGCCCCATCCCTCAGCTGTACGAAACCTAAGTGAAACTGAAACATGACCTTTAGTTTCACTTTCAGCCTGGAAGCAGTCATGACTATTAAAAAAAAACAATAAAACCATAACTGATATTGACGTTTCTCTCCAGCAAATGTCTTAGTTACATGATTGTAAGACTAGCAAAGGAGTTTTGAAGTTGAAGGTGAAGCATTTATTAAATTTGACAATGAGGATGAAAACTAGCATAGGCAGCCAGTCACATTTCATACAAAACAAAAACGATACTCACCATGCCATTAAAAACAGTGCATATAGACGCTTCTAATACAAAAGTAGCCAGTTACTGATCGAACTTTGAAGCTATATGTTTTTGTCTTGTTGCTATGGCATAAAACCATTGCTGAAAGCTACACATCTATCTTCTTCGGTGGTTTGACAACTTCTTGTTCTGTTGCCGTATGATAACTTGTAACTTGCCGCAAACAATGAAAAAATCAAAAGTATGCCGGCCATACAACGCATCGCCTCATTGTAATGAATGACTTCCGCAGTCCGTTTTGCCACTTACAGGACGTAAGCAACGGATGCCTTTGTGTGCAAATAACTTTGTAACATGTATTCTGATCATTTTTCATAGCAAACATCCTGGTTGACATTACAGCCATGTCTGATTTTTGTTTGGGGAATGAAGGGATTTGTTTGAAACTTGGGAATGTGAGTGTGTCTGCTGCTGGCTGGTGTTCATGTTTCCACAAACATTTCCAAACTACATAACGACTGCATTTCAACCACACAAGTCATTTGCTAGTTTCAAGGTCATGTAACTAAGACATTCACTGGATAAAAACCTCAAAATGTCTTTAAAAAAAAAAGTTCCATGGGCTAATGCTCAGACTTTAGCTCAGTGGGAAACATTCTTGTGGGGCACAGTAGCTGGACAGCATCTTCTATGGACAGATAGAGTTGGAGACTTCATGTATCGAAATAAAAATGACCCAGCCAAGACAGAGTTCGTAATAGAATCTTTCTTTCACTGACTACTGTCCTCTTTGACGGGCATCAACCACGCCAAATTTCTCTTGTAAAGTAATTTAATAGCAAGTAAAGGGAGTTATGGGAGCTACCTTTGAGCAGATCCAAAGTTGGAGCTGAAGGCCCTGAACTCCCTTAGCTCGCTTCGTAGTATACCCCTCAAGTCGTTGAAAAGTGTGTTTATTTTATTTTTTGCAAGGCACTGTCAAAGGGGGCAACCACATGACAAACCTTTTATTCTAAACATTTTTTTAAACATTTTTTTTAATCAAAGATAATATACAATACAGTAACATGACAATATAGGACAGAATCTTACAAGGATGCCCGGGAATTACAATATATACCAATTAGGGAAACGTTGTTACAGATATTAGTAACGTTATTTTACTAATTGTTTTAATTTGCATTACAATTCTTAGAATATTTCAGCGTTTCAATATACTGTTGAACACATTTCTAATATTATTCTAATCTATAATGGAAGTTTCGTCTCTGGTGTGAACGACAAAGTGACAAACTGACTTTCACAGTCAGTGAAAGCGCTTAAGCGTTACTGGTCAACGTTTGTAAAATTCAACTTGTGATTGGTGGATATTTCCGTCAATAACTCCTGCTGCTGCCTGACAGACTGTCATGGTTGTCTCTGTCTGATCTTGCAGCCTGCGGCTACGCTAGCTGCAATGTGAAGCAAACTGGACGAGTATATCGAGGTGAAGAACTAGCAAACTTGAACCTTATTATTGTGAGGATTTTAGGTCATGTGGACATCTAAGTTTTTGATCAAATTCGAGGGTCGATTGTATTCGCTTTCTTTAGATGGCTACAGCGAGTATAGCTACTAGCTAGCGAGCTAACGTTAGCTACTCTAACTTAGTAGGCTGTGTCACGTCAACACAACAGCCAGTGACTCAGTGAGTAAAGCGTGCAATGTGAAAATGTGTTCGTTGCTCGTTGGCTAGCCAGCTGTTTAGCTAAGTCTGTCCGTTGTCGTTTAAACAAAATTTAAATTAGTTAAAGCAATGCTCTTAACGTCACAGCTTTATGCCAACTTTGATGTCTATTATTATGGGTTGCCAGCTGAGCAGTGCTTCGAGACAGTCGGTATGGCAGACAGCAAGCATAGATAAGCTAGACATTCAACCCCAGAAATCTGGTTTAAACCTTTTGGTCAATATAATATTCTTCAGTGAATGTGTGTCACTGACAGTCGCATAAATAGGTTAAAGAGATCTACACCACATTTAGCTATTTTTTTTGTATTCAGTTTCCTGGGTTGTTATGAGAATAGCTCGTTATGAAAATGATTGCCCTCATTCTCACCTTTTTTCCTCTCCCACATGAAGCACGCCTAGGTGTGATGCGGCGAGGGGAGTCTGTTCCTCAGGCCTTCCAGGCCCCAGTGGATGTCCATGCCAGTGTAGATGGACAGGTGTACATGTTCAGGAGCAGGCAGGATGACGCTGCAGGCTCTTCAGAGGATGAGGATTATAATGTCATGGAGCTGAGGCCTCGGGGTCGGCATGAACAAGAACAGGACAGACTAGGGAGCCTCCAGCTGCTGGAGCGAGAAGTTGCAGATGGTGACAATCTCAGCAAACTTGCTCTGCAATATGGTTGCAATGTAAGTCCATGGCTGGCAACAAACTGTTCTCCGACAGACAACCTGCAGCCCTTCGCTGACAGCAATCTCTATTTGTCAAACAGACACGACACCTATGCACACACAAATACTTTACTAGATTTGGCATACCTACATGCCATCATGGAACATGAATCATAACATGTCTTCCTTTCAACAGGTGGCTGACATTAAGAGAGTGAACAATCTGATTCAGGAACAGGATCTGTTTGCACTGAAATCCATCAAAATCCCTGTGAAGAAACATGGCCTTCTAACGGAGGCTAACACTGAGCTAAAAGACCCACAGTCAAGAGTGCCAAATTCAGCCACACCATCTCCCCAGCCTCAGGACAGACTCGGAGCCAGCTCCTCTGCTCGGCCACATCTACAGGAGTACACAGACTTCCTCAAGGAGGTAGACCATGACATTGAGAGACTGATCCAGACCACAGACGCACAGGAGGAGGTCTTCTCAGATGGCCCAGAGAGGCCACAGAAGTCGGGCTTCAGAGGCCAGCGCTTGAGCAGCTATGGAGCAGACTGGGGCATCCAGTGGTGGAACGCTGTGGTTGCCATGCTACTGATAGGAATTATCCTGCCTATCTTTTACGTAGTTTATTTCAAAACACAAGATGCGGGAGTGTCTGGTGTAGATGATAGTGAGATAGGTTCCCCTCTCTCTAACTCAACCAGCTCAGGGACAGGCATCAGCAGCACAGTGATTCCTAGGAGCACGTATAGCAGCCACAAACCAGATACATAAGCAAGATGGACAAAATAAGTATATGAACTGCCTGGGTTTCTTTCTCAACTTTGGGTAATCAATGTTTTTAAGCTCAATAGTTACAGTGGATCCCTAATCAATGCCTTCCCTTCACAAATAAGCAGCATTACAGTACCATTTAGTTCAGTCTGTCGAGTACTGGGACTGGCTATTGTGATAATTTGTTCCAGTGTTTAATTTCTTTACACACGATTATGTACCTGGAGCTAACTGATGGTACTTATTTCTGTAAGACAGTGATATACCATATTGGAGTCATTGTCTGAGATTTTATTTTGTGTGCCTTCTTAGATGTCTAACTTATCCAGCAATTTTTTCCTGTGTTTTTGCTAATTATTTTGAAGATATTTTCACAACAACGTTTGCTGTTGAACTGCAATTGAAATGGATGTTCAACAATTTCAGACTTATTTTGATAGTCTGAACTGACTGTGCAGAATTAATGTTATGTCCAAGTAAACTGTTTTCAGTGCCATTTTCACAGATATGAACACTGACTTGGTGTGTCTTTTCTATGTTTTCAGTATGTATTTATTAAGTGCAATAAATGTCCTTGTTAAACTGTATGGGGAAGTTCCCCTTAGATGCCTGTCTGTGAGACAGTGTTGCCCTTTTCTGCCTAATGGTTAAGGTTAGGATTTGGTGACAAGCACAGCCTCTCTGTGCCAAGGGAAAACTTTGCCGCAGAGCCTTTAAACCATTGGAACTAAACGAGAAATGATTGTTGAGCTACCCTCAATTATCACTGATGAAAACTGTATGTTGGTGAACTATACAATGTGTGTTGTTAAATTGCAATGAAAGGTTCAACATGTTAAGTTGCCAAAATATGCCCATAGTTTATTCATATTATCCCCAAACATATGATCATTGCATTTTTTTGGTTTCTTATGAATCCAAAACTACAGCATGGATGGATGCTTGAATTAACAGTGTATTGCTATGGTTATTGTTAGCATGGAAGTTACCAAAGTGCCTTGACCCACATGAGGGCTCAAATTATGAATCATTTGGAATGTTGAAGCCTATGCATTGTAAAATAATCCAGTTTATGGCCTTATATTTTGTGATAGTACTAATCTATGTGAAGAATAACAAAATAACATAAATCTACAGTGAGCAGTGACAATCTGTTTGCTGCTGGTCTGAGTGTATACAAAGTATTTTGTTTGCAACTGAGAGGAAGAGGTGTTTTGCTGTTGGTATTTTCTTTATTAAGGTAATATTGACCTTTTTACTAGTTTTCTAGGATGAGAGAACAATACTACGTAATGCCTTTATAGGTGTTGCTTTACCCTACACATTGCTTCAGTTCATTATGAGTGTTGTATTCAGTTCACAGGGAATCACAGTTAATTATTCTCACTAAAATGTATTACTGATGTAAAGTATTTTTCAATAAAGAACAATTTTTAGAGCGATATTATTGGTCATTGCCTATTTTTTTTCACTCTCCCAAGTAATATTGTATTTCTACAGAAGAGTATAAACACCCAATAATTCAAAATATGAGATATGCATCTTGTGTCAAAACCCTTACTTACCATTAGATGGCAGCATGTAGTCACTAGGGTGACTTGACAAGGTTCAAAACTACTACAGTACGATATTCAATGAGATATCTACCCCTGTCATCTTGCACTTTGTGACAAATTAGTATCTCTCGAATAGTATTACATTGTTTGATACATATAGTATTTTTGTTCTTAGTTTTTAATTTACAAACAGCCATATGAAGTCTGTTTAGAGGCTGGTGGAAATTGTAGTTTTATTCCAATTAGCTTTATCACAGAGCTGCTGCTGCACTGCTGCAGAGGTCTCCTGTGATCCCAGGACCTGAGGCCTCCATCAGGTACAGCACAGCACACAAAAATAACCCTTGATCTGATCCAGCTCCAGGCCCCAGAGCCCTGGTACTCAGCCAGCTACCCGGCTGACTATTACACTGGTCAGATGTGCTCCAAACATATCCTTCTTTGATTACGTCCACGGCTAGCTCCTTGATGGCTTGAAATCATAGCTATTGTAGCTAGCTTTGCAACATACACATCTGATGCAAAAAGTGTGAAACTAGTTTTGTTCTAGTGTTTCTTTTTTCTCACAGTCAACAATATTAGATTCCACTCACATTCAGTCTCCTGTTATAACTTGTCTGGCATACACGAAGACCTCATGCAACACCTTTACTTTTGGAGGACTCAATAAAGAGTTTATCTTACTAGAAATACACCTTTAATGGACTAATGAACTGTATGTCTGTAGGAAAAAAAAACAGGACTTTTCTGGGATTGTCACAAGAAATGTCTTTGTTTTGTTCAGGTATAGTCATTTGAACTCTGCTTTTGTGAACCATACACTCTGTAAATCCTGCAGGAGAGGTGGGGGTTGCAGTGGAAGGCTCTTTTTTCCCTTTTTTCCCCCCCCCTTGAACAAAGCAGACCCCATCTGTACCGTCTGGGTGGAGAGTAAATAGAGTGAAAAGATTCATGGTCAAGTCCAAGCGCTGCGGCTTTAAGAAGTTTGCACACTTGAGCAGTTGGCAGTGGGCCACTTGGCCACGTAAACAGCCCTAATCCTTTTTCCAAGGAGCTTTCAGCACTCATCTCTCTGGCATATTGGCCACTGACTCATTCTCACTGACATTCCTATCAGTGCCTATGGAGTTCTTCAGAGCTGCCACCTGGAGGCAGTGTTAGCCTTACATTGTAAAGGTGGGGTTTTGGGCTGTTGATCACTATTCACTGCTAAGGTATGTGTCTTGCTTTGATTTGCCCCAGAAGCAAAAAAAAAAAAGCCACATTTTTCTTTCTTTCCCCCGGGAAATGTGTCTTATTTTGAGAGCCTCACTATCTGACCAATATCAGTGTTCACAAATGTGCTGTGAACTGATGGACATAAGAACAAGAGCTTCAAAAGGCTTGTAGCTTTAGTTTGAGTCACCTCCCTGAATATCATGGAACACAATCATAGTGTGTGTGTGTGTGTGTGTGTGTGTGTGTGTGTGTGTGTGTGTGTGTGTGTGTGTGTGTGTGTGTGTGTGTGTGTGTGTGTGTGTGTGTGTGTGTGTGAGTACAGGCCTGTTTCAGTGGGGGTTGGGAAAGCCAGGGTTTTGATTTCCTCTACTCCCGGGGGGATTTGGCAGACACAGGGTAATTTGTAGTGAAATTTCCAGCAGGGTTCGTTTTGCAGGTGGCTGAGAACGAACGCAGGGCGTGGTGGGGAATGAGAGAAGCAATTTGCTGTCTGCAGGCTGTGAATATGAGTATTGTTGCACAGCAGCAGGTTGGTGTGGAGCCGGTATACACTATGATCCGGGCCGGACCACTGGAAGGGAGGCAGTGGATGTTTATGAGAGACACTTCTATTTCTGAACACTGTCACAACTAACAAAGCTTCAAGATTACAAAACCCAATTCCAAAAATGTAGATGATATGTTCCTACAGTACACTGTGAAGTTAGCTTTTTTCTTCTTTTGTTTTGCATGTTATAGGTAGTATTGTCTTCATGTATACACAACTTGAAGATTTCCCCCAGTCACAGTCAGTAAAGAGGGAACAGAACATGAACCTGTATTGCGGCTTGGGAACTGATACCGTTTTTAATGCTCGTTTCATCCCTTGGGAAAACAACTTTGAACATCAGATTTATCTTGTAAAACTTTGCAATTCTTCATCGATCTATTTTCCCGGGCCGCTCAACATGACAATGTGGGTTTACTGGTCATGTGCTCTGCTCATTCTTCGCCAGTTGTTATGTGTGGTCTCTGCTCAGCAGCTGTGTTTGTGTACGTCTCATTGTTTTTGAGAGGATTCCTCTCTGCTTGCTCAGTGTTACACGGCACCCAGAGGGGAGCACAAACAGCTCCACTACACCAGCCTGGTGGCCAACCAGCCTCCGGGTCAGGGACACATTTAACAGTAAACAACACATTTGTTCTAATCAGGCAGAACCAGAATCTATTGTGAAATCTGCTATGGTGTAGGTTCTCAACAAGAGGTTGAATGCCAGAAATCAAGGAATATTGCTCTTTTGCAGGAAAGTAGATATGGTAACTTCAAGGTAGTATGTGAATAATAACATTGCCTATGCAAAAGCCTCATGTATGGATATACCTCTGTTATCAACCTGAGCAATAACCATATAAACTGATGCAGTGACTTGATTTAAGATGAAAGGAAATTTCTTTTTTGCTTTATTGCTGCTAAAAAAAGAGCATTAGAATCTGGAAAGGTTCAAGTCACATGATAGAGCAACATGAGTGTGCATTTGGCAGTTCATGCCAAGGGACTTATTTTAATCTCCCAGGCTTTGGTGTGGATTCAAATAGAAACTCAACTCTTTGGATCCGCTGCCAGAATTCTAATGTATAAAGTCATGCCAGACGTGAGAGCACCGCAAGAAACACACATGGAGTCAGTGTCAAGGGAAAGATACGATTGTTTAATTCCCTTTTATCAACATATTTACATTCATATCAGAGAAAGACATCTGTGAGATTGGAACTCCTCCAGTACAAATGGGGACACGCTCAATATCCTATTAAGAAGACACCAACCTGCTTGTAGGCTAAACAATGTTTTTCCTACAATATGTGCTTTTAAAAGACAACCTCCACCCTCGCTGTGTCCATGAGTTTGTCTGAGGGATCAGCCAGAGACACAGCTGGCTGGAGAATGTGATGTGCTGTCAGTCATTTTCCAGCGGGGGCGGGTGTTTTTCTTCCACCCCCGCTGCGGGGGAACCAATGGTGCGGCACCTGTTTTGCATTCCACCGGGGGGCCTAGGGTTCTCGAGACGAGGGCTAGTTCCAGCCAAAGCCACTCAGGCATAGAATATGAAATAATGAGGTGTGATGTTATTTTTGTATTAGAATGTTTTTGAGTCAGTATGCTCTGTAGCATCTAGTAATTACAGCAATGACACTGTGTCAAAATGGGCCGTACCATTTATCTGTGTATCTGTGCGTTATTTGTATGGTAACAGTGTACTGCAGTGTATGTGCTTGTATTCAAAGATGGATTAGTTTCATGAGAGAGACCCGAGTGTACATTTTCTGACGCCAAACTGTCAACAAAGCAATATGTTACCTTGCCTCGTGCGTCTCTGGCAAGTACCCATCCCTTGTTGTTTTTTTTTATATGGACATCTTACCGTATACGTTTACATAACATAAACACAAGCAATTAACGAGCACAAGACCCTCTTGCTTTACAAAGGAGACGCATGTGTTTCTTCTTTAGAAGCATGCTGATAGAGGTGTGTTTGTCAGTCGATTGGGGTAGTGGTTAAAGTGATTACATGCTGGAGCCGTGAGTGAAAGGCTGGCAGGCAGAACCAGCCCACTGAGACAGACATGGATGAGGAGAGGATAATGGTACCAGCATTACACTCGGATCCAAGGGAGGCTCTTGTCCTCTGAGGCCTCGGTCCCAGCTCTGTGTCCTGCCTGGCATGGTCCAACAGAGCGCAGCACATCAACACAGAGGGGGTTTGATGAGTCAGTTCTCATGGAGCTCAGTAATCACACAGCTAATGAAGTACACCTGCTGTACTGATGGGACAAGTCAGGACATAAAGGAAGGAATTAATATATGAAACATTAGATTGGACCTTGTAATGTGAGAAGGGGGATTGGATTGTGCCATGCAGGATCTAGGACTCAGTTACGATGCTCTGCCATACAAACCTTTTCCCAACTTCACCAACACCAATTTAGAAAGGAGGCTTCTCTACTTTATCATTGATGAGGTGAGGCTTGAGCCACATTGTGAAGCATCAATATTATCTTACTTATCTCAAGTAAATATTTTCATCTTGCATGCACATCCTTGAAAGAGGCTTGTCCAAGACGTATTGTGTGGTTAGTGTGTTTGTTTGCAGTCAAAGTAGTAACAACTTGAACATACTTGTGTGAATGTTAAGTTGATTGAATCCATAAGTACTTCAGTTGTTTTTATACTTTTCGAACATTGTTTCGCCCACTACTTACCATTCAAGCCAGGAGGAGCTGTGTAGGGGAAGAGCTTTTGTTGTACAGTACACAGATGACATTGCTGAAACCAATGGAAGTGCACTTAATTTCTACTGTGGTTTGAAATGATTTCCTCTGCTTTCTTTTACAGTCTGTTTCTGGGTTTGGGTCCTCTCGGAGATCCTTAAACTAAAGCAGTTCTCTTGATCTATGCTATGTGCAAAACAGCTGTGTCAGACCAGGTGCAGTCTGTTCATTTCTCAAGTCCGAAGCACATTTATACCATAATTCCTGTTGGATAATTCTCAGCTCCCCACTGCCAACTAAAACCAGATGATTGTTGTTAATGCTGGGTGGCTATTCAAAGTGGAAATGGAATGTCTCTCCATGGTGGTGGGGGATTCTTGATGTCTCTTACCTCACTTCTTTCTCTTTATTCTCTACATAGTTGGTATGCTCTTGAGGTTTTGGACAGGAGAGTTGCCTCAGCTTTCGTCATACCATAGTGTTGATAAATGTTAATCCATCAAGCATTCTGTAAGCGCTAACTTTGAAAAACTGTAAATAAAGTTTACATATAAAAGACGGGCATAACATCACAGCTAGGTCATGAAATGTAAACACCAACATCAGTCCAGGTTCATCCAGATCTAAAGCTCTAATGGTAATTATTCCAGGCCGACACACAACATGGGGTAAATAACATAATAAGTATAAGCACAACCCCAGCTGTGAGACCAACAACCCAATTTGTTAGGAAGATGACATGGGTAATGAGAACCACTTGCTTCTGGACTCCATAAATTCTATAAGGGTTTGGAGGGTAAGGGGCTGAATGTTCTGCTCATCCTCTGAAGTGCTTGAAAAACATTTGTTGCACGTCACGCTGACAGCCACTGAATTTCCTGCCATCCCAGATGTTCCTCTACAGCTGTGAAACCAATGTGCACTAGAAAAGGAGAGTTTCAAAAGAGACTTTGTTTGTTAGCAAAAGCCATACTAACATTTGCTGTGGCTAACACACCGAAATTGTGGATTGTCGCAAGTCTACTTCCATATACAGACCACTGTACCACTTTTGAGGCAAACCAAAGTAAAATATAGTAAAAAAAAATCAACTATAAATTGTATAAAGCTATAAATTGTAGTAACTAGCACTACCTCAAAAATATGCTGTTAAAATGTGTGTACCAGATATGATGTGCCTAACTGTAGGGGAAACAGTGACAATTTGAGGAGTATGTGGGATGGATGTGAAGAAATAGCCTTGATGTGATAAATGTTTCAGTATTTCTGAAAGTGTAGCCTGGCATACAACATGGGAGGGTGTGTGTGAATGGATTCCTGCTGGTTTTTAACCCTTAAAAGGTCACATAAGATAACATCAACATCATACGCTACATTTTACACTTGGGGAGCCCACACAACCAAATAACACAACACAGATAATTGTACAAAGCACCAGTGAGTGGTGAGGGCCAACAAAGTAGAGGTTATCAGCTCGGGACATGATAGATGCATTAGTCAACAGTGGGGATGGACACAGGATCCAGGCACCTATCTGTCATCATGGGGACAAAGCATATTGTGGGGGCGGGGGTCATCATCACATCAGCTCCTTTCCTTTGGTGAGTTGCTCCTGATCGAGGGACAGATAAAGTCACACAGTGACAGGTCTTTTATCCTACCAAGCAGGGTTGCAACCTTTGCTAGTGGCTGGTCCAGGCAGGGTAGGTTTTCACCAGTGTAGGCTTTGCACTGCGCTGTGTGTGTACACAGCCATGTTGGTTGGTCACAGCTGAGTTTGTCTGTCATGTCCCAGGCATGAATCAAAGGGGGCTCTGTTGGCTAAGCATTGGGTGTTCTGGTTGACAGCTGTGGGGGAGGCGTTGCCTTGAGATGTAAATTATCTTTTTATTTGTTGAAAACATTGTCCTCAAAAACACTCATGCTTAACTGAGAGCATGTGTTTCACGCAGCACAAGCTACAATAACATATTTCTTTACAAACTAATTTTGGAAAAATGATCAACCCCAAATAACCCCAAGTTCTTTTGTTATTGATTATATAAAATATCCAATAGATAAATCTATCCTTTTTATGTCAAAGCAACACTGGATTGACTGATTTTATATACTTTCAACACCTCACGTCTTGTGCAGGGGGCTCTGCGATAAGTAAGCTGTCTTGTGGTGATGTAAACTACCTCAAACTACCTCAAAATCATACAGAAAGCCCATGCCTTGAGTGCTTTAATATCATGAATTCTCCACAACTCTCATCTTATCTAAGCTTGACGAATGGACAGATCACTCTGTTCACAACTCTAGAGGAGTGTTGCTCAGGGGCTGGACAGAGAGAGAGAGAGAGTGGTGCTGATGACCCTGCTCTGAGGGCCTCTTCACTGTTGCCATCTGGTTCTCCTTGACACCCCGGAGGTTTCAGAGGCGTTTGCTGAGCCTCTTCAGGCCAGCCCCATGGAAGCCCCTCTCAGCACAGCAATGAGTGAGTGAGAACAGGCTCCTAGAGATAAGGGCACAGGGAGAGAAAGGCCACTAGATAGCAGGCCTGTGTATGTGTGTGTGCGTGTGTGTGTGCGTGTGTGTGTGCGTGTGTGTGTGTGTGTGTGTGTGTGTGTGTGTGTGTGTGTGTGTGTGTGTGTGTGTGTCTGAGTTTGTGTCTTTGTGTGGAGGGCAGTGATGAGTGAGAATCAGACCCAGGGGGGATCACGTCACCTCAGAGATCCATCGCCTAGCAACCCCTCCATCCCCCCACCCCACCCACCCACCCACACACCACCCCCCCTAGGCTCAGAGGAGGAAGTGAAAACTGAAAGTTGATCCTCTTTTAACATATCATAATAATGGGTCTTTTCAACAAGGGAGACAAAAGACTTAACCCTATTGATGCTGATTTCTGTTTTGTTTTGTTCTATTGTAATCAGCACTCCGTCTGGATAAATAATACTTACATTTGAAATACCCCTGTGAGGCCGCTCCAATCTCACAGTCCATGATACAAATACAGTGTTGTATTATGTTCACAAAGCTTTGCTCTGATTGAAAAATATTAGATTAAGAACCCTGGAGATCCCTTTCTGGTTGCAGAACCCTAACCCTAACCCTAACACAACAAAGCTACTCTTCCAGATATGAAGGTTACTGCATTGGGCTGTTTCCTAAGCTTTCACTCCCTTCAAAGTCTAACTGGCCCAGCCAGAGGCGTCCAGACTCTGAGCTCATTTCAGCCGTGTAAC
Source organism: Argentina silus (assembly GCF_951799395.1). Lineage (NCBI taxonomy): Eukaryota > Metazoa > Chordata > Actinopteri > Argentiniformes > Argentinidae > Argentina > Argentina silus. The sequence continues at coordinate 10,193,272 of NC_139657.1, forward strand.
TAGACAAATTATTGTCTTCCTGCTAGACAGTTCAGAGGAGGCACGTTGATACTGCAGGTGCAGCTGGGCCTGAAATTGCTTTGTTTAAACTTGTCAGGTTGGAATGGAGATTTTAAAAAGGTTCCGTCCTCAGGCGAGTGCAAGTGCAAGTGGTCTCAGTAGAAGCTACAGAGATCTCAACCTCAGAGAGGACAACTAATATACACACACAAATCAGGTTTGTTGGTTTAAACCAAAGCTGAAGACAAGATTGTGAGATATAGATAGCTTCAACCCTGTGGCAGTTTGGAACGGAACGTTCCTCGAAGACATCTTTCAATTATTAAACTTTATTTTGGGCACAAACTCGAGTTGTTTACTGTGCTACTTCTCTCCCTGGCGTTACTATGATGATCAAAATAAGATGTTGAATTTGGAACATGCTAATTAGAGACTGCAGTAAATACTGTTAAAGATAGATGATTCATTAATTTGAAATGAACCAAGTTATAATCCTAATTTATTATATCTTGATGTGATTATGCAGAGCCATGAAAGCTCTCTGTCGCAGTAACAACGCTATATCGCCTATAAAATCATTTTAATATTAGAAACATGTCTTATACTTTAAGAATTTACATATGAGGGGAATGTGAAAAAGCATTAAGTGTGGATTTGTTTGCCCCCGGAGTCATGTGCAGCAATTCTTAATCATCCTGTTCCAGCTGCATACTGTAGGCTCCAATGGACATTTGTGGAATAACAAACATTTGTAGTGCACGCAGTTTCAGTGTAGCTCAATAGACAGTCTTGCCACATTGGCCAAAGCATTTCAACAATTACTGTATGGTTTGAATTCCCACAAGAAGCAAAGAAGCATAAGCATTCCATCCGCTGTTTGTAATCGTTCACGGCTGAGGGAAGAATCTGCTTCCATTTGGTCACATTCACAGGTCAGAGAATGAATCCCACATTGACTGACCAATATTCTCTCTGACAGAGAGCAGGAGTACGGAAAGGAGAGAGAAAAGCATTTTCAGAGTGAATATCCATTATCTGAATCGGTAGGCATGTACTGTAAGTGAAACCTGCTGCAAGTCTCCACCTACATCTGTTTCAGTTTGATTCAAGTGTCGGTCTGAACTTTCTGTACTTTGCTGTTCTATGACATTCACTGTACATTTCTATGAACAACAAACTCCTTAAAATCACCATGTTGATATCACAAAAACGTATGTCTCTTTTTGAAGAAGGAGAGACCGAAGAGGAACCACTAAGAAGCACATGCCATACTTTCAGGTCTGTGAATAAGACCTTGTCAGGTATTTTAGCCTGAGGTTGTTTTTTGCTGAGTTATGAGGTTGCCATTGTATGAAGAGGCTTCCTGTTTCAGGGAATAACATACTTGATGGGCGTGCAATCTCTCAGCCTATTGGTGTTGGTCGCTGCCAGAATCGGAGGGAACCTTTTGGAAAGCATTGTGTTGCAATAAATTGGCTCACTAAAACGAATCTAATATATTCTCTCATCTGTATTATTTAAGTAGGTGTTAAAACAGATCTGCCATAAGTCTTTCTACCAGGTGTTTTCTATATATATATATAAATATATATATATATATATATATATATATATAAAAATATAAACAGAGCTCACTTCTTCTTTTTGAACCCATGGCACATAATCGTTAAATAGAGATTATAAAGGAAACAGACACAGCTACATTTGTAAATGGAAAACAACTGTGGGTCTCAACAGTCTCTGTACACTTCTTTCAGAGCTAAAGCTTTCCTTTATTTGTGGTTTTCCAGAGCTACAAGTAGTAAAATAGGTGTTGGGTCATGTGTGTGTGTGTGTGTGTGTGTGTGTGTGTGTGTGTGTGTGTGTGTGTGTGTGTGTGTGTGTGTGTGTGTGTGTGTGTGTGTGTGTGTGTGTGCTTGTCCAAGCATTTAAGAGTTTCAGTTATGCAGATACAATACTCACTTGTGTTGAGAGCGATTATGTCCTCTAGAGGAGCAGGAGGCCTGGGCCATTGCAGTCAGTTTATATTTCCTAACAAAACTCATTAACACATTAAAACAAATCACATTCTGACCCTTCAGTAAATACCCCATGCCAGGAAGTACCAACAATGCAATATCAAGCACGATAAAATCTTTTGAGAAAGTATGACAAGCATGCTGTCTTCTTGTCTTCACCTTGCTGTCTGTGATTATTCATCTACAGCACATCATCAGTCAATTAAATGTCAACAACATGCATTTAAAGTGCTACGGCTGGATACTGAAATCTAGTGGAGTGGGGAACCCATGTCATCTAGTCCAAGAAAATCATCTAGCCCAAGCCACAAAATTACAGTATCTAAGCTTGTGGCCAAGGAAATGGGAGCGACGGTTTTTAATGAGGACCTTGGATATGTTCCTTGGAACCGCAAACATAAAAAGTCTACAACCAGTAGAGGGTGCCATGTGTCCAAATGGTCTCTCAGATTGAGGTGAACAGGATGTGCGCGTAGATGGTGTTTGATCCATAATAAGCCTCAAATATAAATCAACAAAATGAGGCTTAGGACTCACTCAAGATGTCTCAGTGATATAATGACAATCTTTTATTTGTGGGACGCAGCTGTATTTGAATCCATTTTGATTCACGCAATATATTCTGAATTGACAGAACTTGTTTGTGAATTCACTCGTCATCAGGCAGGGAAGTTCACTGGGAAGCCATGCAGGTCCATATCTTAAACACCCCAGTCTCCACCCTCTCTACAGTACATTAACGGACAACAGTCCATGGTCATCAGGCGCAGCTGTTGGGATATTTTACACCTAAATCTCTCCCAGAGAGGATCCACATTTTGACCAACCACCCGTATAAGTCTCCCTCTGATCACCTCTGTATGCAGTATATTTTACATTTTAAACATTTCTGCAGCAATTCACTGATGATGAAACCAAGAGCCATCTCTTGGATTTTCTTATGGGGTTGCTGCAGAGCAGAGCAGAGCAGAGCAGTAGCAATCTTGTTATTGAGCTGATTCATTTTTTTTATGTGCTATAAATGTATGCTGATGTTGTTAGCTAGCATCGACATTTATATCTTTGTTTGTGCTCATTCTCTCTTAATTGGGCCCACTGGGTTTTACATACTTTGACGTGCTGGTTTATTGTTACCTTGATTGGGCTTGTTTATCATTTGTTTACTCCAAATTGTTTACTCCAGTCTTACAATCCAGTGAAATGTGTTCTAGATGAAAGAAAGAAAATACAGTGGCATTCCACTTCTTCAGAGAGAACCGTACTTCACTGTAAGACCGTCTTACTTCACCTGTACACCAGTGTAAACACTGTGCATTTGTGTACCATAGCCTTTATGTTAATATTACACAGCAGTGCTGAGTTGGATGCTAATGCCCTGCCTGGGTTGGCTCTGCAGTGATGCACCATTCCTCTGCTGGTGGTGCTCAGGCCTGAGCTAAACCAGCTGCCTCTGCTGCCTCGCCTCCAGCTGCTTCTAAATTGGCCCCACCATTAAGTTATTATCTGTTTACAAGCTCATCACCAGGCCAACTCACTAGGTGCTTAATGTCCTCCCATGTTCTGGTGTTGTTGAGGATTATGTTGTTCTAGCCTACGATATGCTTATACAAATCTCAGTTTTGATGGATTGTTATCTCTGAAGATTTTGACTTGCTTTTTTACTCAAGCTGCACCTCTTTGTACATCTGAAATCTTAAATGAGGAAATCAATGATTTTCTGGTGACCCAGGTAAGTATGCATTGTGCATAATTTGATGCACCTAAATATCCCAAAGCATTAATCATACACTCCTATGTAACCTATTATGCATTATCCAATCATACCATCTGATAAAGTTGTGAACATCGTGAAAATGGAAGATTATTTGTGCACTGCTGCACTTTTTAGAGGGTTCATTGTCAGAAGAAAGTGACTCAAAACATGCATATTGCGTTTTGAAACCAGAAAAGGTGGTGTACCTTAGCTAAAATCTGGTGTTTGAATGGTGTTTGAATGCAAGTGTTTTGATACACTGAGTGTTATTGAACGCACAATTACAGTGCAACAAAACACTGAAAGTGGTTCTTAAACCTGAATTTTGTTGTAGAGAGAGTGCGGCAAGAGAGTGCTGTGAAAATACATTTTGGTTTTACAGGCATAGATAATGTTAGATTTGTAATGTGGAGGACTGTAAGTAAGAGGTCAAACTTGGAGGTCAGTCATCTAAGTAAATTGTAAGACTTTGAAAAATGGACCTCTGTATAGAGGAGTAGTTGTATATGCCATTGAGCTAAAGTCTGTGTGGCTCTAGACAGAAGACAAATATTTAGATTATGCATGGAAAGATTACTATAGAGGGCTTTGTGAACTACGTATGAACTATATTGTGCTGGGAACAATTAATAAATTTGTTTTCCTAGATTTCAAGGGGGAACAAAAGATAATGCCCAGTAGCTCTGCCATAGACATATAAACTCTAAACTAAAGTGTCGCACTCAGACCTCAAAGAAGTCCTCTTTGTCTAATGGTACATGCAAGTGTCTTCCACCTGAGAGACCTGGGTTCAAACCCTGCCTGTGTCAGTAGCTATGGTTCAAAACCGTTCATTGTCTATTTATGTACTGGGTCCATTCTTCATCTGCTACCCTATCACACCTTCGTAGTGTCTTAAATTATGGGGGATTTTACCCCTGGGTGTGCTCTTGAGATGATAACTATACACTCAACACTCAAGCAAAACATTTAGGTAAACAATTTCTGTAGTGTATCTTTAATAAACTATAAGAGAAATAATGAGACTTGATCATCACAGGCATTCTATTTTGCCTTTATTTCCAATGAGGAGCATTTCAACACCCTCGATTATAAAAGTGTTTTGAACATGTGGGAACAAGATGGTGTTTTCCATTGGCTACTGAGGTGCATTTTAGCACCTGCTCAACCAATGACCTGTAATAGGAAGCATTAAAAGTATGGACACTCCCTCTCCTCTCTCAGTCAGAGTGTGAGGTGAAGTAGTCCCCAACATTGTTGCTTTTTGAGGCTTTTATACTGCTTGTAGTTGCATGTGACCATCTTTGATCACATACATAACCAGTAAGTACTTGGATTCATTGATAGTTCCTGTATAACTTGTATTGTGCACAGATATGCTGCTTATAAGTTCCTAATCATACTTTATTGCTCCTTAGTATGGTAAACATTCAATGCTGCCTTAGTCCTGTTCTTCGTTTGGCCAACTTGTGTTTGATATGTAAAATGGCTGACGCCATGTGCTATTCAAAATGGCCAAACTTAAAATTCCTATGCTTCATGCCCACATGGCGATATGGAGTCAACTATCTTGCACATCAAAGAAACAAGTTGACCAAACAATGAAAACCAGAATTAAGAAGACATTGAGTACTTACTGGTTAGGCACACACAGCTCATCAATGCAACTATGCACACATGGTAGTAAAACCTCAAAAGCAAAGGTGGGAGATTCTTGGATGCACTCTACAACTGCATTCTGTCAGGTAGCCGCATAGCATCCTCCTCTATACAGTCCTATGGACAGATGACCAAAAACCCTAACCCTAACCCTAGCACTTTAAATTGGTGGCAGCTCAGTTGCCACCAGTTTTTGCGTTTTGCGGTATTTTATTAGTGTTGGTTATTTTGAAAGGTATGGGTCATAATGAAGAAATAATATTGCAGAATATGCAGTTTGGTGGATTATGCATAAATCATATGCTTTAGGGTGTTGGATACCATCTCGTACTGTATTAATTTCTCACGTTACTAAACCATGAAGGCTTTCCCCTTTAGCAATAGTATAATGCATGCTTACCCTAAATGACTTGTACAGTCATTTGTGCAGTGTACTCTCACTTGCTGAGGCTGGTTAATGTCCTCTCTGAGGAGCAAGGAAGAGCACATTTCTCTGATTTGCATTGGTTCTAATCTGGGACACATCCAAAGCCAAACTGCCAGAGGAAGAACCACAACAGAGTGTAATTCATACTCTGTAAATCCAGACTCTCTAAAGGCTGGAAGGTTATGGACAGAGCAAAGGCACTTTTTTTTTTTTAAGTTATTACTTAATTCCCCATAAAGTGCTCTACTGTCCTTGCCTGTTTGTTATAATCAGTCAGTAGATGGACAATAAACATTTTTTATCAGTACCACTTTGTTGTATAAAAACTAGAACACTGTACAGTAGCTGTGAGAGGATTGGGAAATCAGGAAATGATTGAATCATAGTTCTTTCCCCCAGATTGTAGGAGCTCTGATTAGGCTGCCTGCCAGAGAGGTGCTATACTCTGCCTGAAACTGAGGAAGACTGAACTAATAAGAGGCATCTGGCTCATGTCAGGCCCAGGGAGGGTACACATACAGGAGGAAAGCAATCTTTTGACAGCATGCCCACTCTGCTTGCTGAGAATTGTCAGTAAGGTCATTATTATGCAGATGGAGGTGGTGCAGGAGAGGCACAGCACACACAGGAAGATAAGTCCTCGTCTGTACATCTAGCATGATCGTGTTTACCTTGTGGTCTTCTACAGCTGAGTCTATTCATCAACTGTAATCTTAAGGCTCCTCCTTCTGACAAATCCCTCTGATTATTACATGGAACGCAATACCACCCAGCAAAACAGAGAGTATTCATACAAAGCCAGGGCAGATGTAACCAATTGAAATTCTAAACATTCATGACCATGTTATTGTGTATCTTCCTCTTTTGGAGGCAGAAGGTGTACTGTACATACCCTGCAGCACAGCAACACCCATAGTGAGGCATTACCCATGCAGGGGATTTAATAGACCTTCATAATTTATGAGCAGTGGATACACATCGAGGTTATGCATTCGAAAATTAGCATGTGACCCTGTCATAAGGCCAGAGGCATGGGGAAGAGACTGCTGCCGGCAGGGGCAGGTAAACGGTGTGACTGCTATCCTAGCTGCCAGTGGCAGTTTAATGGTGTGACTGCTATCTTACACTAGCTCTCAGTGGCAGTTGAATGGTGACTGCTATCCTAGTTCACAGGGAGGTCTGCAGTGGGATAGGCAGCCCGGGGGTTGAGCGTTCCTTCACCTCGGGACACCTCTTCCCGTGTTAGGATTGGCTTCAAGGAAAATCATTTCAAAGCTCCTGCTTTCCCTTATCTGTCATCTGTTTACAGAGAGGTAATAGAAAATACAGATTTCAATCACAAGGGCCAAGTGCGAGATTGGTTTACGCTCAACTGGTTGCTCAAAGATAGCGCTTAGATATGCGGTTTTGGCATATGCCAGACTGGATCCTATCGTATGGCCACTTGTTGGATGGGATTATGGAAAGTGTATAAACTGCAGACTACACTGTGAGGGTGTTAGCTGATGAGCAGGTGACTAAACTACAAATCAACTTGGGCCACTGAATACATCAGAAAACGTATGAGGAGGTTGGAATTACAGTATACACTATGTCTTATCAGCCCGGTTGTACATTTCCATTCTTATGCCTTTGAGGCAGTATTTGGAACCAGCGCAAGTTGGCCTGATAAAGTTACCAACTCAATGAATGTACTAATGCTACATAGCTGTACGTAAGGCATTTGTTATTGAGTAATTCCAATGAATAGTTTCAGACAAGGGACTCTGTAAAACAGGCTCTTTACAGAATGATCAACAGGGTCATTACTACACATAAGAAGTGGACTCAGGGTCATGTGCACATACTCTTTCAATATAAGGGGTTAGTTTCATTCAGTTTCTACAGTTCACGGGTGAGTTTGATCACCTGTGTCTGCTTTGACTATGCACATTTCACTCAGCAATGGCAAAAAAAGAGAGCATATGTGTGAAACCTTGTCAAAAAAGTACAAATGTTCATGACTTGTGGTATTCTTTCTGCTTTCATATTTGCATTTTTACAGGTAATTGGCAAGAATCCGTACACACACTACGAGCACTCAGTCAAAACCTCTCTCGGAGTAAACATTCAGGTCATATCTGACAGACTGTTTTTCTCAGGAAGGTATTTCACAGCTATGAGTAATTGCCTCTGAAATGGAAATGCAGCCAGCACCTGAAAAATGCCTCTGTAATACACTCGGCTGCTGCAGAGGCTCTCGAAAGGATTGCCTTTCCACTGGCCCTGCTAGCGCTGCAACGCTGTCAAATATGAAACTGCTCAGCTCCATCAACTTTCATGGCCTGGTGGAAACGAGCCAGCGTGTCCTGTAGCTGATAGCTCTGAGAGACTCACACCTGCCAGTTGTAACTCTCCATTGGCCTCAAGGCTTCCTCAGGCCTACTTGGCTTTCACACACAATAATGTGGCAGCAGCATTTGTAGTCAGATGAAGATAGAGAAAATGAATAGGCTGTGTAAGGTGATAGGAGGCTGGCAGGTGAGAGGATGAACATGCAGCATTAGTGGACAAGGAAATGGAATATCTGCCATACTGAAAATCTATAGTGTGAGTATCTGTGTAGCACTAGGAACTTTACTGTTTTCTGGCATGCAGTGAGTACCTTTATGGAAAACAAATCTCCCCCTCACATCAGGAGCAATATGGTTTAACCCATTACCTTCCACAAACAGCCATGGCTGTGCAGAGGAAACTCCTTAAGCCACACTTCTAACAACAAGACTTCACAGATTTTCCTCCTCAAAAGCCCAACTCCACCTGAAAGGATAAATGTTTTTGTACTCTGTTATGACCCCATGAAATGATTGGGATTGATCACTTTGAAATAGTTGTAGCATCTGTGACAATGATTGCAACTCAAACAAACTGGCAGCTTGAAGTTGAAAATATGCCTCAAGCAACAGCACTCTCTGCACTGCTCATGCTATTTTGTACAAATTGCTCTCGAGCAAAACATCTCTGGGAAGGTCCACAAGGAAGCCGATTACAAAAACCTGAACTATTTGTTGAATTACCCAGGGGGTATCTCAATTTCATGACATGCAGCAATTCTGTTTTTAAACATCTAAAACAGGGTTACGTTTTCATATATAGAACAGGAAACAATGGCCTTACATTTGCCTTTTCCAAAATGACTTATTGAGTGGGGAACAATATGTTTCGGAATCCCATTCAATACGCTTGCTGTAGGATGTGGGCCTTGATTGGTGATAGATCAGACTCTATTAAGTAACAAAGGACTTGGATTATCTCCCTTCAGTAGTAGTCACAGATCAATGTGTGTGCGTGCGTGCGTGCGTGCGTGCGTGCGTGCGTGTGTTTGTGTGGGTGTGTGCATGTATGTGTGTGTGCGCAAAGTGACTGTTCGATGTGAATGCTAATCAGGAGCTATCTGGGCTGGTCTTGGACTCTGTAGGGCGACTTTTGACACAATACCCTCTGAGAGTTCTTGAGGTCATTGGGTAGTCTGAATAACAGGATCCATTTGTTCTGCAATGGTTTGCGTAAATACAAACAACTTGAATGTCACAGAGCTACAATAGAAAAGTGATAGCAGATGCTTGAGAGATGTAACTGGGTCCACATTTGTGAGAGAGATTATGATGAATCCAAAATACAGTCACTGCCGTTGATGTGTCTTGTCTGGATCTTCAAGCATAAAGGCAAGAAGCGCCGTTTAAGCTGGCAAAACATTGGCCTTTCACAGCATGCGTGAATGCATTTTGCAACAGGTTTAAACATGGTCCGCGCCTTATTTCACCATCCTTCGTCACATGACACAATCCTACGAGGGGATTGAATAGTTCTAGAAGCTGGGTTAAAAGAGAAGATTAGTCGTCATCTGTTGTCTTTGACTTAAGTGGGCTGAACACTCAATGCATGCCAGGTAGAGGGTACCTGTTGTGGCACAAAGGTACAGTAATGCCCACAGGACATTTGCTTGTGTGCATAGACACTTTTCACCTGTCAACAGTGGTTTGATGCAGATGTGGTGAAACTTTTTTTCTACAACATTTTTGGATGGAATTTTATCAGCAGAGATCTTCAGGGCTGTCTCCTGTTTTTCCCTGGCTTTTATTACGTCTTTTTTGCATGTGGGTTTGAATGAGTGCACCCTAGGGAGGAGAGCTGCAGTCGAACCAGGCCAAACTGTCAAGTTAAATCTGCACCTCTAAGGGTGGAGTTTTGGATCTGGCCCCAAAACCACATGCCACAGGGATTTCAGCCCTGCGAAGAATGCACACATGCTGGCAGGAGGCACGGCCTGAAGGGATAACCCACCAATCGAGTTCTCCCCTCTCAGCACCAGAGGGAGAAGGACTTTCCCCTCCGTACTGTTACTCATCATTAGTCCTAACACCAGACTGTGTCCAGTCTGCTCAAATGTGGAGGGCCCCAGCATCTCCTTTTTAACATGTAGTAAAAGATGTAAGTCTCAGGTAAAGCCAATGTAAAGCCTCTGTGACTAACAGGGGCTTTGCTTGACACAAAAGTGATCCTATGTTTTCAATTTAGAAATATATCATCCCACGTAGCCTACGGTATAGAACGCCAGCTTTACATTTCTGGTGCTCATTTGTGCTTTGGACATTTGGTATGGCAGTGGAATGTGGTGATGGATGGTTCACCCTCGTGCAGATTGTAAGGAGAAACTGTTGGGCACGACTTCACAATCCAACATTCTGTAGCAGAGGAAAGCATGACGCATGGCGTAAACTACTTAAAGGTGTGACTCCACGATTTACATAATTCATCTTCGTAACTCTACCCTTTTAAAGAACTCTGCAAAGAAGGTCAGAATGATGATTTTAGATTGCTAAACGGCAGTTTCTCTGACAATATATTGTAGTACATAGTGTCAAATGACCTTATGCTGCCAGTTAAGGCACTCTAGTATGTGATCAGAATAGTGGAACATGTGGGGACTGTTCCTCTATCAGCAGAGTGAAGAAAATGTGCTTGTGTTTAATGACATCACACAATGGGTGTGATTTACACTCTCATAATTGGATCTTGGCAAAGGTCTTACCTCCCTGTAGAGAGTCGTTTAGTTATTTATTTATTTTCTGACTCATCGTCCCTCCGTCAGCAAATCCCCTCTCACACAAGAGAAGAATAGTAAGCACGAATTGTATGTCTTGTACAATTGCTGACCAGGCAAATTGAGAGAAGCAAAAGCTGGGCAACTACTGTTGGAAAAGGAGAAATATCAATTAATTATAAGCCCCAGGCTATTTCTGTGCCATAGCATCAACTAATCTAGAGAGGGGTATGGCTTCAAGAGATTAAAGTGGAAGCAAGTGAGTGTGGGGCATGTTTCCAAGGAAACAGGCTTTTACTATGGTCACGTTCTTTATGATGGCAGTGGCCTCTCCCCAGCTCAGCGTTCTGGGGAGCCTTCTGCTCAAGCACTCGCAGTATTTTACAGACAATTTTACAACACAAAGAGGGGCATCACAAAGGCGTCTCTTCCACAAATGTCAACGTTAACATAATGGAACTGCAGGGCTTTCATATCTATAAAATTCAGAACCAAAAGATCAGGTTTTTCTCTTCAGAGGTTTAAAACATGGATAACAGCCATTGCACCATTTGACACTGAGTTAAAGTGTGCACTACTGTTGGTTTATCAAAGAGTTAATTAGTGTGTCCAAAAATAATAAATACTACTTGTGGCATCCACATTTGCCACAAAACCAATTATATAGACACATATTAGATACGCCCAATGCCCATACAATTTAAAATCGGATACATAGTATTGACAAGCCCATAACATACTGCACTGTACTGATAATCCATGAGAATCACAAGACATGCAGACCATGGTCATTAGAAGGTCTAATGTGCTGACATCAAAGCATGTCATGCCCTTTGTCATCCGTGTCCTAGCATGGGCTCCAGTTAAAGTCTGGCTGTCTGCAGCTCAGATTATACAACATGTGTGTTGTATTTATGACTCCTTTCAGGCTAGACAGCCCTCCCTGATTTGCATAGTGTATTATTTAAAACTCTGACAGAGGGTGTTTTCAAGTTGATCCAAGACTTTTCCCTCTTTTCCCTGTAGTCTTCCCGCTCATGTTCTGTTGGGTGCCAAAATGTGGCTCTCTGGAACGTTCTGCTGGAATAGCTCGTATGGTGGGAGAGCTGAGGAGGTCGCTGTGGGTGGCAGAGGCCTGGGCTCTGCTCTGATTCATTTGTGTGCTGTGAATTAATGGCCTGCTGGAGTGTGGCTGACGCCCTCAGCATACGCCACAAACTACAGCACAGCTCTGTGTTCAGCGCTGCCTTAGCATTAGTTCAACCAGTGAGGCTCACCAAAATGGTCAATTGTACACATCTGAAAATGAAATGTGACCCTTCATTGCCTTTGCAGACCACTTTTTTTCCGTGTATACCAATTTTCATTCAACATTTTTACATTTAAGATGGAATAGACATTTCTATGCTATCTCTCATGTATTTCCCAAAAATGTTTTACTTGTCTCTTGCCAAGCTTATGGTATCTGGCCCATAAGGAGTTAGAGAGAAGACAACCTCTTGTCATTTTTCGTTCTCACATAGCAGTCCTCACTCACAGGGAAAGATCGGATCCTTTATTTTCGGTCTGGGACCTCTGTCCTACCAGGGGACTCCAGACGGGGAGATGAAAGCAGAAGTGATGAGCGTGTCAGAGTGAAGGTGTCCTTTTGTTCCAACATGTGATTAATATTTGGTATCTGTTTCTGTCCTGCAGCAAGATTAAGGCACCACCAAGCTGTGTCACATGGAGGGATTTTCATTTAAGTCTCCCAAGCTGAGAATGCTATTGAGCCAGGTAATGGATTTCTTGGTACATAACAATAATGGTTATTATCAGTGTCCCTCTGTGCACAATGAGAACAATTCTAGACAGGACATCAATCATGTTTAGATTTCTACATTCCAGTAGACCACAGGTACCAGGGTTGGCACAGATGTTTGGAAGGGCAGATGCTGTATCCAAAAAAACACTGTGCACATCCGTGACTAGTACAACCACTTTTATGGAGACATTGTACAAACGTAATTTTCTCCCAGTCATAGATAAGCTACAATCTAGTCTGGACAAACAATAATTACCCTAACCCTTCTAAATGTCTTGTTGTAATTAGCAAACAAATCTATGTATTGTAGAGAACTTCTTAGTATGATACTGTACAGGACACAACAATCATTTCCCCAAACAGTGGTAAACTAAGCCTTTGGCATTGATTTCCTGTTTTCTCTTTGACTGTGGTATGTTGAAAAGCCATTTGGCCTCAAGCCTCCACTATTGTTTTCCTATGCTTTCTCTGAGTACAGTAATTTAACAGGCAATCTACTGCCTTAATAACAGAGAGTCAACATATGCTGTTTTGCCATAAACCCCACTGATGCCTATCTTATCAACACTGTCATGCTTTGTTTAGTAGTATATGTAATGAGGTGCCCCCTGCATGACATTGTGGAGAAGGAGATACTGGAGAGAAATCATCATACAGCATAATGCAGCTAGCCTGGCAGTAATACAGAGGAGAAGACCATTTATGTTCATGGCTAATAAAAAAAATTAAAAAAATGTCGGGTTACTGTTACTGACCCACACAGTGTCTTCAGTCTGCCACAATTCTTCTTCTTCTTCTTCTTCTTCTTCTTCTTCTTCTTCTTCTGTTATTCTTTCATTGATGATAAGACTGCAAATTCATGCAATGAAGAGCCACCAAACCATATACTGTACATGACTTACCCAGGCATTTGGTTGTAAATGAACAACTTCTGTGAGTTTGGATGTTATTACAGTGATACAGTGATAATGCGTACCTATAGCTCTAGTATTTGTAGCTAGCTGCCATGAAACAAAAGCAGGACTATTACTTAGTACAGTAAATATCTAATTCACCCAGCTTGAAATAAGCAGCAAGAGACCGTCCAAAACCAATATTCCTCTTGAAATGCCAGAGTGAAAACTAATTCTTAGATAAAGGTGAAACTGTGCTACAGTCCAAAAGTAACATAGTTCTTTCTGTACTGGCAGCCTAAAACCTGATGACCTTGGAGCAAGATCAAACACTGTATCCTGAGCTCTGAACACTTTGTCTCTCCAGTTTCTCTGGAGATTTGTGCAGTCCATCAATGTCATAAGCGTCCTATTGATTAGAAAATGATGCATTTCATGTGCACATGAGATCTCCGATCCTGATCATTTTTCAACATGAACTGCACTGCGCATCATTTACAGTGCACGGTACCATACTGTATCAGAAGAAACACAATTATTTTGTTTCAATATCTAGTTAAATGCTCTTTTAACACTAATAAAAATGACGTACGTACATCTATTGAAATGTCATACACATCCTGGTTATTGTAAAATGTAGGATTAAAAATGCACACAATTAGTGTACGTTATCCATGAACATATTAACCATATGGTTTTCCTGGAATTCTTGAGATAAACTGTTCAATGCTACTACTGTATGTTTAGCTCTAGGAGCAGGCCTACATATTAGGCAGTGAGGGCACACATGCTCTACTTCCCTATGAGAGAGGGTATGGCTTTCCAACATGGTCCTCTAAACACAGCCCGGAGCCCTGTACAAACAGCAGCAGGAAATTGCTGCAAATGATTATACCCACAAATGTGAGCATGTGCAAGATCCGCCACACGAGAGAGAGCCCCAACTGGCTTCACAAATGTCTCGGGACTCTGTCGTGTGAAAATAATTTCTCTACCATCGAGGGACATTCATCTCATTTAAATGAATCAACATCTCCTGAGTATTTGGGTGGAGCACTGGGTAGACACGCTGGGTAGACACGCTGGGTAGACACACTGGGTAGACACGCTGCTTCTCCACAGGATTAGCCCTCGGGCTTGTTAGTTTTCCTGTGATTGACTTGCTGTTGGGCCATAATTATCACAAGGAGCATGAGCTCTAAATGTCCCCGGCTCATTTTTTGTTTGTTTTTAAGTCTCGCTGCAATTGTGAGATGACATGCTAATGTTTTTGCTTTTTTTTTTTTTTTTTTGCTTTTTGCTTTTTTTTCAATCAAGTGAGTGAAGGAAAGAAACACATGAAACATGTTTACATATGTTATTGAATACACTACACCTACAGATGTCAAGAATATCAACAGTCAACAGGGACATTGAAATGTGACTTTTTGCATTCATAATGCATCATATCTGTGGAGATGGTAGCAGCTTATTGATGTACTGTACTGTACAGCAATTATGTATTTTCTGAGATGAGTAGCATACCTCATATTAGGAGAAGCGGGAGCAGAACTGTATTTCTCAGGTAGGTTGTTGAAGAGTAGAATTGCCCTATAATTAGTTATAATACAACTAATTCACTTCACAGTTGAGTCAAAGACTTAGTACTTACCCTTAAACCACAAAAAGAGCTCTCTGTCTGTGTTGGCTCTTTGACCTCCCTTCTTCTTCTTTCTCTCCATACCTTTCTCTCCGTACACCTCTCCAGGTATGATTCAGGTGGAAGTGTACAGTATGTGCACCATGTTTGTTTTTCACCATGACTGCCAGGCTAGGAGAGAGGCTCCTCTTGTTCCCTCTCCTACCATGTTGGAAGCACCAGGAGAGGTTGGGGGATCAAAGAGGGTTTCAGGGGAAATAAAATCCATACAGCATTTCACACGTCAAAGAGCTTAGAGCAACGTTGTCTCATCTCTGCCCAACAACAATCAATACCTGCAGTCCCCTCTAACTCTAAGAACAGTACAGAGGATACCCACTGCCTCATCATCTTCCTCTCTGCTAATCCTGTGAAGGCCACTCACCTCACAGATACATTCAGACAGACATGGGCCTGTAGTATGTTGATCTTCTCAAATAATGAAGGATTGTCTGTTTATTTGTATTCCTTAATCCATGAAGTAGGAGTTAACGTGATCAATGGTTTTTACTTTTTTACTTTACTTACTTGAAGAGCTGTCCCACAGTGAAAAGCCTTCATGTTATTTCCGTGCCTCTTATTTCTAGTTGGGGGTTTGACACGGTGTAAATATTATGGGTTATTAGTCAGTGTTTTCGTCAAATGGGTTTGTGTTATTCTGCAGCTTGTTAGTCAGTCGTCACAGTGCCCTTTGCAGTGGAAATGGAGAGCAATGCGATTGTGTAGCTCTGTGACTGGAAATCAATACTACCATGTGTAGTGTTGTAAGGATTCTTCTTCTCTTCAGATGTAATAGATTGAGGTTCTATGAGTATTTCAACATTGTTTATGTGGTTTAACAATTTCACATGTTTCACATGATTAGAATAAGACGAATTCCATGTTGTTTGGATTTTTTGGTATTTTTGACAATGTTTCTATTTATACCTGTATCTATGTTCATACAGTAGATGGAACAGGGAGACAGATATAGATACATATTCACGTTATTGAGAGCAAAGTCATTTAGTATTAGCTGACTCTTTGTTCGGAAACGTTGTTCGGAAAGCCTGGTGAAATAATTTGCTGAAAGTAGCCATAAAGGGGTGCAAACCCATTTGAAATGAGTGACGCCTCACCAAACCAATCAAATACCTAAATCTAATCGTGAATAGAGCACACTTCTGGCAACAAATAATTCAGTTTTTCCTTCAGGTTTCTTTTATTTTCGTCGATGTTGCAAACTAGCACAGGCAACAACTCTGCAAAATAGTCTATCATCTACGGCAAAGTCTATGGGCATGTGGGGGAGGGCTCTTGAAATTGCAAGCTCGTTCTCACAGTGCACCATCCAGTTTCAATCCAAGCCAGATCGGCTAATGTAAAATTCTCCAGACCTAGTGATTTGGAGGTATGGCTACAGAAACTAGCTGACTCTACACTGTTGTTGATGAGTTGTTGTCTGGTACTGCTCCAACAACTGATGAAAGAAGTGATGAAGAAAATGTGTATTATGGTGAAATGTATTATTTATAGATTTTTGAGCTGTTATTATTTATTGATTTTTGAGCTGTTTTAAGAATAGTAGAGTATATGTAAAAAATGCTCAAAGTAAATTACAATACTGAACAGCCAGCGTGTTCAATGCATGACAATGCTGTGCTCAAATGCCTCCGAAGGTTCTATCAAAAGTGATGGACCTGTGGAGATCAAAGAGCAGCCTAGTGGTTTCCCCTCTGGCCATTTCTGACTGAGAAGAGAGGTTTTGAAGGACTTGTGAAAAATGCATTGCCTTTGAAGAGAATTATTACAGGGGTTACATATTTCATACCGTCTCACATTGCACAATGACGTTTTTGACATGGGGTGTCATCATTAACCAGAATGTTGTGGTTTACTTTGTTTTGGAGCCTCACTTGTATGTAACTCCTCTGCAAAATATAATTTATCTGTATACTAAAACATCTCATAATTTCACAAAAGCCTAGCGAGTATTAACAGGGGCTAATCTTCTTGGCAGGGTTATGGTTTTAAAACAGTACTGTGTATAGGATTCCATTCACCAAGTTGTTTTCATTTCGATGTGTTTTAATGTCCACTGGGATAGATTGATTGCATAGTGAGCCCAGGTCTGCATTTAGTCTATTAATATGAATGCCTCCCAACGGTAATCTAGAATCACTCTCTCAGTGCAGCTCCGGCAGACATTATCGATGGAAAGGTGATCGGAGTCATTCAGGACATAGCATTTGACATTTCCCCAGAATTGCTTACAATTTGAATTAACTGTCTGTATATTGTGTGCCTTAAGGAGATTACACTTTATGAGCTTATGCAGCGCATTAAATGAAATTGATAAAATGTTGATACATTGCCAAGTAACCGTACAGGATGCATCACTGACAAAAAACAAAGCCACCAGATGTTATTTCAGCAATGTTTCAAAACAGGGCTCTCCAGGCCAATACTAATGCAATCATTTCAGGTTATACAAAATATTGCTCACTTGCGCTTTTACCCACTGCAAGAGAAAACAATATCACACCACAAGCACTGTTATCTTTTGTGTTTTTCTCAAATGGGAAGTACTAAGTTGAATTCAATGAAGAAACAACAACAACACTGTCTCACATTATCAACTCTGTTTCACGTCTTCTGAGTGAAACACGTCTTCTGAGTGAAACACTCCTTGTGAGTGAAACAGAGTTCTAGGATTAACAAGGACAGGTTGAATTACAACTCAGGTTTGGGGGCAATTCAATAGGAAGTGAATCAATCTGAGGATTAATTGTTCCACCACATCCTGAGCAGCAGACACTCGATACAGCCATAGGGAAGCTGCAGTAATGGGACTGAAATACTGACAGTGCACAGTCACAGCAGCTTAACCCTTCTTGACTCCAGTCACACCTTCTTTCTAAAATAGCATTCACTGACTAACAGAATGGCAATGGTAACATTGATATCAAAATGGAATTACTTAATTAATCATATGCGAAATGTTTTTTATTGCTAATATTGGCTTCAGATATTTTTTTGTATGAAATTAGAAGACAACCTAATCCCTGGTAAAATTATTAATTGCGATGATTTAAGGTGGTGTGCAAAAACTATTGTACTTGTTGGATTAAGGAATCTCGAGAAAGAAAGAGGCTGAATTTACACCTGATGGTGAAACATGGAGATAAGATGTCTGTTTTTACCTGACTCCCCGTGCAGTCTAATCATTCTTACAAGATTAGGCAAACCTGAGGGAAACTCATAAAGGACAACCTAATGTTCCATATCTGTAAACGCCATGGGTCCTGACCCTTTAAGTCATTTTAAATGAAATACCACAGCGGTCCTCTGTGACTTCAGATCTGTTACAGCCATTAGTCTGTCCTCAAATGTGGCCAAAGATACAGTACACGTTTCTGAGATAAAACATGACACCGCTGGGGAAGCTGGCACAGGGCAAAGCAAAAGGTACTGTAATGATATGTGTCTGTTCTTTTATTGGTGATTTGTAAGAAGGTAAGAAGGTAAGAACTGTAAGAAGGACAATACATCAGGGGAGGCTGGTGGAGGTAGAAATCGGAGGATGGGCTCATTGTAATACAAGGAATAGAATGAGGAATGGTATGAAACATGCATTACAATGAGCCTGTCGTCCGATTTCTACATCCACCAGCCTCCCCTGCAATACATACATTATCCCACAAATATTTCAAACTGACAGACTGACACACTCTAGATTGTGTTCACTTTCTTTAAGTAATGATCATCCATCTCTAAGTATTTTCCCTTTAAAATGCTTGGCTGAAATACCTGTACAATGTGTATTTGCACAGGCTCCTGTATAGCTTATGAACTAAGAAACTGTCTACATGATAATAAGATGGATGTTGATTGGAGTAAAGCAATGCTTGCTAGAATAACTGCAAAAATGTAATTCAACAAAGGTGTTCAAACACACAGGTAGGGGAAACTACTGTATAGTCAACCTTATTTGAAATTGCTCAGCTTTACCATTGCTATGACAGGCTGAAGCTACCCATTGGAAAGTGTTTTATGCACCTGCTATTCTAGGCAGTTTCAATTAGGTCTGGTGTAAACATAATTGTGCTTACATCAAAACAGGACAGGGACAGAGAGAGCCACAATGCATACATAAGATTGGATTTCTTTGTTTTGAAGGAGCTTTATTTGAAAGTTGATCCCCTAGGGCCATGGAAGATCCGCTCCCAGAGTTATCCGGCATGATATAAAAGTATATAATGTCATTTGTCATGTGTCTCAGCAAGCGCTCTTCTGCCCTGACTTATCACTGTGGCTAGGCTGGAGAGAAGATAGGTCTTTAAACTGATGGCTGCTGTCATGCCAGAGGAGGCTGCCTTTAATGAGACCTTCTTTACTTCCCTTGTACATTCAATATGTGAAGGCCCCAAGAGGAAAATCATCCAAAACATTAAACTCCAAAAAAAAAAGAAAAAGAAAGACTATATATAGACTATATGGCACATAAGAAGATGTAAGAATGTACTTTTATGTAAATCATGGTGTTTTAATATGACTTTAATGTGACTGCTTCCTGCTGTATGCCGTTTGTGTGATGATTCAACTGGATACAGTATGTAGTATTAGGACACATGTCCATGCATGTATGTCCATGTATCATTATCAAACACAACCTCAATTTATAATAATGACGTGATAATAGACTGAAAGACAGACAAGAGTTCAAAAAGTCTTGGGAACTTCCTTGAATGCTTAGTCTCATTCCAGCCACAGTATGTTCACCATTCAGTCACATCTGGATATGCTGTTCCGATCATTATAGGTTTAAACTGGACCGCATGTCAGTAACATACCACAAGCTCAACTCCATCCCCAGCGAGGCGTACTCACATTAATTGTGAATTCCCAAGAGACATTTGCATTGTAACCCGTTTACTGAAAACGACAACAACAAAAACAACAATAATAATAATAATACACAATAAAAAAGCTGACCCATGTGATTTTACTGTTAACTCTCTGCACATATTGTGGCACCATGTGGAAGCCAGCATTACTGTGCAAGAAAAAAACAGACAGCAATCTAAAAAATATAGCCTCTCTCACTGATCTGAGGAAAATAGAGTACATGACATAAATACACAATCTCAGCTGCTCTTTGCAAGATGAGTGTCTGGACAAATACGTCTGGGTTGATTAAATGGAGTCTAGTCTTGTTTAGCAATGAAAGAATGCTGGATTGTTATCATTCACTTGTCAAAAATGGACCCCATTCTTTATTCTACACAAGACTTGTATCCGTGGATGAATGTAGAATTGTAGCTTTGATGAGGAAATAATAGCACTCAGACCCAAATTTCAGACCCAAGATCCTGAAGTCTATTTGGTGAGTGTGTTTCTGTCTTGCTATGTTGCCATGGTGAGGGGCATTTGTTGTTTATTTGTTTCAACGTCAAGGCAAGATTGATAGAAGAAATGTGGTGACCCATAAATCAATGCCAGTGACTTAATTGAATTTGTATATGATCTGAAATCTCTCAACACTGCTCCATCAAATGAAGCATTACACAGTGTTGCAAAGATTTGTGTAATGTATTCAAGCAGAAAGCAAAGAAGAAAATACCTCAGCCGTAAAACTGAGGATTAAGGATATCAATACTACATAAGGTATAGGAATAGAGCAAGATTTGTATCCAGGTCAGACCAGACCAATTGGGATCTATTAACTTGGGAGCAGTTTAGAAAAACACGTTACAGACTGATTCAGATTAAATGAAGAAGGAATTTTCACCATGATTTATGCAGACATTAAAGCATGGCCTAGATCTATTTCTATCAGTCAGAAGTACTTTACATCTGATCCACAGGCACTGTGAATACCTCCTCAGTAGGGATAGACTACTATTTAGTTTGTTTGTTTATTGTACAGAAGGATGTACAGGCTCACTGGAAAAACAAACACATGACCACACCTTCATGTGAAAGGCGTCATTTAGTCTGTACTCAGCCATTTGCGTTTTTGCTGACAGAACAAAAGCTGTGTTGCTAGGAGCGTCAGTTTGTACAAATATATTGGATCAGAAGTATAGTATGATTTTGAGATGGTTACTGTGGTAACAGTTTGTCCAGACATGAAAGTCATTTTCCCTCCAAAGGAATATCCTCTACATTAGTCATTTTACCCATTTGGTCTCATACCGTATACATATCTCATACAGTAACACTGTACACTAGTTAAAACATTGTATTACCTCTTGTTACAAAGTAATGTATCAGTTACAAAGCAATTGGGTTTGATGGTTTGCAAATGTTGAATAGGAACTGTTCAAATATTTCCACCCCCTGAAAAAATAAAGAATTCTGACATGATGTAATGTTTCTAATTGAAAGAACAATGCATTTGTTCAGTCTGCAATGATATTCAACCACACACTGTATGTTTTGTTCCCAAAAAAAAAACCTTGATCTATTGGTTGGTCCAAAACTGTTGTTCAGCATGGAGAGGAGGATCCTAAGCATGGCTAAGTAACATACTGTTCTTATCTTGTAGGCTGTCCAATCAAGATAAATGAGTCAATTTTAAAAGTAATTAGTTCATCTTAAGCCAACGTGTGTGCCTTGAATATGGTATCTACTCTTTATCTCTCTGTGTGCCAAACCTGTAATTGTCTCTCTTTTTCTTTGTTCTCCTGGATGTGAATCTACTTTGAGAGGACATAATTGATCATTCAACAATGGTTGTCAATGGGGATACTGCTTTGTTCATGACACCACTAAAGTGAGCGTACAGAGCCTTGACTTTCATGAAGAAATCCTTCATTAAACATTTCACTGAAAACAGTGTGGTGGTAATAGTACACTCTCATTAGGGGCTGAAACAATCTCAACTACTTACCAATAGCTCACCTGACAACGTTGTCCATATAAGAACATTGAGATTTTGGCCTTGAAACTTGCAGTGGTACTGTATATTATGCCTGCCCCCTGTGAAGGACATACATTTATGGAACCATGTATTGATTGACTGACCTGGGGCAGATGGCGATGCAGTGATGTGGATAATCTAAATATAGCCTGATTGCTTTAGGTCAACAAGTAAGGCTCTGTATCTAAACCTCAACACAATGGCCTTTGGAGAATAAAATGAATGGGACACATCATTTTGACGTCATAGTTCACTAAGTGGTTTGTTCTGTTGTTTCAACGGGCATGAAGGGTGCCGTGGCCCGAGGCCCTTGATAAGAAATATATACTTTTAATGAGGAATATCAAGGAGTGACTGAGTCCGTTTTGTTAATCTGGATATATTTTCAAATATTTCAGAAAGCAATTAAAGACACTAAAACAAAGCAATTAAAGACACTAAAACAAATTATTGAGACAAAGTCACAGTGAACCGTTTGAAGTAGTACACTGAGATCATGTGCTCCACAGGGGCAACATCGGCTCTTTGAAGGCTTGAGACAGATTTATTGCAAAGGAGTATCAAAGCATCCTCTGAAAGATAAATACCCTTATCTAGCTCTCCCTATGTGATAAGAAGCACAGCTGATGATCCTGCCATGCATTTGAGATGGGGTGTACCTCCACAGTTCACAGCTTTTAAGGAAAATGATCAAAAATGGCTTAAATCCCCCCAAAACCTGTCTATGCAGAAAAGCATCTGCTAGACATTGTAACTGTCTGTATACAGTATATGAAATGTTTTTAAACGTGGCTGGAATGCTGGCTCTTTCATATCTTTGGGTGAGTCATCCATAAAAGCAGCCTGAATGAGGAGTCTTGTAGAACTGTTTATACAGATTCCAAATATCAAGCTCAGCTTTAACTGCACCATTATTTGCTAGCCGAATGTCATCCACTGTTGCCAGTGATCACAGGTTGCTACTTTCTACGAGCTACTCATCTGATCTATTTTATTACTGTTGTAAGAACACAGCCCTTTCAATGCATGATCGTTTGCTAAAGTGTATATTTAAATGGAACAGATTTTTGTGCTAGGATGGTATTTCCTATTGTTCTGCAGACTACAAATAAGTTGAATTAAGGGTTGCAGTGACTAATGACATGTCAATGTTAGATGATTTCATCTCATCCTGCTTGTCACATGTGATAATAATTCCTGCTCTGCTTTCAGCCTGTCAGTCCTGGCAGAGTAAATTATACGTGCTACAGTATCTCTCCTCACCCAGGCATACAACACAAATAACTATCATCCAACCAAGTAAGGTCAGACAAATCCATGACACAGGCAGAGGGACTGTTTTCATTTGATAAGATTAGAGTGTTACAAGACAACACCATTTCCTCATGAGAAGTAACTGAAAAACAAAGTGATAAACTGTTTTCATGTCATTTATTGATATGCGTTTCGAGATCAGCCTAATGTGGATACAGTATGTGTGAAGTTTCATTGTGCAGTGCATGGAGTGAGGGAAACCTTCCAGCGCCTCCCACAATAACATCCTTATACTAGGTTCTCAGCCTTCTTTCCTGAAGTTGGTGTACATTGATGATTTATAGTTGTTAACACAAAGACATTCCAAGTAAGAAATAATTATAGTTGTTCTCGATTGCTAAGACACTTTTAATGAAACTGGGGTCCACTTGATCTCCATTATAACCTAATGAGCACAACTGTGTTCTTTTTTCTTGCAAAACAGTCAGTAATTCCTCATTGCTTTCGCACACAATGCAAATGCTAAGCACATTGTTGCAAAACATTAAACACAACTCTCTACAAAAGACGCCAAACTCAGTTGAGTAAATCATGTGAAACTAAATTAAAACATTTGGTCACAGCTGATACAAATTACTCCCTTGAATGTGAACCTCTTCTGCACGTGTGCAAAACGTCTTTGAACAATTGTTCAATCAGTCCTTATGCATGCATAAAGGAGGTCACCTCTGAGTTGCTATTTGCAAGAATGGACGAAGTAAGAGGCAGGGGGCGAGGACAACAGAGAGGTAGAGGGGCCCATAGAGGGGGTAGAGGGGCCCATAGAGGGGATAGAGAGGTTCAGATGCATGGTGGTGGAGTAGCTCTCAGGGGAATACAAAGAACTCATGTTTAAGATGAAATTCGGGCCACAATTATTGATCATGTTGTCAATCATGGCCTTTCCATGAAAGAGGCTGGGCAGCGGGTCCAGCCCAATCTCAGTAGATCAACTGTGGCATCAATAGTATGAATATTTAA
The DNA here is from genome assembly GCF_951799395.1 of Argentina silus. Classification (NCBI taxonomy): domain Eukaryota; kingdom Metazoa; phylum Chordata; class Actinopteri; order Argentiniformes; family Argentinidae; genus Argentina; species Argentina silus. Next base: position 10,217,765 of record NC_139657.1, read on the forward strand.
GAATGACAATAGGTAAGTTACAATGCTATACCACACTGTAGTTCAGTATTACGGTACTGTATACAGTACAATATGTGTAAAACAGTTGTTCTCAATGCCCTTCATGTGATCAATATGTCACAGTTTGTACATATTTACTGTATTTATAGAATTTAAAGACAACCACAGGCCAGTGGTAGAGGTAAAGTCTTCACTGCGCACAGGTGGCTGCTGTAGTGGATATGATTGTTGCCAACAATTCCATAAGATTGTGAGAGATCCAGACAGTCATTCAAGATCACAACATCTTCACAATTGTCAACAGTGTGAGTTTAGCCATTATCAGGTCCTTTAAAGACACATAGTGGGAATTAAACAACTTCACAAGGTCCCATTCCAAAGAAACAGTGACCAGGTGAAGGAGACTAGACTCCAGTATGTACAGGTAAGGATTTGTAATGCCTTTTCTTACAATAAAACAGTGCATTGCATGCAGCTGGAATATTGTATTATAATGTATTTCCTTTATGTATACATAAATATTGTTTTTATTGTATTTTCATCTTAGAGAACAATGGAGGTTGAAGCAAACGCAAAACACGCCATAGATTCATTTATATGGATGAAGCCGGCTTCAAAAGTAAGGAGACGAGGGAGGAACCTCATTGGTAAGAAGGCCACGGTAAACGTGCCAGGGCAAAGGGGTGCGAACATTACCATGTGTGCTGCTATCTCCAGCGACGGTGTTCTTTGCCACATCCCTAGAATTGGCCCATATAGTCCAGAACATCTTACATTTCTTGATGCATTCCACCAGAGAGTGGTACCGCCAGAAGAGAGAGGGGTGGTGAGGCCTGACGTGTCCCGCTTTGTCATCATATGGGACAAGAAATGTAAAATAAAGTCTTTTGTTTCTGGATATTCATGCTTTTAAGTGACATTCTTTCTGCATTGATCATCTTTGGTAAAATTTTAGGAAAAAATAATACAGCCCATGCTTTGATCATGTTTACTTACCTTTTATGGTAAATACTATAATTACAGTATCAACAAATGGCACAGACATGTACAAGAGGGCTAACCATGTTAGGGTGTATTGACAGGTGTAGTTAGTAGTATTTATTGGGCCATTGTGTAACAATTGATTGAAATCACTTTTCATTAGCTAACAAGTTGTATGTTTTGATGCAGGTAGTTTATTTTGTGTCATGTATGTAATGTTTTTGAAAGTCTTGGTGCATTTTGCAAATGAAATTTGTCATTTTGGCCAACGTGTTTCAGTTTTGGCCTGTGTTCATTGTTTTGAAAAAGTGAATTCCATTTGGACAAATGTTCTCAAGCAATCGAGGAAAAACTGTAAATGTAATCCCCTCTGGATTGTTGTATTCCAGACTAGTTTTTTTTAATGGATTTTTAGACTGAAGGGGGAAACAGTCTACTCATACTGTTGAGTCCTTTTATGGATTTATATTCTTGAGACTTGTTGGTTCAGTGTTAAAATCTAGCAGTCTGAATGCAATTAGGCTATCAGGAATTTAGCAAGGGATCAATAGAATCCAGCATTATAGATATTACACATATGGTACAGTAGCAGTAACTCAACAGCAAATACTGTACACCTCAAACCAGTGTCTCCTTTGCACAGCAATATCAAAATCAAACACTCTGTTGTGTTAGTGGTAGTTATTTACAGTAGTATTCAGCTCTCTCCTGCCCAAGCTGGGTGTAGTCAGCCTTTCCTCTCAGCAGAGCACAATTTGTTCTGGTGTAAATGTCTGACAAGCAATATGAAAGGGCTGATTAAACTGGGCCTGGGTGACTGGGGGTTAAGTCCTATTCCTATCCTGTATGGAAATAGGGCACTCTTCTGTTTCACATCATTAAACTGCACCCCCATTGGGGGGCACAGTGATGAACAGTCATTTACATTTATAAGTGTCTTATGTAGAGTAAATCTAGAATTGTCAGTCTTTTAAGAGGCTTAGCATAATGATAAACAAAATAATCCTCTACCGCAAGTTTATTTGCAGCACTATGGAAGCTAGGAAATCATAATTCTCCTAGTTACAATCACTGAGGAATGATGCATGCTTAGTTCAAGATACCCCACACACCTAACAGATAATTCAAAAAGTCTATTCTTCTTTTTCTACATCATCATGTAATCTCTCTTTGAATTTCAAATTGCATAGGGGTCAATGTCTTGACAACAGTCTTGTTAGACACCAATAGACTTACCATCGTGCTTTGTTTTATTGTGCTCCTCAAAAGATAAAGAAAATGGGGGGATTCACTGTAACCAAAAAGAGTGGTCTTTCCTGTTTAGAAATGCTGTCCACTTTTAAATCTATAGTTCATGAATGTGCACAATGTCATTGAGAAGATGATTGCACTCTCTGCAAGCAATTATACCAGCAGTTAAGGACAATTGATTGCAATTATCTTGCTTAGCAATCAAATGAGTTCAACCACATTTTTTCAGAGCAGAGTTAGACTTTACCTGCAATTATAAGTAGGCTAATGCTACATAAATAAGATAATGACTTTAAATAGAGTCATTGCAAGTAATTTGATGAATTGTTTCAACATAGCATTATTCCTCTAAGAAAATATAACAAACTACAAATGTTGACACCCAAGTACAGTATTGCAGTGGGTAATATGTACACAGTGTGTATTTACAGTTTAGCAGTAGCAAGTGATTGGGCATTATTGTGTTTGTAATAACCATGATATTACCCTCCAAATGTATGTACAGTAGGATATTGTGTCACCATCATAGGACTTCTTGAGAGGGGATATATGAAGATTTATGGTTGGGACTGTCTCATCTATTACCTAACAATATCATGTCATACTGTATGTCTCCTGAAAGTGCCCTGCTAATTCTCACCATTGTGATCTTTAAACGGTGAACAATTGGTCAAACAATCCCGTGACTAAGTGCACTAGGGAATCCATAATCTCCCCTGTGACACTGATATCAGTAAGTATAGCATCATACCTCAGTATCTTTCAGCCTTTGCAAATGATACACAGTATGTGAGGGTGTAGAGATTTCTCTTATGTGATGTTCCTCCTGATCCAATATGATCTTGACACCATTTGCAATGTGAAGCATGGCTGAAAATCCTCTTCTGTGAGAACATATTATCTATCAGATGAAAGCTTGTACTGCAGTTTGGGTGACCTCATATATCAATGTGAGCATGATGCAAATATTAATCAGTGAAACTAATATTTGTGCTTAGATATTGTGTCCACCACATTAACTATACTCACTTGAGAATTGTTTTTGCAATTCTAAATGTTGTATTTTCTATCGTGAATAGTCTGTAGTGTGTCGCCACAACCTCTCCACAAGCTATCCAGGCTGAAAAACATCAATTTCTGCACCCAGAGGGAGTAATGCTCTTTAGGCAATTGCAGTCCCTTTGAAATGTCTGTTTGTTGGGGGCTTCAAAGGTGGCAGGAGATATAAAAAACGAAGTAATTGTCTTTCATTCTGCAGTTGCCTTGGCTTGTATTTGGCATGCTCCCCGCAGCAGGGGAGATGTGGACTGTGTGTTAAACACGGTTTCAACTCTCATTGTCCCTGCCGCCCAGTCTCCAGGCCTCCAGCGTGGATTGACTGACCTTGGTGGATTGTCCGCAGGGGCTCTCAGAATGGAGGATTGTTCTGGCGGATTAGGTTTTTACAGCAGCAGACAGCTGTGTTTGAGAGATGCATCCCTCTGTCACGCTGATTCAACAGAGGGGTTTCATCAAGGACACAAGGCCTTCCCCCTGGGCCTCACTTACCTGCTCCAGGCACAAACATACTTCTGCCATTTTAAAAACGTATCCCTCCCCTCTGCTCATCTCCACCTCTTTTTACTGATCTCTCACTTCATCTCTCCTCCTTTTATCTCTGTACTTGAAGTTATTGGCGTAGCTATGTATCTATTTCTGCGTCTTGCAGGATTTGTTTATTTCTTTACTTTAGCCTCCAAATTTTGTTTACTTTAGCCGATAAATAAATTAGCCTACACATATTTGAGTAGTCAGTCAAGTTTATAATCTGAAACTGCACCTGGTCTAGGTGCCTGTCCTTTTGTTCTCTTCTGAGTGGAGGAGCCACTCTCTCTCAGTTTGAATGATACAATGACAGTATGCGTTGCTGCACATTACTTTCTATAGAAGAGAGGTCCACAAAATCAAACAGGGATTTGAAGTGCCCTTCAAATAGATTACAAGAGCCGTTTCATTTTTCTCGTGTCCAAACAAATTATGTGGAAAAACACCAGTGTTTAAGCTCATCTGCATTTTGACTTAGTAGTAGTGTGGCTCTCAGTCTGAAACATTGAACTGAGGAATTCACTCAGATATGGTCCATTTAATGCTTGGCTGAGTTTAATGGGAAAATGCAGGTCTGTTCATAAAGTGAGTTACCTGTGGCCATTGTGATTCATTTCAGGTCTTCTTTGGAAAATATCTTTATCTTAATGGATTGTCCTAGTTTGATAGAAATTGAATTCAAAATCAGTACTGTTTTATGTTGGTCTTTCATCATTTTATGTTGCTCCTTCTCCTATAGTTTGTTGGGAAACATGAACTTAGCTTGTGTTATTATTTCAGAATGGCAAATGAATTACAGTGCAATCAAAATTGCAAGTCTTTTTGTGTATTGCAATAACATTGCCATCATACTGTGTAACATTAGGAATGATTACTATAACTCACATATATCTCCACATAATAGCTTCCCCGGCGCTGGGGCAATGGTGCATTTTACATTCTACTGAGGCTGGCGTCAAAGGAACATATGGCTTAGTCACTGAGCAACAAAATCATGACATTTCATGCAGCAGGCCACAATCCCACAGAAGGCCCTTGATATTCCTTCCAATCTCGGTGCAAAATGAAGGGTAACATGCTGCATGCAATTTTAGTTTGCTCTCATTGTGTCTTCATCTCTCAAGGTACTGTAGAGTAGTCTGAAAGGCTCCCCTTGTTAGTATTTGCTTGGCGCAGACACTCTCTCATTGCCGAAAGGCACCTCATATGCAATCCAACCAGTATTTGTGTTTGGACTACTGAGCAGCTCGACTACTCATTAGTATGTGTTAGCACCACCATGTTACTTTCAAAGGCACTGTTCAGTACTAATTAGCTCCCGTTTTACCTTCTATATTCAATGAAAACAACCAGTGATGACTTATTTCTTCATGTTTTTCATCAGAAGAAATTCTATTTCCATGTCTATGAGACTTATTCCTCCTGTGATCTTGTCTGTTGAAATGAAAAAGTAACCTTCTGCCCCTGCTACTATGTTGCTCTGTTATCAATGATGTGTTCAACAGACGCTTTTTCATCAGATATAAATGAGACGAGATGAATATTCATGTTTATAATACTTATAACACTTACCAGCTAAATGACTATCTTCATGACTATCTTCATGGAAGTGACCTCCACGTGTGAACACTTACTGTGTGAAGAAGAGAACAGTGGTAAAATCCTCACACTCATGCATCATCTTCTTTAATAAACGTTTTGATTAATGAATACACAGAGAGGTTGTTACACTGGTGCTGATGTAGAGCTGGAAGTCTGTATTGTCCTACAATGACAAGAAGACCCAGGGGGACACATTCTATTTTTGTCATTATCATCGGTAGACCTCTGGCCACTGTGAACGGCTATGATCTCATTCGCCCCTCTGGCCTAAAGTAAGGGGATATAAATCAGTGTGTAATTAATTGAAATCCCATTTTCCTTGTCAAAGAGCGGCCAGTGTCTGAGCACACTAATGCAGCAGTCTGCCACTCCCCCCAGACACCGACCCTGCACGTTCATCTGTCAAAAGGTCACCCATAAGGTTCACCACCGCAGTTACCATGGAGACAGCCACACAGGTACACAATCAATAACACACGGACTAATGGGTTTGAAACTCCAAATAATTAGGTTTGAGGTGTGTTTAGCATGTAGCAGGCTAAATGCATGAACATATAAAAACTACTTTTTGAAATTGTGCACATTATGTAAAAAAGCAACGCCTTCTAGACATTTAGATAAAGTTGTGTAGGTCTATATGTGTGCGACAAGACAAACAGGTTCTGTGGATGTGTGTGAATTTCCCTTCAAAGCACAAGACACATAACCTTTTTTCTTTTCTTTTTTTTTCATCAAACGTTTCACCCACAGAGTATTCAGCCCCCTTTCCCATCTCTGGTCCCATCAATGGAGTGAAATTAACACCACTTTAAGTATCTTTAGGGCAATCTTTCTTTTTCATAGGCAATGAGATTACATGTCTCTCTATTGACTTGGTGTTATACAGTATGTAAGCGATCTATTTTAATAGGATTAAGGCATGTTGTTGGAGTGCAGGGTTGGCAGGTTTGTGAGCAGTGAGGTACCAGTGAGTTCCAACCCTCAGCTGGGTCATTTGCTCACAGTCTAATAATAGGGCCTTCTCATGATTACCTCAGCCCTGTACTCGAGACAGGAAGGAAGGCAAGCCAATCAACTGCACACATAGAACCGATTAAGTTGAAACTGACTGTTTATCTAATGAATGTCCCTTTTCTTGTCGTTCCTTCAACACATTTGTTATGTTGTGTGCAGAGTAGACATCCTCGTTCTGGCAAAATGCTAATTAGTATGTGAAATTGAAATAAAAGATTTGTATAATGCCTCAGCACTTCTGAACATGCTAATAAGGCTGCCAGGGCGCAACATGTGGTCCAATTTCAGACAAGTGGTACACAGCACGGTGTGATGTTCTGTTTCCTTCAGTTGACTATGAGATCCATGTATTTAGTCACACCACTGATGTCCTAATGTTTTAGAATAATCTAAATGTAATGTTTAAATGTATGCATTAAAGCATACAGTACCATGGGCTGTCTCTCTATAATCTGAGATAGGATTGAATTACTATGGTTAAGGTAGAACATATACATCACCAATCCAATATGCAAAAGCACTGGTTCTTTGTGTCAGACAGCTCGGGAGGTTAGTCATGGTCCTCTCAGGATCCGTTTAGTATTCAGTCTGAGCTGCAGAAGACAGTGCCATGGAGGATCCTGACCCATGGTCAAGTGGCGACGTCTGATGACTTAATTAGGGTCACAGTCGGAGTGCTCATGCTGCCCATGCTCCTACTCATTAGCATTTCTCTGTGGAGTTAACTGTTGAATAGGTATACTCAAAACAGCCATTTGTAATGGTATATGTCACATTGGAGTATTATGCCATTCTTTAAAAAGCTTGCATTGAAATCATGTGACAGGCATGAGGAGGATTACAACTTTGGTTTCAATTTTGGGATGCTGCCATGTCAGAAGTAAAACACACCATTCAATAGACGTTTCTCTTTTTTTAAACCCAGGCGATAAAACCGTACTTAAATTTGCTTAAACTGAACTGAGAAATCCATTTGTTTTCTAATTTGGCCCATAGCATAATGAGTAATGAATAATGCATTGTTCCTTTTTTATACACCTTTGTAAAAGCAATTGACATGTTTTTTTTCTCTAACGTTCAGAAGACACCCAATACAGGAAGCTATTGAAATAATGTGATATTCAAGGATATGGTGATCAAATTGAAACAGAGACCAATTTAATCTTTCTTAAAAGCCATTTTTATGAGTGCGGTGTAATTAGAGTTAAATGCTCACAGTGCCAACTCAACTGAAGACACACACACATACACACACACACACGCACACACACACGCACCCTCTTGCCCTCTCTAGCCTGTGTACCGGGCTCATATACCCTGCACAGAGGGAAAGGTGATAGCTGACAGTGGGAAGTAATCTGGTCTATTGATCATGTGTCTGACTTCAGTCAGTAAGAAGGCAGGGGAGCACAACGAACAGTATGCACTGTTACAGGGTATATATATATATATATATATATATATATATTAGTATATATATATATATATATATATATATATATATATATATATATATATATATATATATATATATAGTTAAGATGATTTATGTATAAATTACTGTTACGAATTCAATTTCAAATAAGAAGTTGTCCACTGAATTAGGGATGCATTGAGAGGGACCTTCAACAAACTAACTACACTCTTCACTGTTATGCCCTGCACATGTAGGACTTTATACGTGTATATTATTTTGGGCAACAACAAAAAAAACAGAAATAGTCATTGTTACTGTATTCTAAATAGCATATACTGTATTTTGCCCTGAACAACACCCTCTTCATTGTACAGTCCAGTAGCAGTTTGGGAAGCCTCTCCAGTATGCTGTTACCTGTTGGGAGAGGGGTGGGCTGGCTGGATCAGTTACCAACACCGGCGTCTTTGGTTTTGGAGATCAGAGAGTGAATCCCGAGGGGCCGTTGATGCAGACTTTTGCTTTGGTTTTGAGAGAGAGTGCCTCTGTATTACGTCGCTCCGTCAAGCCTCTTCCATCAAGTGCAGGGAAACAGAGATGGTTATTACCCACAAGCCCATGCGTCATTGAATATTTATCATGTATCTGATTTGGGAAAGCGATTCCTGAGTTGTGGCAGCCCCCTTGAGGCATGGAATCCAACACCCTGTAATAGAAGATGTGCAATGTGGCTGTCATCTGCTGCCTTCTGGACATGGTTAATTAATTACCTGTTGGCCTCTACACTGTATACGTTTAGAAAGACACTCCAGATCGTTTCACTGACACGTTTCAACTAGCCATCAACAGCCGTAGCCAATGATGATAGAGCTGATACCAATCTAATTCAAGTTAAAAGCATACTGTATGGCTAGATACAAATGGTATCCATATCAAGAGAGAGGGGCAAGTACATCTATACTATTACATTATCTGCTATAGTCAAGCTGACAATCTATTCATCTGTATCCACCCCCGGGCACAGGTCACAGAAATACCAGTAATACATACTGGACAGCTTCAGAATATGGTAAGGTATACGGTATATGGTATATTGCAGGGGAGGCTGGTGGAGGTAGAAATCGGAGGATGGGCTTATTATAATGCATGAAATGGAATGAGGAATGGTATTAAACCCTGTTGTTTTGTCTGTACTGTAGTTATAACTGTTATCTGCAGTAGGTTGTATATGGAAGTATGCTGAAACATTATGGTCTTTATTTGGGCTTGATGTAGTTTCACCCCACTGTCTGTGCATTTAAGTAAGAACTGCTTTAGCGTGGAGGAGATCGATTTTCCACAACAGGAACATTAGTGATTCTCGAGTCGAGGGTATTAAACTCAAATCATTGTGTTCTATTGTTTGGCATGTCATATTGATTATCTCCTGGGTTTCACTGGCAAGAGTGAAATATTGTATCCTCAACAGCGATGCACACAGAGAATGGGACTCATTCGAAAACAAATAACTTGTGCAGTTGCTTCAGAACATCAGGCAAGATTACATCTTTTTCTTCATGAATGCTGTGGCCTGAAAAATGAGCACAAATACAAAGGACAAAAAGAGCAAGCCTAATATTGGATTATTTTTCACTCATCAGACAAGCGATCAGAGCAAATCCAATTGCAGTCTTTCTCAAGACAGAGGACACAGAAGTTGAGGGGGGAATAAGGCTCAGCATGGGGGTAAACTGTGCTTATAGTCCATAAGATGAAGTCATCTCATCTGTGTTGAGGTTGTGTATTAGGCACAGGGGAGCAGCAGCTACTGTGTATTTCCCACTGAGGAGTCAGCAGGAGTGATTGGACAGGCCTTCTGTGTCAGCCATGCTTGGCTAGCCTGGGGCTGCTCTGCTCTGTGGCCAGCCTTCCCCCACACTGTGAGTAGCACGGACAGACAGATAGATAGACAGGCAGACAGGCAGCAGTGGCACTGTAACATGTTAATACAGCACTGCAAAGTTCTTCCAACTGACCATGAGCTTTGACAGGAAAAGCTATTCAATTATTGATTCGGTCTTTCAAATCCCTCATTATTTCATAGTACCTGTTAGAGGTAGTCCCCTAGGACATCACTGTGGACTCTTCAGATCTGTGTCTACCTCTCCTCTCACACAGGGATGTGCCACGCATGATAAAGATAAACTTCTCGCTTAGCTAAAATCAATATTCCTATCCATGAGTTACATTTGCTGTGCCATCTCTTCCCCTCTGCAGAGGACACAGTGGTTTAGGAGAGAAAATATCTTATACCTTAGCATTTCATTGTCTTGGTCTATGGGTCATAGTTGACCCGATGAGCAGCCTGGAATAACACAAGATGATCAATTTACTGGGGAGAATTATCAGTCTCCTAAATAAATATTATAATTTGATTCCATGCCAACTAATTATATACATTTGACAATAGCAAGCTAGAGTTTTGTCTTTTGTTGTCGCGACATTCTGAATTTAATTGTTGTCATGAATCAGTGCATTTTAATTGCAGACATTATAATTGGAGCATGATGCACAGACCTGTCAAACTCTGTGAGGCTCCTGGAAGCAGCTGATAAGTATGGGAGCATATCCTCATTGTTCTCCATAATACAGTGGCACACATACTGATTTCCATACATCAAACCCATCACCACACACAACAGTTACAGAAGCCATGGCTTGTTGTATGCAGTGTCTGAAGAACGATCGTTATATAAGCTATGTGTGTTCTGCTGAAAGTCACTCATTCAAGTTTTGTATTTGAGCTGAATTAGAAAACACATATCTTACAACCATACTCTATAACCATACTCACTTCATACCACTATTGACATTTGCCTGAATAGCAAATAGCATTCTATTGCATGAAATACCATTCTAAGACAGGTGCAGTCTTGTGGTGCAGCAGGTGAATGCTGTATCCCAGGCTGAAACCCAGACTATCTGGTAGGACAGTATGACTGTGTATCTGGTAGGACTGTATGACTGACTATCTGGTAAGACTGTATGACTGACTATCTGGTAGGACTGCATGACTGACTATCTGGTAAGACTGTATGACTGACTATCTGGTAGGACTGTATGACTGAGTATCTGACAAAGCTCATGGTCACACCAGGCTTGTCAGGACTCTCCAAAGCCCATCCTTTGTGTAAGCTCTGCTTCACGCTCACCCCTGCTGCCCTGCACATTACTACAAATGTCAGAGAATATTGATTTGGCAGAGAGTGACAAAGACCAAAAACTGAGATAGCTCCCTTTGTACTATCGTCGTGAAAAGGCCTGACCTTCTCAATACCCTACTGCATACACTATGCAGTATCAACATTTCACATCTCCTTTTGTTACATTTCCCACTGAACTACACAAACAGTGTTGTCTCGACCTGGTTCAAGAATAGAAGTCCACCCACCCATTTCTATGAAGTCACGCTGAACCACTACCACACTAAATCTCTTATTATACAGATGTTGTGATATCGTTGTTGTGTGCGAGCCTTATTTGTGTCTCCCTCGAGCAAGCAGCTTCCTTCACTCATTTCAAACATAATACTGTTTTAAAATGTCCATGCATGGCATGGTCTATGTGAACACAGAGCGGAGAAAGAAGGATGACATCATTTAGAATCTTGACACACAGTGCATAGTTTCCCCCTCCCACAGCAACATCAAAGGACCTTGGAGGGCAGGGCTACCCTCTTGTGATGCAAATGAAACAAAGTAGAAACCATCTTAAGGGAACAAAAGGGACTTTTCCACAATGCCTTTTGGGTATTTCATGAAACTCTACAAGGTTCCTCAATATTTAGCAAATAGACTGAATCACAGTAGGCTATATGATCTACTTGTGTGGTTTATTTACAATTCAAATGTACATAGCTCTGATTGCAGCGATATTATAGAGTGGTGAAAGGTGCATTACGTCAAAGCTATTTTTACATCATAAATGAATATAGCAAAGTGAATACATACACAACTTGTACGTCATTGAAGTTCATTTGTGGATAAACAATACATTTAATGAGAAAATGAATCCGGTCAAAGAGAACATGTCTTGGAAGGCAGCACAGGCTTTTGGTGAGACATCCTTATGTGCACCAAACTACTGTATAATTTTTTATCAGATACAGATAAACACTTTTAAACAGTGCAAACATATGAAAATGTTTTAACTCAGAACAAGACTAAATGGAAATGATTGTATTGAAACAATGTGACAGAAAGCCTACATGCCTATGTTTTGCATGACCGATATCCAATTATTTCACTCTTTGAGAATGACAGAAAAGTAATTACGAGTCAGTTAACTGGAAATTTGGTTCATGGAGAAGTCGTTTACTGTATTTACCTGATGACCTCTGCAGGAAAAAATATATGTTTCTCTCTACAATTTGAAAATAGCCTCTTCTACTTCTATGTTGCACCTTCGTCAGATAGGCCTCACCAAGAAAGGAGCTGTCACGAAAGGTCTTGACTCCCTGAGGTGAAATGATAAAAACTTCAATTGGTCATGTCATGAGAATTCTAATGCATAATGGCCACTGTGCCATTGTATCGTATGCTGTAGCTCCTATATCTCGGCTGGTTACAACGCTGGTGATGGAGAACCCAATGATCTGGCATCCTCAATGCAGGGGCCCCTAGAGGAATTGTGGGATACGATTAGATCTACTTGGCTACTTCATGATTAGATATGGAAGTTGAGATTCAATATCCCACTAATTGATTGCTTCCCACTGCCAGTCTTATTATTGGTTTATTGTTTGGTATAATAAGAGCATTATATTGGATCACTTTACTCTCAGATTGTGGGTTGTATAGGTAGGTACTGTCTCTCCTCTGTTTCTCCTCTCATCTCTCCTCAGTGCAGAAGCCCATCTTTGTCCTCTGCCTGAGCCAGTGTCCTGGTCCCTCTCTCCCAGCCCTGGGAGCTCTGGGGAGTGCTTGTCTGTAATGCTAGATGCATCCGTTGCATCTCCAACCCTCATTATTTCACCCCTCATAGACCTTTGCTGGAAACAGGAGAAGCATTAGAGAGAATGATTAGATTTTTTTTAACTGTTTGTTGTGTAGCTCAATTTTGAGTTTTGTTGTCCTTCAGGAACTTGCTGACATTTTTCAAGCACGTATTTGATACCATTCCATATTCTCTTCCATGTATTACAATGAGCCCGCCCTTCGATTTCTACCTCTACCAGCCTCCCCTGAGTCTGACACATTCTAAAACCTTTTGTCCTTGTGAATTAAAGGGCAACCAATGAAACAAAAGCTACTATAATTCATCACTTTAACAGCCTTTTTTTTCTCTTTTCTTTTTTAAATCATTTTGTATTAAACCCTTTCTGTTGAATCTCTGAAAAAGCAAATCATCTTTAACTGCATTAGGATGGGCCAGTAACATCACATTGATTCAATACACCCATCGGGTTACTGCAGACCTTGGCAGCCTAAAACTCAATTGTGTAGTCTATGTTGTACCCTGCACTTTGGTGCCTGATCTAATTTTCCACTGTTCAAAGGCTGAGACTGTCTGTCCCTAGAGGGTTGCACAGCCATACGTGATGACAGATTGTCACTTCTGTTCAATTATAAATGCAGAGGTATGAAATGCTGGGGTGGGAATTGGGAGTGTTGGCATCCAGTTCGACTAGGGTGTTGAATACAGCGGATCAATTATCACCGTTTGAGTGGCATTTAAATAGCCTATAATTATTCTAATTGGCAAAATAGAATTAATGATGGTGCCTGCTGTAAAAGTCTCCAAGATGGCCCGCAGAACATCAGAGCAGCTCAGAGTTTGATCACTTGTTGGGTTCCATCACAGATTGCCGTGTACGTTTGTATTTATGTATTTTATGTCTTCTCTTTCATGGTGTGCATTAGTTTCTGGAGCACCTGCTCTCCTGTGGTCAATAAAACCTAATATGGAACTGGAGGCATGTGTTCTCATGGTTATCTAGTTCTTTGAAGAGGAGTGAAAGAGGAAGGACATGAAACAGTCCCTTTGAGAGGCTTTATCCTCACTATAGGGGAGCCACTCCTTGTGAGACATGCCAGGATCAGTGGCACAGGATCCTATGTGGCACAGGGGGAGACTTCCCATTCATTAATCTATTATTAATACAAGATTAATTTGAGGATACCTTTATGATGATGTGGATTATGTTTTCCTGCTACTAACCAGCAAACATACTAATTGTCTGTTCATTTTAGAAATCTAGATTTGGTTCCATTCACCTAAAAAGATCTGACATGAAGGTGTAGTATAGTAGTTAACTAATGGATCTGGCTACGAGGGCGATAGCTGGTGTCAGTAGACCATGCAGTCGCAGCGCCTTGGCCTGAACCAGGAGCTAACTGTCAGTCGAACAGGAACCTAATGAATAATTAGTCGGTGGGGTAAAATCAATGGTGCATTAAATAAATGGTGTTGTTAAGCATGATGTTGGCATTAGTTCTAATTCGATGAGAAGCAACTGCTGCTGCTGGTGCTTAAATTGATCGTTTTAATTGCCCTTGAGAGACGAACTGGAAGATTTTTTCGCAAGAAACTTTCTCTATTGATCAAGAGGCTACTTTATTTAATTAAAGGCAAACTGGAGCTCAAGTGAGAGTTGTGCAGTGAATATTAAAATCAATCTGCTTTTGTACAAAGACAGATGGTTGGATCTAGGGCAGAATAAATCCAAGTATTTTGATCTTGAGGCAGCATAAAGCATGAAGCTAACTACTGTATTGGGCCCTATAGGCCTATTCATTACCATTACCTCAGCAAGGTGATATAAGGTTATGACAAACGTTTAGTTTGATTAATTTGTTCCAGCAAGACCAACTATGCTTTCGTATTAACAATTATTAACAATACCCGATAACTATGATCATCCATTATCTATTCAGTTATAGAGAGAGAGAGAGAGAGAGAGAGAGAGAGAGAGAGAGAGAGAGAGAGAGAGAGAGAGAGAGAGAGAGAGAGAGAGAGAGAGAGAGAGAGAGAGAGAGATAGATAGATAGATAGATAGATAGATAGATAGATAGATAGGTACTTTATTGAATTAAGGAATCTGTTCATCTTTTCACTATTGAAATGATAATATGCCAACCCCACATGCTGGTCCATTCAGACCAGCCAGAGAATCTGTAGGCTGCTAGTGTTTCCCCCCCGCGTGCCGGCTGGGTGATGTGATACTTTGTGGGGAGATCAGACAGGCTGCGGAGGGAGCAAGGGAAGAGGTAGAAAGGCAGTCATTACTAATTGTCAGGGTTCATTGGGCCCAGCAATCACTCTGTGTTGGCGAAGTTGCGTAGGTGGACGGGTGGTAATGGAGTTGCCCATCTCGCTCTCCCTGCAGCGTGACTAACAGAGGGGCTGTGTGCTCTCCAGTCAAATAGCATTCTGTTCCACAGGCCTGGAGGCAGGGCTGGCTGTCAATCCTCCACTCCCCACCTCCATACCAGCCTCTCAGGATCTGTTCGCGACTACACAACCACTCTATCACCTCTGCTCAGGATGGGCCACCTTTAGGAACTCCATGCTTCCATTCTCTCTAATGGAGAGTTTGATTGTGATATTTGTGAAATTTCCAAAATACCGTTTTTGTTAATAGTGACTAATTACCTTCTCTTTTTTTAGTTGATGACTATTTCAAAGTTTGGCGTGTCAGATGAATTCACTTAGCATATCAAAGTGAAAGGCATGAGACGGTTATTAATCATCTGTGAGTATCTTCAGATACAGGCCACCTGATGGCGATGGCTGTTGTCTTCATTACGAATGAAAAGTGCCCTCAGGATCCTAGAGCGACGATGTGAAACCACGGCAGCGGGCTGTGAGTTGGAAGCTTTGGCTTCAGTGTTGACTGACAAACTTCGGAAATTCACAGCACAGTGATGGCCTGACTGGGACCTCATGTTAAAGGTTCTAATGTTATTCCTCTTCATTTTGTACACATAATGTTCGGGCAATGTATCTGCACAGCAAAATCGAACTATCCAAATCTATTACATTTTATAAACACATAATCTTTGAGGATGACTAACCAAAAAATAAACGTTCAATTTCAAATCATATTTTAGACTTTAAACTAATCAGATACAGTATGAGATGAGTTAGGAGGAAGTAGCAGAGGAAGGATGAGCAGTGTCCAGACTCCACCCCTGAGTGCCTGAGGATGAGAATGATGACTCTGGCCTTGAACCAGCCAGGTTGAGGTTTGGTTTGGACTGCCGTGGTTTGAAATCTGGGCTTAGTTCCGCCAGGCCCTGGGTCAGAGTACCAGTGTGCAGTAATTACATCTGGCTGAAACTGTGACTACAGGATTAGGTGAATTGTGGCCAAGAGGCTTTTCTAATTGCCCCTGATTACCAGTTGCCGGCGCGGTGGAGAGAAAGGTCAGTTGGTTGGCAGCTCAGACACCCTCTTGGCCGCAATCCCCCGACACCCTTACCCTCCCCCATGCCCCACCCCCACTGCAGCCTTTGACCATTAAGAAGTTGTGAACCCATTATTTTCTCTCTCTCTCTCTCGCTCTCTCTCTCTCTCTCTCTCTCTTTCTCTCGTCACCACTTTCTCTCAATGGAGAGAATACAGAAAATATGGGAGGTCAAGGCACTGCCCAGTTGCATGGTGGTCTGGCAGTTTTTTTTCTAAATGGGGAATATCTGACCCATAGGTCCCTCATTATCTTGGGCTAAAAATATGTGACCTTGTTTGGTACCGCAAAGAAAATATACATAGCAATGGGGCATTGTCGGAAAGTAATTGCTTCTTCCTTTTTGCATCTCGTTAAGCTATGTAAGTGCTTTGAAAAATTCCCTCAAGCCTCTTCAGTGCTTTTTTCCCTAACATAGGAATTTTCATCCCTTTCGTGCAGCGATTGTTTGCCTCTGAAAAGGAGCTGCCTGTGCAGTATTAAGTCAGATACAGGCATTTGCATTCTGGAGTGAAATTCTCCCTTCTATTCCTCTGTCTCTATGAATCCCACATGCATCCTTTTCTGTGGTCATATTCACCAGTCAGCACAACAGGGCTTACACAGTTATGCAGAAGGAATTAGAGACAAGTTGTTGTAACATGATTTGGATTGATCAGCTCTGTCAGGAATAGCTTGGTGTTTTGTTTGTGAGGGTTTACGAGTGCCAAGACAGTGTTATTGTAGCTTGTGGGATAGGTATTTGTGAGTACCTTTTACGTCATATAAAGTGGCACAGGC
This sequence comes from Argentina silus, assembly GCF_951799395.1. Classification (NCBI taxonomy): domain Eukaryota; kingdom Metazoa; phylum Chordata; class Actinopteri; order Argentiniformes; family Argentinidae; genus Argentina; species Argentina silus. The sequence goes on from NC_139657.1 coordinate 10,234,837, forward strand.
CTTATTATCCACCAGTGAAGAATGGATATCCCACAATACCTTTTGTGTCTACCTACAATTGTCTGAAACTATAGATGCCACGCTATGGAGCTTCGTTTCCAGGCACAAGGCAACAGAGGGAGAAAAAACACTCATACCGTGCTTTGATTCTCTTAGAGGAGATAGACATGGCTGTCTAAGTGTTTTTTCTCTGATTGATTCATGCATGGAGAGCTGAACAGATGATTCCAACAGGCGTATTTGATTGAGCCAGCCTCCTAGAGCTCAAGGTGTTCATATCCATGCAGGGCACACAGAAGTTGTGCATAAAATATGAGATATGGCCTTCTGCTTTCTATTAACATGAACTCTATTTTCTGGGGCTTTTTTTCTGATGATTAGGTGTTATCACCCCACAGTTTTTCACAAACCATACAATTTCAGATAGACATTACAAACAGTGATGTACACTGCTGTGTGTGTGTGTGTGTGTGTGTGTGTGTGTGTGCGTGTGTGCGCGCGTGCGTGCGTGTGTGCGTGTGTGTGTGTGTGCGCGTGTACGCGTGTGTGCGCGTGTGCGTGTGTGTGTGTGTGCGTGTGCGTGTGTGTGTGTGTGTGCATGTCTGCCTGTGTCTGTCTGTGTCTATCTGCCCGCTTGCCCTCCCGCCCACCAGCCCGACCATTTATGAATATCATCTGCATATTGTATGTCAATCAACCCAGTGTCAAATAAAGGACATTATAACTGAATACAGAAGGCAAGTAAACATCTCCAGTAAACACTAGAAAGGAGGAAAGATAAAATAGTTTATTCTAGCCCCGGTCTAATTTAGATCAATGTGCCTTTCATGGAGTTGCTGTGAATGAAAGCTCTTTATCAACCTAATCTATTTCCACTTTGATTAAGTCAACATTTACAATCTCTTAAGTAATCACTATTCCATACTTTACCCCCATACTTTTTTGCATACTGCAAAAATAAATAGCAAAAAAAATTACTCATGCGTGAGACTGGCGTGTCTGGTCACGGGGTTTTGAACTTACCAAGGTTACCTTAACTTACCTTAAAATGGGGAGATTTCTATGAGAAATGGCACTTTAAACAGTGTCAGTGGAGTACATGTGTGTTATTGCCTATTGTTGGGCCTAGCCTCACCACCTCCTGAGCTCTTTGGCTTTGTAGATAAAGGATAATGTGTGTGACCCTGTGTGACTGTTTGTTCTTCAATTTGTTCTGCAGTTTCTCTGGCTCCTGCAAGGTGCCTTTGGCTTGGAGTGGGGCTGCATCCCGCGCCTGCTGAATTGCTTAACTGGGTGAGAAATGAAGATTTATCTCCACATCTGCTAGGCGCTCTCTGTCTTTGCCATGCCGTGCGTCTTAACTCCCCCTCACACACAGTGAAGAAGGGCCACATTGTACCAAATAATGGGAGATGACCAACTGAGTATCACATTTTGAGCTATGTGAGTAATTACTCAATCTCAGTTGCATTGCTATACAGTGTATTTCTAGTTCACAGACGTTTCACTGTTTCACTGTTTCACACACAGACTCACACAGACTCACACACACAACACACCCACACACACTGACACACACATACACACGAGGTGTTACCATTTAATTAATGTGCTGTTTTCAGAGTGCTCACCACTTATACATATTTATTCAGACTGCAGTACCGCACTTGGACCCAAACGGCCCCAGCACCTTCATTTCCTGCCAGGCCGTAGCTCAGGCTCCCCCTCATTTGACCTCTCACACAGTGAACCCTATGAATGGACAATAGTGCCCTTCAGTGGGGCCCCATGACCATAGCAAAGCCTGCAGCTGGAGCACATAGCGGGCCTGCCCCGGCCCGAGGGCACGCTAACAGCTGAGAAAGATCTCTGAACTGCCGTGGGGATTTGGAAATGCTCGGGGAATCACAGATGTGCAGGCCAAAGAGGGATCTAGTCCAAGAGCCTCCAGCTTGTCCGTGTTTATCAGATGCCAAGCAGAAGCCCTCTCCAACAGGTGTTCAGGGGCTAGAGGGCACATCTCACACAGCTCTGACTGGTGGAGGATGAGTCCACAAGAAGCACTGTGGTGTTATTCAAATGAAAGGAAGCAGGGAATTATTTTGCCACTTGAGTACAGGATGTCAAATGTATTGAAAATGTGTGTGCGTGAGTCATATCAGTATAACGGTGTGAGATGTGATTCACACACGGGGAAACTGGGTTGTTTTTAAAAAGGAAGCTTGATGGTGGTGACTCAGCTGGAGGTCACAACTCAGAGTTGGTTGTTGACCAAGGTCTCACCTAGATGTAAATATCTGCTTTATGACTAAAAGTCTCACACCTTGTGTAATGAGCAAACAGAAAATGGGTGGATATATGCAGAGGGTTGCCCCACAAGTCCCATCCTAAACATTAAGATATGTTTCCCTTTCCCCTCTCTCCCCATTCACGGAGATAACGTGCAGTCCATAATTCATGATGAAAGGACAGGGTATTATAGGCTTACATAGAGGGCATCCTGAAAGGACAGGATAACAACCAGAGGAATGGGCTATTCTTTTCAGCCAGTGGATTAACCCGTTAAGAGTTGAAAAGTCGTAACAAAGTCCTCCTGCGCTGATGTCACCGAGATAAAGGCACAACCTCAGTGACAGCAGGGAGAGTGATGTGGCTTTTCCCTGTGACCACAATCTGACAATGTTTTGTGTGTGTCCATTTGTATTTGTGCGTGTGTGTGTGTGTGTGTGTGTGTGTGTGTGTGTGTGTGTGTGTGTGTGTGTGTGTGTGTGTGTGTGTGTGTGTGTGTGTGTGTGTGTGTGTGTGTGTGACATATGTGGTTGGGAGTTTGAGCTCTTTGTACCCATATTATTTATTTACAAAGGCAAAGAGAAGAAAAGTGTTCCCATTTTGTATCCGTTCCCCTCTAACAAGAGTAAACAGTATGGGTGTGAACTCCATACAATGTGTGTTCCGGATTGCTGATACCCAACTGATTGCATCCGTGTGTGTAGTCTGATACCAGAGCTATAAAGTTCTCTCTCATTTCCACTTTGTTTGGCTGGCTCGAGACACTGATGTAATCACAACCTTGTGCCTAGGCAGCATTAGCTGTTGTTCTTATCGCAATCAGAGTCGCCAAGCTTTGTGTGCTGACTACCACTACACTGACCATATTCCTGTGTGTGTTTTACCTCTGTGACACTGGCCTTTGTTTCCTTGTCAGACAAGGAAGGCATAGACTGACCATTTGGAAAAAGTCTGGAGATTTGTAACTTAAGGAGAGGTTCTCCATGGGTCATTTCAGCTGGGTTAGGTAAAGTGGTTCATCAAGGATAATTAATTTATAGAAACATCTGATTAGGGGGTCAAGTAGGATACTAAAAGGGACAATATAAAGTCAGTAATGGAAAAGTTTTGAAGCAGAGTACATCCAAGAGGACATCCTGAATGATGTATAATCAAGTCACGCCTTACCTTACCCGCTCCGAAGTTTGTTTAATGCCTTTTGATAAGTTTGAATGGAGCTGATTTTATTTTGTTAAGCACCCTGTCTGACTAATAAGGTGGGATGGATTGTATGTTAGTTCTGTCAAGGCTTGTTCAATGGGAAATTGACCTTTACCTTGTTAGTGTAATTTATCACCAGTAGATGTCTTTGTGAACAGTTGTCAGTACTTCAGGGCACTGATTAAAACCAACATGCGATTCCTTGTTAATATAAGATCAACATCATTCTGTCCTGTTATAGTTAGAAAGATCAGTGATCATACACTCACCGGCCACTTTATTACGTACACCTGTTCAACTGCTGTGTACCCATCTTCTGATGGCTACTTCCAGCAGGATAACGCGCCATGTCACAAAGCTCACATCATCTCAAACTGGTTTCTTGAACATGACAATGAGTTCACTGTACTCCAATGGCCTCCACAGTCACCAGATATCAATCCAATAGAGCACCTTTGGGATGTGGTGGAACGGGAGATTCACATCATGGATGTGCAGCCGACAAATGTGCAGCAATGATGCTATCATGTCAATATGGACCAAAATCTCTGAGGAATGTTCCCAACACCTTGTTGAATCTATGCCACAAAGAATTAAGGCAGTTCTGAAGGCAAAAGGGGGTCCAACCCGGTACTAGCAAGGTGTACCTAATAAAGTGGCCGGTGAGTGTAGATAACATGGTTGTGTCTCATATCCTTATTCAGTATTCTTATTTGTTAGTTAGAAGCCAATGAATTGTTAGTTTCCTTCATGGCTTTTTATATCCTTCATGGGCTTCTAATAAGAACTGAGAAATCGAGTATGACTTCATGTGTTCATTAACTATCTTCTATCTTCTCCAGCCAGGGAGATATAGGATATGCTTCATTATCCATAGGCCTGTGTGACTGTAGTGGACTTCTACCTGATTATTCTTATGCACATGGACGCCTGTGTGAAAATCAATCCATTACATCAATCAGTATACTCCCAGGACAAGATAAACACTATTACAGTGCTGCCATCATCTCAGGAATTTCATATTCCATCAGTGCTGTAATGATATGCTGCCCAATAAACCATTTCCCAGAGCCAGACTGTTGGAACCGTCCAAATCCTTCTAGGCACCCAAACCCTGCCACTCCAAATGAGCTATCATTAGCATAATAGTGTCTGCTGCTGCTGCTGCTGCTGCTGCTTAGTGATTTCTTATAATCAACCCTAGAGTCATCAGTAATTAGTACCAGGCTCCTAATGGATTCTGATGGACATTCTGGCATTCTGTCATTTGTCAGTGATTATTAGACACTATATTCACAGTGGTTTTCCATGTAACCGTTAATTGCAAGCTGATTTGCTCAAGATATGTCCTGTGGTCATTTTGTGCACTGACCATTTCATGAAAGTATATATTGCATCATCAGTAGCTTTAAAGGTGTGGCATGTAGTTGTGCATGTTGCTGCCCTCTTCGGCGACAATGAAAATCTGAAACAATGCTATGTTTTCTAATACTTCATAGAAAGTCTTTCAATAATTTATGTTTTGCATTATTAAAAATATCTGTACTTAGCTGCATTCCAAGTACAGTATGCTCTTGTTTGCTTTCATTAAATAATATTTTGATAGTATCAGTATTCAGCAATGGCTGGTTAAATCCCTTGGTACTTGTTATGAAAATACTGTAATTATTAATGTTGTCATGGTCTCTTAAAAGAAATCTCTCAAGATGGCTCTTGAACATCTAATTAAACCTCCATATCACTCAGCATATCCTCAGCAAGATCTTCATTCTAAATGCAAGATCAAGTTGAGCACTTAAGGCCTAGGATTTGACATCCAACCAATCTTCCTCTGCAGCAAAGGACAGTGTGCACAAAGCGAATTGGAGGAAATTGGCATTCGCTGCGGTGTTCACATCTTTGCCAGTGTCTCTCAGCTTTGTTTCTCCACAGGAAATGTAGTGATTGGAGTTCTGAAATATAATAACAGGAATAATATTCAGCAGTGGCCAGACACAGCTGAGAAAAAAAGTTGTTAAAATTCATAGGGTGAAAAAAAGGAATCAACAGCAGAATACATTACACAGCATCAACTGTTTCAAGGACACCAAAGGTCAGGCAGTTGCCTGACACATTGTGTAGTCAGTGGAGCAGGTGGGATGGTATTATATCACAAAATGGTGGTGTATGAGCTGTAGCATGCCAAGTGTCACATTCATACACACTCTCTCACTCTGGGACGTGATCTTTCATTGCATCATTATCTACAAATATATCTCTCTCTCCCCATGCAAGACCTGTGGGCTCCCATCTGTGGCATAGAAATCTTGACAGCCACTGACCCATTTCTCCACCGCCTGAGAATCCTCTCTGAATTGCCAAGCAGCACTCAATGCCTCAGTGATCCCTTGCTCTCTGTAGCTCTGACCTTTGATGTGGAGGACTTGGCACTCATGTATCCTGCAGGGGGGAGCTAGTCTCTAGGACCTAATCTGTCCTGCGGCTGTGATTGATGGAGCCCATGGCTCAGAGGAGACCAATGAGGGCAGTCTCTCAGCAGAGTTTCACCAGGATGTGTAATGGCAGGTTTGCAAATTACTGACTTTGTTTAATCACAGATTGATCTGGACAATAGTTGCCCAGGGAACTGGACTGTCATGTATTCAGGCGACCAGACAAACTAACTTCTGCGACTCAAGCTCTGTATTGTTGTTTTACTCCTTTAACCCTATTGCGCACGCGCACGCGCGCACACACACACACACACACACACACACACACACACACACACACACACACACACACACACTCACACACACACACACACAGCAGTGTACATCACTGTTTTTAATGTCTATCTGAAATTGTATGGTTTGTGAAAAACTGTGGGGTGATAACACCTAATCATCAGAAAAAAAGCCCCAGAAAATAGAGTTCATGTTAATAGAAAGCAGAAGTCATTTCAAGCTCTCACTCTTTCTCACCCCTTGCTCTTCCCTCTCTTTTGCAACGACTAACCCCCACCTCTAAACACACGCACAAGCCACCACACACAATCTTGTCCTCAGGGATGCACTACTGTTTCAACATGGGCTGGGAGGCTGGGAGGCAGGCTGCCTGGGTGTACGTGTCTGTGGGCCCCTCCCTGCAGCTGTGCACCTGGAGCTGCTCTCATTCCTGCATGGCAGTGAACCCACACACCTGTTCACACCTGAGGCCTGCGCCTCCACACCTCCACTGCCTCCCTCCTGCGTTTGTATCATCCATCAGCTCTGGAGATTGACGTGAACAAGTGAACAGTGGAGTGAAGTGCCTTGTGCCAATATCGTGTCAGTCCTTGTCGTGCCTATTCTGGTTCCGTGAGAAATGTGGCAGTTATTGACTGTGACCAAGTGATGATGCCATCTTGTAAAAATGTATAGGTTGAGTATGAATATTGCATTAGCGAATCATAAACATTTAGCTCCTCAGCTCGCCCAGCCAGTTCAACCAGCTCCTGACAGGGCATGTTGGCTTGACACCAATCCTATGGTTGTATTTACACTTATATTCAGGACATTACATATTTGTTAAAATTGTAGTTTCAGCAATACAGATCACAGAAAAAGCAACCCCCTTTTATGGTATAACTAAGCGTTGCGCTTTTCCAGGAGTCGAGTCTTCTGTGATTGATTGATCCTATTTAGGTGTTCCTACTTGTGTGTTGTTATTTGCAGCCTTCATGTAAAACCTGCTAGGTTCCATCTCCATTGTCCCCATTGACAGGTGTAATCCAGCCTGCCAGACACTGCTAATTTTAGCGTGGTGGTGACTGTGTATTGAGGGCCACTGTTGAGTGACAGTATTTAGCAGATGTATTTGGCCTAGTCATCACTAAATACTAGGGGATTTTACAAGTCCTAATCCTGAAGAATTTTTATCTCAGGCATCTATCACATTATTTTGTATAAGCCCCAGTAGTTTTAATACGGGAATGCATTACTCGATATCTCTATCCATCCTATAGTTAAAAAAACAGACATAGGGGCGCTTAGTGGCGTAGCACACTAATGCGCTTACCACGTAATCGCAAGGTTCCTGGTTTGATTCCGACCCTCGACCTATCTTGCATGTCATCCCTCCTCTCTCTCCCATCCTTCGGGTCAATCTCTACTGTCTCTATCCCAATAAAGCAGAAATGCCCTAAAAACAAACAACAGACATATATGTAAGTATCATACTTTGGTATTTGCATTAGTATACCACCTAGGGATCAAAATGTGAGCATTTGAGCTAGTATAGCCTTTGAGCACCTATCATAGTACCCCATATGGGTGGTGTGGCACTTGGTCAACAGGACAAACACCATTTGCCAATGAGTAGACTCCTCCAAACATCTGTGGGAGGTCTGAGCAGCCCTGGTCCCACCTCTCCTGCCCCCCATGGTAGGTCTCTCCCGCCTGTTGACAGGTATCTCACCATGCCATCTGCTGCTATCTCTCACTGGGGCTCTAACTTTGCTCACAGGCTTTAATTGATTTAGCAGGAAATGTCTGCTCATCTGTGGAGGATGAGCGCGGAATTCCACACAAACAAGCAAATATTTCCCCATTTCCACACCAAAATGTTTGCTCCATTATCTTGTTGAGCTCAGCTTGTTATAATCAGTGAAGAGAATGCCATGCTTGACAAAAGAATTATGGTGCATTACCGAGAGAGAGAGGAGTGACCCAACAAAGATGAATGTCCCTGATTTGAGTTTGTCAGCCATGTGCATCTGGGAACAAATGTATCTTTGCAACTTGGCATGATTCCTGATCCTGTGGAGGTGATTCCAGAATAAGGCTCCTCTATTTTCAGCTCAGTCCCTAGGAATAATAAACTTTCTCACAGTGGTCCATTCCTCCATGCACAATGCTCCGTATTAGCCAGGCCTGTCACTATGTGAGAGCCCAATTAGAGGGCCATTCTGGCTGGGCCGGCCCCAAGGGCTTGTTTCCGTCTCTGTGTTTTGGTGAAGCCTGTTGCCTAGCGCTGCCATATTCATTGCATTCATTAGGAACTCCCTGGCATCTCAGGCCCTGCTCTTCAATACATTAATTCCTGTGTGTTCTCTCTGAATTGATTAGTGGGCCGTGGGGGGATAATAAGGGCTTGTTTATCTGAGCCTCCACCTCCCCATCCAGGGCTCTCCACACCCAGGTGCTTTGGTTTGGAAGTCTCTGGGATGCCATATCAAAGTGGCCACTGCCACGGCCCTTGCCTAATTGGGTATGTGATTTATATTCTATAATGGCCCTTTTATCTGCCCCTCCCCCCCAATGAATCTGCCTCCTAGGTGACCTGGGTCTCCCTGTGTGTGTGTATGCAGTCTAAACATGCATTGGATGGCTACATTCTAGGTATGCTGCATTGTGTACAATATCCTGAGGAGTTTGTGTTATGGCTTACAGTGTGTATACATTTTGCAGTTGAAAGTGATGACGTAGCCTTGCTGATATCATATCGGAAAGGCTTGATCATGATGTTTGGTCGGATCTAATTGTTGTATAAGTAGCTTTTAAATGAGTCTCCTCTGCCCCTTAGCATGCTGTGACTTTTACGACCAAAACTCTGTGTGGAGATAAATGAGTGGACAACCGTCATAAAGAGGAAGACGTTTGTTCATCCAGCCCAAGTTGGAGGTCTCCTTCATGGAAGGGTAGCATATGGCCTCTGTAAATAGCCACACAGGGGTCTGAAAAGAGAGGGCGGAAGAAAAGCCCTGACCTTTAGCAGTCTACAGAGGGTCTCTGGGCATCCCTTAGGCAATGGGCCCTGACCAACCTAGAGAACAGAGGCTCTCCTGAACGTCTGAAAGGCCTTTGAATAAAGAGCATCTTTAATGTGACACAGCGCATGCTAATGCTAATGTTCCCCAGGAAACATATTCAACTGTCACTGGGATGTCATTGGCTGTACCTTTACCACAAAAAGCCCTTCACACAGACAAATTATATGAGAATGGTGCATCTGCAGCCTAGTCTCTTTGATTTTACAGTACATGTAACAGAGATACCGTGGATAACGAAGCATTGTGCTCTCATAATAGAACTAGGCTTTTTTTATTACCAAATTTGTAAGAAATCCATTTAAATTAACATACAACACACACACACACACAGCCCAAATGCCATGTGTTTGTCTTCTCATATTGTAGAAATCCAATTGTTATTCTTGGCCCATCTCCACTGAGGATAACTTTTCTTCATTTCAACATCTGCTTAACAGTCACGTCAGCTGGAAAAGTGAATTATCTCTAATTCCCCCAAATCTGCCAGTGTCCATGCATAATACTGACTTTAACAAAAATTCAAATCAGGGGATAAAATGCACATCCAATAAGCACTGCCAGCCAGAATGTGGATTCTGCAACGGGCCCCCAATGTGTGCCTCTAATCTGGTATGAAAAAAGGCTAGATGATTTCACACAATCACGGTCAGCTGGGATGTGTTTACAGTATGTAGGAAATAAACATTACAGAGTTATAGTGTTATAGACACAGCACAGAAGATACATTTACCAAACCTAAACATATACATACATACAGCTGCACAAGGGCCCATGGATACATTTTCAGTCTTTCTTTGCATTTAAAGTAATGAAACAACAATTGTTTCTCATATATGATTTAGGTTAAACAATGAGTTGATTTTCAGGGGGAATAGAATGTTCAATCATACTGCAGGAATCAATAATGTCCCTTGACTGGATGTGTAGTTTACATACTGTATATTCCTGGCAAATTCCTAGACTTGCTTTCTGTGTTTATGATTGTTATCAGGTGTGACAGCTCTTTGTTACGCCAATCTTCATGCTTCATAATGCCAACAGTTCATGGTGATCTACCACAGACCAAAAAGAAAGCAAGAGAAAATCTGCAAAATAAGCGTAAATGCAGGATGATATGTCTTTTACTCTTTTCACTGCTGCCTCTGAAAAGATATGATTAGAATCTGGCAACAGCGCATTTCTGCGGACTCAAGTGGGACTTATATTGTTATTCATTCGCTCTGCTGCAAAAGCAGAGGAGGGCTTGTCGTAAACACCCGGAGGTGGCTCTCACTCTCTCTGCAGGTGAGAATCCGAGCTGCCTCAGACCAGAATGCACCTCTGCAAAAAGAGGCCCTGCACAGCAGCTTTCCTCCTCAGTGGGTTCGGGGGTCACTCTTTTCCCACCAGGGACGCCTTTTTCAACTCATATACGATGGATGCATTATGGCCTCTCAATGAGAGAGAGAGAGAGAGAGAGAGAGAGAGAGAGAGAAAGAGAGAGAAAGAGAGGGCTTTCTTTCTGCATTCCTCTGCGCTTCTGCTCTCACAGAGGCCGGGTGAATAAGAAATCAGCATCTCTATAAAACGCTTTTTACACACAATCCACTCCCCCACTCCACCCCTTAGCCCCCCCTCATCCACCCCCTGGCCCCCGCTCATCCACCCCCTGGCCCCCCTCAACCCCTCTGTCTGTGAAGTTAGGAATCCATAGGAGGTTTATTTGAGATGCAAGCACAAGTGTGAGAACACTGGGCTTGGGAAAATCATTCCATTGGAGCTGAATAGAAGCACACAAGGACTCTGCATCCCTCTGTCATTTTCAAACCGGACGTTTCAAGCCCTTTCACAGTAACTCCTTCAGCAATAGAGTTCGTTCTCTGTTAGCTGAACAAAACACGACTGTCGATTGCACAAAAAACCCAAGCTATATTTCTGCCTGCTTTGATTGAGCTCTTTTATGATGTTCGATTTGCTTTACTTGTTTTGTTTTCCCACTCTCTTTCTCTCTCCTTATTTTCCTCATTTAAATATAATAATGTGGTGGTTCAGTCCAGGCATAGGAAATGGCTATGTTGGCCAAACAGTGTTTGAGGGCACAGATCGGATGCCTTGTCCATAGCTGTGGGTCTGCCTAGCTACTGGGCTTCAGAAATGAAAGGCTGTCGAGGCAGTCACACAGTGATCCCCAGCCGTTTCATTCAATCATGCAGCCATTTACTCTTTCTTTGGGAATAAAACATCAAAGTCGGTCCCTGTCAGAATTACATCACAGAATGAGAGGGCAGAATAAAAAGAGTCTCCTTTAAACCCAACATGGAATTGCTTTTAATGAGGTCCAATTTAACTGTCACTGATATGAATAATGCATTGTGGACTGTGGTTATTGAGTCAATTTGTTGCTCTATTTTTTCAGGTTTAATTATTCATGAGAAAAATCTCCATTTCAGATGTTCATTTTAAAGGAAATTCTTTCCATAGAACCAAGAAGAAGCACATGCCTTGTCATGACCCTCTCTATTTGCTTTGGTAATAATTTAATTAATCATGGTATGTATTTGCTGGCACAAAATCATTTCATAAAGATCTTTTTTTGACTGCTAGCGATTCTTCCCAACCTGATGAAATCACTAGATGGAGAAAGAGAGAGAGAGAAAGAGCGAAAGAGAGAAAAATACTGCTAACAAGCCCTCATTATACCACTTAATCAGCAGTAAATACTATCTTATGATTCACTGGATGGTGTCTGTGAATGCACTGATTTCACAGCATAATGATGTAATACCAATAATTTTACTGTGAGCATGATTGGTTGCATGATGTCTGGATAAGAGATATGGACACAAGGCTGGCTTTGAATACAAACTCTACCACTGCCATGTATCACTTGGCTTATTCATAAGTCTCTAGGCACATCCAGTATTCATGGTATTCCCCCCCCCCCCCTCACGGGACACTGCTCATCCTTGAACCACACTGAAACCCCTCCAAAGAAACTGTTGTCTAGCTCAGTAATGACAGCAGAGCTGCTGACCACTCTTGAGGTTTTCTGTGAGCTCGATGTCCACCCAAGGTACATTTAATGTTCTCAAAATTGAAATCAACATGACATTAATCCTTTCAGCAATGCATGGTTGTTTCTTTCCCCAAACAGACACTCAATAGAATGTGTACAGACATGCAACACTGTTGGTTGACTAAGGAGAAATATGAGCAGGCTAATCACGGGGGAATATTCCCACAGCCGTATTGTATCTGTGTCAAAATATTCCAACTTCGGGAAACAATCAAGAAGTATTTTCTGCCAATTATTCTACGACACAGCAAGTTTTACCCACAGATTTTTAAAAATGTATTTCCATACTTGACACAAGATGATTATGTAGGGTAGCAAATGCAAATGATTGTCAATAACAGCCTGTCCTATAATCAATAGCACCATACAAATGTGTTTACTTCCAAATGAGGCTCTGTTCCCCGGATTGATTGGATCAATGTGGTGTGACTGATGCTGTCTCATTCCACTGAATATCATAATCATGGCTTTCTGGGAACAAAAGTCTCCAGAGATGAAGCTGACACAAATCCAATTGCACAGAGAGGGGGTATTTGTTTTTCATTTCAATCTGCTATGCTTAATTTGTTAAATCTTCTCTAGATGATCGGATTTTCCTCATGTACTTTCCAAATGTGAGGAGACAAAACATATCAATTCTATTTTATCCAGCATGTGTTTACTGCAGTTTGAACGGGGATATCTTTTGTTCATTTCACTTTTAAAGGCTCTTCATTCCATTCCAAGCTGCTTCCACTTCACCATGACAAGGTAAAAATGAACTGGCTCTATTCTATCTTTTCAAGCATTTTTTCATCACTTAAAAGTTTGTTGGACACCAAAATAATGTCTGTCTAAACTGTGGACAATAAATGATACATAGAATAATGCTGGACGCTCTTTACAGCACAAGAAGGCAGCATGTATGAACCAAAGATAACAGATACACTTTAGTACGCCAAGACTGTTTGGTTAATTCACTAATACACATGTTGTACAGTCAGGACAAACTTGGCTGAAATTGTACAATGTGTGCAATCTTTTGTATATTTTGGGATTTCACTTTAATTAATGCTGAGCGTAAATGTGACAGCTGTGATGGCAATAGAAAAGCCAATCACAGGTGTTGTGTGGGGCAGAGGGAGAATTTGGAGAGTGTTTGACAGAGAAGGCCATGTGTAGAAATGAACTGACAGGTGGTTGGCTTGATACTGCACCAGACTGCCAACATGGGTTTGCCTAGGGGAGCTTCGAGGAAACATGGCAGCACTAATGAAAATGGCACTGACTGAATTTATGATTCCCAACAATAGCAGAACGTAGAAATTGAAGTGTTCTCAATCCCAGCTTTATCAACTATACCACCACCATAAAGAGAACATTATAGACAGTCGGCCGTTTTTACAACAACCTCCTTCAAGGACAGTACCCATTAAATGTGATTTATACCAGTGTCAGTCGTGAGCTTGTTATAGAATGACCACATCCCCTAAGTGTGATCACAGGAGGGGAGGGTATCAGAGACTACTGAGCAGAAAGGTGAACAATTTGTGCTGTATTGTCTTATGATACTGAACTGATGGATGGAAAACAACTTTGGATGGAAAACAACATTATTTTGTTCTGACTTGTTCTAAAGTCCTTCTCTTTCCAAGGTCTTGCTATTTGTAGATGCAATGCAGAATACAAAATCTATACTGAAAAGATTTAATTTCAATGTCTCTATTATAATCTATTATAATAATATTGAAATTCTTTCAACAACATCCCTTGTACATATCCTAAAACTCTAAGCATATTTCATGAGATTGTATTGTAGTATGAAGTATAATCAATCAACAAGGTAAGAGATTTGCCTCATTTGCCTGTCTTGACACCCAGGGTTTTGAGTGAGTGATTACTTCTCATTTTTTGCATTCTGTGTTCTTGTCTGAACATTCACAATTTCCTCAGCATCTTATCTGCCCTATCCCTTCCACTTCAAAGAGCCAGCACAACCGAATGGCAATGCCCTGCGTGGATGAGTGTGTTTTTCTCTTTTTCATTTGTATGTACTTCCATGCGCTCCAGCTATATGTTAACATACTAACTGTTCTTGTGGAACAAATGCAGTAGTTTACCCCATGACAAATAGTCCCTTGTCTCCACCTTAGTTTGGGTGTTGAATTGAATGGTCTGCAGGTATTTCATGTCTGCATCTGCTTTTCTTGTTTTGTTTCCAGGATGTCAGGACAGACACCCCCAGGTGCAAGCGTGTCATCACAGAGGCTGAGGAGTTAGACAAAAACACACACAAAGGAGGTTTGAGGTTGATGAGTGATGACTTCTTCCATAAAAAAGGTTTGCAAAGTTTGTTTCTCCAACCTTATCCAGCCCTTGTCACACAACATACATCAAACACCAACACATACATACAAATGCATGCACTGACACTCTCCCAACAGTAGCCTTCATCCAATTCAGGACTGAGAAGCTCAGCCCCAACCCCTCCCGTTCCCTCCCTCAGACTCACACTCCTTCCAACTGGAGACTGATTAGCCAGTGAAGCCAAACCCCAGGTCCTCTCGAAGCCAATTAGTAGAATCATAATAGTCTTCTTTCTCCTATCACATTACATATGGGTGATGTCATTACCTGGAACTAGCTCTTCAGATATTGCCGTACATGCACAAATTCAACATGTTCATTATTTTTCTTATCTCAGTCCTGTGAGGAAAAGCTAACAGTACACACACCATAAAACAATCACCAATGTGCTATCCTACCGGAGGCAAGTAAACAGAAGGTAAAGTAAAGACTCAATATTGACTAACTGAGGGAGTGTGATCTCTACACCTACACTTGTAGGAGACATCAGCAACTCTTTACTTTGATGTTTTTACAATCTCTCTCTCTCTCTCTCTCTCTCTCTCTCTCCTCTCTCTCTCTCTCTCTCTCAAGGTTCTCTATACATCCCCTCCAGGTTTGGTGCCTCTGATGCACTACAAATTCAGCAGACAGAAGGAGGTCAGAGTTGAAACTTAAGCCCACAACTGTGAGGCACTGCTTCAGTTGGTTCAAACCTGTTAGGCTGTTTTGGAGACAAGTGTGAGTCAAATACCTTGATGCATCCAGTCATAAAATAAAATATATATGGCAAACATTTACCCAAGTCGAAACTGAAACTGACACACTCATATCAGAGTATATAGGCCATGCCGTTTGCCTGTTGTGTTGTGTGTTGATGTATTCCCATCCCTCCTCAACCAGTATTACCATACCTCCATGGTAATATCCTCCTTGTAACCTAAGATTCCATACCTGCCACAGTGTTGCTGCTGTACAAAAAAGACTGAGCATGCCGGGGCTTGCTTCTTGAGTCTCCCATTCTGATACATACAAAGGTAGTGCTCATCCAGGCTTTGTGTTCAGGATTAAGAGAGCAGATATGCTGAAACCACAAAGAGTGCCACATTCAAATCACTGCTTCCGTTTTTTTCCCCACACACTCTCACATTTACAGGCATTGTCTAAGTACTCGATTAGCACGGAAATTATGACACACACCAAACAATTTCTGAGATCTGATATGGCAATGTTTAACGTAGATACTGTGTGGTGTAACCATTTGCAAAATGAGATCCCATGTAACTGTTTTGATCATCTAGATTGTGAGGAATACAAAAAAGGATAGACATACACTCACCGAACACTTTATCAGGAACACCTGTACACCTTCTCATGGTGGAGATGGTGCAATGGTGTGGGGAATGTTTTCTTGGCACACTTTGGGCCTGTTAATACCAATCAATCATCGCTTGAATGCCACAGCCTATTTGAGTATTGTTGCTGACCATGTGCATCCCTTCATGGCCACAATTTACCCATCTTCGAATGGCTACTTCCAGCATGATAATGCACCATGTCACAAAGCAAAAGTCGTCTCAAACTGGTTTCGTGAACATGACAGTGAGTTCAGTGTTCTTCAGTGGCCTTCCCAGTCACCGAATCTGAATCCAATGGAACACCTTTGGGATGTGGTAGAACGGGAGATTCGCAGCTTGAAAGTGCACCTGAAAAATCAGCAAGAATTGCGTGATGCAATCATGCCATCATGGACCAGAATCTCAAAGGAATGTTTCCAACATCTTGTGGAATCAATGCCACAGAGAATTGAGGCTGTTTTGAGAGCAAAGGGAGGCCCTACCCAGCATTAGTATAGTGTTCCTAATAAAGTGTTCGGTGAGTGTATAATTGTCTCTGTAAGTCCTGGGTTTGATCAGCATACAGCACGGGGTAGTGGAATTCCAGGTGTTTCTCCATGTTCTCCAACCACAGAACAGCATGCGTCGTCAAGTCCAATCAGTCCTAAACACTTGTACCACAACCCAGAAGACCATGAGACTAGGACTAAAGGCAGCTGGAGAGGATTAATGGCTTGTTCCCTTCCAGATTACTGAGGGAGCAGGTTGTTGCACTTCACAAGGGCTAACTATTTTGCATGGAATCTTGTTTCCCAAAATAACTAACCCAGCTTTTGGCAGGAAGGAGCAGTTTCCCATTGTTTTGCTAGAGCAGTTTTCATGCTTTATCTTATTGGGGGTCTATCTAAAAGAAAATTCCCAATATGAAATACTAACAAAATTAATACCATATGATTCGCAAGCACAGTTGTGTCTGTTTGGTTATTACCCTAATACTACTGATTCTCATGTTCTTTTGTTCCAAAATGCCCGTTTGCAAAAACAACATTCAAAATTGTTTTAGAAATACGATGTTGAAGGACCATTTGTTATTTGACTTATTTTCAACTTGAGGATTTGATGTGTGTCTGGGAGACCTGACGAATCAAACTATTCATGAGAACAGATTCAATCTATTGGGTTTAACCACGGCATGAAACCACTGCTGAGGGGGGAGGGGGGGAGACTGTTGCTTTTGCTGCACACATGACTGTCATTTTAATGAATTATGTGTAAGCCAAATAAACCATTCTCTCAAAGGTCTTTGCTTTGCTTTCAATTTTGTCTATGAAAGCAAGAAGAATACAGCTGTAAAGATGTCAGCAGCTCTGTAGGTAGAAGCACGGCTTGTCTGTGCCCATCTCTGGATCCTCAACCCTCTCTCTCTCTCTCTCTTGTCTTGTTCACTCCCCCTCTTCTGTCTGTATCCATCTCACTCTTTCCTCGCTCTGTCTGACTCTTTTTATTTGAGCTGTTTGCCTCCGTGGTTCCAATTGGATGGCCTTAAAGAATTTATTTTACTCTCTCCATTGTGCTAAAACTACACTGGTTGACAGTTGCCTCACTGAAACTGAAGGCTTCAGTTCTTTGTTAGACTGATGTATTGTGTCAGAGGATTTGCAGGTGCAAGTAGGAGGACTTTGCAAATGAATACAAAACATTGGGTGGGGGAGGTGTGTGTGTGTGTGTGTGGGGGGGGGGGGTATCGAAAGAGAGAGAGAGAGAGAACATTTCCAAATAAACAATCAAACTTCAAGATCGAGACAATCCCCACAACAGAGGCAAGCAAGTCTTGGCAGGTACAGTAGGGATGGATATGTTTACTGCTTAATGCTAGAGTTAAAGACTATCAGCCAAACTTTCAGCAGTTAATATTTTCTCATTAGGTCTTTATTGGGAAAAGTAAAGCAGATGTATTAGTCATAGGTTAAAAATGTGACAAGCAAGTGCATGAACTTGCATGAAGATGAGGGCATTTAGCACAAAGAGAGCAGACAATACTGCTGAGAGCAAAGGTATGGAGGCCCCAATTCTTCAACAGCTCACTCAGTATCTTCTTCTGATTTAACACAAGAAAAACAGCCAACACCTTTATTCAATATTGATATAGATGCAACAAGCGGCAAGTATGGGCAGATACCCTGAATGTCTCTCGCTGTAGAAGTCTTGGCTCTGGGATCTGACAGGAATTGAGTTTCTTATCTAAAACTGCTGTGTGATTTCAAATTTCCTCTGTGTGGGCTGTGCTGACTGAAAGCTCTGGATTTATTTTCAGAGCTCCACACTGAGGGATATTGGCAATAGTGTCAATGTGTCACAAATGCAGCTGTACACACATGCACGCACGCACGCACACACACACACACACGCACGCACGCACGCACGCACGCACGCACGCACGCACGCACGCACGCACGCACGCACACACACACACACACACACACACTCACACAGGTAAAATCTCAAAAGAATTACTCTCAAATGGTTTGCATACCAGCATAACCCCTCTGCTTTCTCCCTGTCCGTCTTCCTGTTCGCTTTGTATGTATTCATCCACATGTCCACGTGTGTGTGTGTGTGTCCTTGCAACCAGGCCTTCATTACTGACTCGCCTGGTTGAATAAAGGTTAGATAAATAGAGTAGATGAATAAAAACTCTGCTGAGAAGTGTTTAAGCATTCTTTCTCCTGTCAGGGGTGTGGGAGGGGGACAGCCATGTGAGGTTTTGCCAAATGGGGTAAAGGTGGGTCTAGGAGAGGAGACGTTGAGTTTAGATTGAGGCACTGGACTGCTGAAATAGTAGAATTCACTGCAAATATACAGCTGGGATCACTGGTGCAGATCACTTTACTGTGAAAAAGAGACTGATCGCACCAGGAAAGCAAATGAACATGTGTCAGCCATCTGGAGAACTCACCCAAAACACGGTGCATCCTCCAAGCTGAGACAAAGGAGTCATTTTACTTAGTGAAAAGATTTCTTGACTTTTTCTGGACAGTCAGCTGCACAATTTCCAAGCTGTTATTTTCCTTTCAGTGACTATACTGTACAATCTGCCTGGAACTGTGATTAGTTACATAATGGTGTTCTTCTTGTTCTGCTTTGCCTTACAATACAGAGGTCTTACATGGGCTGAGAATATTAGTGTTTAGGCTGGCATTCCGTACTGGCTCTCAGGAAACAAATGATGGCCAAACACTTGTTTCTTAAAAAATAAAAGTGGCTCCTATAAGCGGTTTGTCATATTGTTTAATTTAGATTGGCCAAGAGGTTGTCTCTCCCACACTTTGCTTTGATTGGCCAGTGAGGGGAAGTATACAGGATACTCTGAGTATTGTTTCCAATTGGACTGGCAGGGAGTCAAACGTTTTATCCACAGTGACACAGAACCCTATATTCCACTTTACCATTCTAGTTCACACATTACTCTTATAAAAATGTAGCTTCCATATCACTCAAGGGAAAACAAAAGCATGCGCACATCTGCTAATGTCATCTGAGTTGTATTTTATTTATTTATTTATTTACCAGGGACAGCTCCTTTTTGAGTTAGATAAATGTTTTTACCAGTCAAGTATAAAATATACATGTTGCACATATTTGGGCATACTGTACAATGGAACATGAGGGAATGAAAGACAACAAACACTTTCTCTTTTCTCACAGTGTACAGTCACACAAAGAAGAATGGTGAGGCTGGGTATCTGATGACTGCATATACCATGTTTAATTAAAGTTCCTGGTGAGAGGACCAGACTGCATGTTGAGACAAGGAAGATAATGGCAGCACGGCCTGAAGGTAAATATGAGTCACTGGTATTATTTTGGCATTGGAAGTTATATTGGGCTTGAGCTCCTTCTGTTTCACAACTTTTGGCTGATACTGTTTTACTGAAGGCCTGTCTGTCTGTATCAGGTGCTGCCGCAGTGTCACAAAGAGCTGTCAAAAACACATCAGCAGCTTTCACCATCATTCCTCTCTACCACCTGACTAAACACTGGCCCCAGTCCCTTGTCCCTCAGATCAGTAATTATTGGACTAGTGCAGCAGGACTTAGCCATAGGATACGCCCACCGCTGATTCTCCTGAACCTAATTACATCTTAACTGTGACCCTGGCGAAGAGAAAGCTGAATAACAAATCATCCTTGTGTGTACAGGTAGCTTGTTCCAATTCATCCTATTGTAATGGCTGAGTTGGAACAATTACAGTATCATCTTACAGAAAATTATCAATAACAGCATCATTTAGCCCGGAGGAGAGGTCTGTTGTCTCAGAGGGCTGGGGATATCTGTAAGTCATGTTCCTGTAATCAGCTGTCTGTGGACTCTTTAATTAATCTGGACTCTTTAATTAATCTCGACCTGAGCGCTGACATTTCCATGGTTCATTAGCGAGCTACAACATCCTTTATGGAGACAGAGTGGACGACACGAGTACAGTGGAAAATGAACACGTATCACGGCAGGTTCCATCACATCCCTGTCTGGATAACATTACCTGCAGTCTTTCCAAATGTTTGGGAGCCATCTAATGGGATATACAGCTACTCTCCACCATACTGAGCTGATAGCACATGTCTTAATGAGTTTTAAATTAATCTGCTCTTCCAGCCAACGAACCATTCTACACTCCACTGGATTTAAGAAGACTATAAATATTTCAGTATGTAAATGATCTGGTTCCAAGACCTTAGACTTGCAAATTAATTTTCTTCTATTGACTAAGGGTAGAATTTCGCTCTACAGCAATTGACCCATGATATTGGCTTCAAGCTGAGTTAAATGATTTCACATCTACATTGAATGTGTGCTGGTTAAAGGGCATCATGATATGTGTGTAAGAATGGTAAGTTGCTTGATGCAAGTATAAGAAATTAGAATATAAAGTATTCCTTTGAGAACGCAATTGTTAAGAGGCAACTGAATATTATCTCTGTGGACATCGAGATTAAGGACATTGTACATTCAGCTGAAGAAAACATATATTTGTGAAAGTCTACATTAAGGGGCTAACGTAACATCCACACTGGCTAGTCAAAACATGAGATCAGTTTTTGGATGCAGGAGGCTCTGCCTCTCTCATTTCTCTTGTGCGACGTCAACCCTGTGAGGTTATGAGTTCTCATTGATATATTATCATGGGGATGGGACCTCTCTCCTACAGGAGCCTCCCCACCAGGGTTCTGCATCGTAATGTCTGTGTGATGAAACATTGGGAGGCGTCTATTCTATCTGAAGATTCAGAGTCGCCCTCATAATTACGCAAACACAATTTCAAAGCCCTGTTCTTCACCATTGCCAGAGCATGAAAGCTGCAAAATGATTTGGGGTTGCCGATAATTGGCTTGCAGCTGCAATAACTTTAGCGCTGGCTGCAGCCATTGTGACAGGATGCCACAAAAGGAAGGGCAAGACTTAGCCCCTGCAGCTGTGCACACAGCACAGCACTACAGGACCCTGGTAAAGTTCAACAGCCAAGGAGGAGAAACAAAGAAATAGACAGGCTCTGAAGAATTTCAGACCTATTGCTTATTTTCCATTGCCGGATTCCCAGATGTGGGTGGCTATAAAGGCAAACAAAAACAAATTGTTACAGGTTTACAGATAGAGGATGACACTGAAATTGATCTACATTCCCCAGGTGTTTGTATCCTTGTTGAGAGATGTGTTACGGTGTCATCCATTAGAGAGTGGATAGCTGTAGCTAAAACATCAGGGAAGGCTGTGTGTTTGAATAAGCCTTACAAACACATGGTGAACACTTTGGTGTCACTTGTTAATGATTCTGCACACTTACAGCCCAGACGGCAATCACATAAAGAAGCGGAACAGGTTGAAACACTTTCAAACATAATGCATTATTCAGCCCCAGTGCTGTGATTTCTAGTTTGGCGTCTCTGTTAGTCAGTGAAATAGTACAACATTTTCCACATTGAACAGGAAAGTCTGGTCTAAATGTAGAGCTTTTGTTTGTCTTTTGGATGGTATTTTGATTGAGATTAGTCTCTATTACAGCATTAGTAAAAGCTTGGAGAAACACTCTGATTACATGTGATTCTGAATATACAGTAGGAGCTCAGACCAGAACCTATCCTTTGACTGGATGCAGTCACCAAAACAAGGTGGTTTCTGTTTACATAGTCTGTATTGCACAGTAATCTACACTCTCACACAAGAGACAAATAGTTATCATTGCCTCTTTCACCCTTATGTATCATTTGTTCAATGTGTATCAACATTTGGGAGCTTGTGATATGAATTTTGAAATGGCAACACAGGCTGTTTCTATGACAACTAAGCCAAAGATGGGCATGGTGTCAATTTCTGTGTTAATTTTGGGAATGTAGTCCCCTGTCAGGAGCAGAATTTGTCCGTTTCATTCTATTTTGGAACATGTCAAAATGTAATTTGTCCTTTTCGTGAATATGCCAATCATTATGACGTTGTGTGTACAGTAATATGATTGTTTTCCCCTTCTGACTATATAATTATGAAACGTGATTATTAAAACTAATTTAAAGGGGGCAGAACCACTAGCCTATATAACCAAAAGAGTGCACAAATGTATTTGTTTTCTAAAGGGGCAGAACTTGGTGTATCTTCTCCACAGTATTGACTCAGACGGCATCTAAGAGCCATTCCAAAACAAGTGGGAGCCCATCTAAATATGATATTTCTACATCCTTTGAAATATCAGCTTCTGCCCTCTCTATTTGGGAGAAATGTATGCAGCTGGTTTTTTTTTAAAGATAAGCCTCAAAACTGCACAGTATCATACATTAAGAAGACCAAACATGCTAATGGGAGCAGGGCTGGTGTGTTGTCCTCTATATACACTCCCTATAGTGCAATGTTTTAACAAATCTTATCAGATTAATTCAATGACCATTCTGTTCACTGGGATGACTATCCATTTACCAATGTTCCTCATGGTCATTTAACTTGACGTGTATTCATTCATTCTGATCATCTCTATTTGGGGGCTAATTATACTTGCAGTTTATACACATTCGCTCCAGTTCGGAGCATGACTAGAATTAAACAGTATGCATAATTCTCACAGGATCAGGGGCTGGGCTTTTGAAAAAAGATTCACCTTCCCGCTTTGACTGAGAAAAGGTTTTCAATAATGAGGGTTTAAGCATTCTAGCCCATTCCTCTGTGTGTAAAGGATCTGCCAATGTACAACCTTCCTGCATTCACATTGTTACTGACTACATCTATAATTCCATGGCGTGTCTGAACTTTACATATCACCAGCAAATGGATCTTTTGAATTCGCTCTCACACCTTATCATGAATGACAATTACGCTGGACACCCACCCCTCATTTCAGATGTCATTCATGTATGTATATGCTTGATATCTTTGAGTCCAATCTTATTTGTGTTTGTACATCAACTGTGAAGACATTGAATGAACCTATACCTGTTTCCTTTGTTTGTCAACTTAGTCTTTTTTATTTTTTTATCAAAAAAGCCCTGGTGATATGAATACTGTACATTGGAAAACAGCACAATAAGGAGGAGTCTCCTAATCTAAGTTCAAAAAGACCCTGAATACATAATGTATATCGAATCATGCATTCATTCAATCTTTGCACACCATATCATTATGTATTTACACACTGTTAAGAGGTCCAGGTCAACCTTGAGGCAATTAAATTATATTTCGATTGGTATTCAACTTGGTGGAATACATACACCTCCTCCCACAGCAGCCTATTCGCATCTACTTCCGCAAAGCAAGTTTGTTTTCAGTATGCAAGCATTTGATCCCTGTCTAAAGTTAGCCTCATCATGTAATCATGCCTGTATTACCACTTCTGTCATTTCTGACTGGTAACATTTCCGGCTGTCTTGTTTGACTCACAACATTGGCATTATGAGTTTGACTCATGGACAGAAAGACAAATATAGGTACACTGCAAACCATTGTCAGTGTTGATGGCTAAACCGCAAAACAGATGGTGCGTCACTGTCTCTTACGGCAATGGCTTTTCTGAACAAAGCTGTTTCTCACTGTTTGTGAATACTGCATTTAGAAAGCTGCCTCCATCACCTCTACAGTATGTCCCTGTCCTGACGCACCATGATAGGGATGTCAGCTCAGATGTCAGCTTTGGGAAAAGTTGACCAGTGAAACCAGCGCCTGGGCTGGTGCAATGTTTCATCTGTCAACTGAACGAATGACTACATTTTCTATTCTCCCAGTATTGGTAGAACATACCCTCCACATTACCCTCCACAACGTCATATATCAATTCATATTATGGTGTGTGAAGGTGAAACATCATCAGGTGCTGATGTTTATTCATAGAAGAAGAGCACCATTTTACTGTTACGCCTTATTAGTGAACAGAATAAACCTAAATAATTGCCATCACCTGTCAACAGTTGCTGTGGATTAAGTTTATGAATTTTTCATGAAATCCACAGGAGAAGGGATTATCTCGTTAAACACTGTGTGAAAGAGAGATAAATGAACATTTATTTCAGTTGGCACAGCAATCACAGGAGGCGGTGTGCTTCTCAGACAGTCCTGACAAATCCGTCTGGTGCATGTCTGCAAAATGCTGTGGCACTTTAGCAGATATTGTGACAACTCCCTGATTCACTATTGGCACCTAATTCTTGTGCTAGGTTATAAAACTGAGTTATAAAATGATTACAAGCCATAGCACAATACACAGAGATGTGGGAGTTTGTATTGTATTAGTTGTAATTGGTGAAATTAATACTGTTACTGTTCTGCACGCATTTGCTTTCCCATGCACGCAAATCACAACCTGGAATGTCCCCCAAGCAAAAACAGAGCTGGAGTTGACAATGTAAACAAACCTGTATCCAAACAGAAGCTGTCATCACAGGTTTGGTTTTATGAAAGGTAATAATCAGCAGATTAAAGTAATATTGCTTTTAAAGGGCCTGGTCTGTTGTCATATACAATTATTTCTGATTCAGTCTTGTGACAAATACTGTAACTCCCCATTCAGGGAGACATTTGTATTGCGCAATATTTGAGCATTCTCAGTCATTTGTGAGATCAAAACGAAACTTTAAAAACAAACTCAGATATACCTTGTCCTTGCAGTTGACCTTTGGCTGTTAGGAAGGTGGTTACTCTTTCCTGTATTGCTCTCTGATGGCTCATACGTCCTTTTTCACTCATAATGGGAAGAGGAAACATTCAATTAATAATGGCATTGAATTAATTGTCCTGGTTTGTTTAACTGTCACCATCATTTATTTATCTTTCGTTGTCCATTTTACGACCCTAGTTTATTCTATATTAATGATTATCAGCTACAGCCAAGGTAACATTCATGAACAAATGTTTTCTTAAAGATATGATTTACAGAGCTGTAATGACGTCAGAGGGAGTGATAATAACTACATTGTACATTGGCTTTATAAAAAAAATCAAAATGCATCCAAATATATTTTCAATAAAGGAAAGAGGATCAAAAAGAAAATCTATGATTAATAAAAAATATGATTATGTTCTAATCCATTCATGCTTGTGGTGTTGTTTTCCAAGTTATATATGCAACAAAAGACAACTCATGCATTTTCTTCTTGGACATTTGAGGGATATTTTTTCGGAATTACAATTAGCCAATAGAAGGAGGATATATAGGAAACACCATTAAATTGCCACATACACTGTATTATCAGGGATATTAGTCATAGTAAAAGACAGAACATGGTTTGTTCATCATGGTCTCCCAGGGTCATAGATTCATTGAATAAACATTAAAGGACGTCTACTAGACAGTATACAACCATTTGGTTCCGAACCCTTTTTTAGATTAACAAATTGGAAAATAAATGGTTTTGCCCGTATCAGGAACTTATCATCTCTTGTCATTATTATTATTAATAGGAATATCCTGATCCATGGCAGTTTTAGCCTCAGAAAATCCCATTTTCACCCCCAGTTTCTATTTCACTAGCTGGAGCTCTATATGGGCCTGCTCTTTATGAGATTCCTCCTGTCAGAATTCAGTGGTAAAGGGCAAATTAAAGGAACTCACAGGGAGCCAAAGGGGACCTTTATTGATCCTTTCTCTCACTGGTAATAATAGTTAGATGGCTGATTGTACCTGATTAGTACTGCAACAACGGTTGTTGAAATGCAACAAGATTGACATCTTTACATTGTATCACTAAACAGTGTGTCTATCTATTATATCAGTAAATCATTCAACAGTTCAAGATGCCATACTGGTGTCAACTGACTTCTGTTAACTGACCACATTGCTACAGCAAGGCAGCCCCTCCACCAGCTGTGTTTGAGACAGGGGGCCAACATCCGGCACTTCTAAAGCCATTCTTTTCACACTGGGGTGGCAGCCTTTCATGTGTGAGCTGTTATATCAATGTAAAAATGCTGCTCCTCAATGGCCATTAGTGAAAGGCGGACCTTCGCCGTGACTGCAAATCACTGTGTTGCTACGCTCCCAGTAGGTAAGGTTCAGATTGGTGAACGTGACAGACAAATAAAGGCTGTAATATCTATGGTGGCCTGTCTGTCTGTCTAGAAGCAATGCAGATACTATAATCCTAGTCTAACATGGCCATTAAAGATCAAATTGTGTCTATAAAACCACATGAAGATTATAGTTCTTGTAACAGACATAGTAGTTTATGCCCAGTACTGTTCCCAGAAACATCACTGTTTCTGCTGCCAGACTGCTGGATTTTGTGCTGTCCAGCTTGAACTGGAATAGGTGAGTGGAAAGAGGACATATATCCCCAACACCCCCTGACTCAGTTAAATACAGTTGTTTGACTGCAATCACTTGTTTGATGGATTTTCCTGGTCAGAGCTGAATGCTGAGGCAGTGAGCCATTTCTCTTCAGAGGGATGGATGGGGGCTGTCCTTGTAATGGCTCACTAGCAGGGGGTGGCAGTTTCCTTGAGTTTGATCCTAAAACACAGGTGCAGCCCAATGGTTCCCTTTGGTGTCCCCCTCTGTATTTGAATCTTTTATCCATCCTTGACTTTTCCTTATCTAATATTGGCTACTTATTCAAAACTAATTTGCTAATCACCATTTCATGATGATCCATGATGAAACCTTTCTCAGGTCATCGCAGTCTCTCTTTCAATCCAATCTTAAAACTGAGTTAATACTGTTGATGTAGGCTATATTTGATTAAAGAACTGTAAGCCAACTGCAATAGTATCTTCATCACTATAATGATAATATAATAACATAGTTATACAGTAGTACTCGAGTAGTCAAATGGGAGGAACAAATTATGGAGGAGGAGCATTCATCTTTTTTATAAAGTAGTTTATTAAAATTAGTTGCAGCAGCTGTGAATAATATTTGGATTGTCATTTCCACCCCATACATTCCCCAATTGTCTGAAACGGCGTGTGGGATTGAAGAGGGGTCCCAGCGGCGTCATGCAGAGCCGATCATTGTCTCTCTCACACTTTCTAACTAGCCATCTCACAACACAGAGGCGAGGAAACGAGCCAGCGATATCAGCAGTCCATGCGGAGCAGCAGCGGTGCCCTGAGGGCTCTTCCTCCCACCGTCAACTAAAACCAGCATTAGTGCAGGAATACAAGCGCAAGGATGAGAACAGTTGGAGTTACAATGTATTCATATTTTTCTAGATATGGTCATTTATTTCGAATGAATACAGTCTTATAGCCAACTGAATAAAGCAAACGAAAGTGACAGTGGCAGGGGTTCAGTGAGTTGATGAGACCAGGTACACCATCTCAACTATCAGCGAGTTATCGTGTGAAAATTACTTTCATTTCACACTCCTCATCTGAGACACCATCGAAGGAAACCATGCATGGAAGGACGCATTTGCCACCAAGTTAAACAACAGTGTTTGCGTTTACATTCGGATTATTGTGGCACACTACACGTCTTTTGGCAAGATTTCGGAGCCCGTCGTCTTCCCCTTGTCCTTGCGCTTTCCTCCGGTTCCGCAGCTCAACTGGAGCCGCGTTGGAGAGCTCCATGCAGCCGCGAAGGTTGGTGCTGTTCTTGATATGATACGGTGTACAATTACAGTGAGGGCTTAGATCTCGTTATTTATAAAAATGTAGCTTTTTTGAAAGTACCTATAGCCTTTCATGTTTTGTCAGTGGCATTGACTATTTATATTATCAAGCCTTTTGGTAATTCATGTTGTGTCGATTGCCCTCCCCTAATTAATGTTATGGGCAATGGACAATTAGTAAAAAATAAAATAAATAATAATTGCATTTTGTTGTGGTACAAGTACATTTTTCTTACAGCAACGACCAATTGCTTACAATATGAAATTTGCAGAGCAAGTCTAGACTGAAAATATATGTCAGCCTCTTTTGATTAGCATGTATTATTTAATTTTGTATTCATTTGATTTGACATGGCATCACAGCAATACTTTGGATAAACATTTGGTCATTTCATGTATACATGTTGGTTAGCCCACCTGGCCTCGATGCCTTCAATAGCTTAATGACTTACAATATCATTTTCTAGGCTACTACTCTTTCATCCATTCGGTTCTCTCAAACCAAATCCTTATCACGCAAATGAACCTAATCAGGAATGACACTCAATAGCAACTTTAAACAGAAAGACATATTGGTATAGTCACTGAATGCATAAATTATGATATGTATTGAAAGACAGGCTACAGCATTTACTGTGAGGTAAAGGACATGGGGAATTATGAGGACCCAATATTGATGGCCGACTGTTGTAATATTGCAATTTCAACAGAGGCAATTAATAGGTCTGTGCACAACGTGCATATCTAACGATCAACTTGTCCCTGTAACCATTCTAATGCCATGTGCGTTTGTCATGATGCGAGGTTTCAAACAGAGTTGATAGAAGCGCCATCTGTTGGAAAAGCGGAAAAACTCCGATGACCGGTGTAAAATGGTCTGATGGGCTATCTCCCCAAAATATGAAAACGGTTGGCAGTGGGAACGCACATGTAGGCTATACATATAAAGTATATCTACATGTCAAGTGGGCGACGATGAAAATGCCTACATGTGTCAAGGCGTGGTTTGTTATAACCCCGCATCTGGTCTCATTGAGGTGCAGTGATGCATCAAATTCAAAACCTTATGTAGCCTACATGGTATAAATCAGACAGTCACCTTAATTGCCGAACAAACGGTGTGATCTATCAGAACCTGGGTCACATACTCTAAAATTAAGCTTATTTGAGTTTGCCATTTTGGGACTATTCCATTGGTGCAAACTAAATCAAGTGCAGCTAAGGTAGGCTATTTGAAAGTATTTGAGTATTTGACCCAGGTCTGAAATCAACATTTTCACATACAACAAGCATAGCTAGATTAAGGAAGATGATTTTGAATGCCACAAAAATACACCTTGTTAACCCAACTTGCTTCAGTGTATCAGGGCAGTGTCTAGAACATAATTGGTGTTGTAAGTGATTCAACAGGTGGTTGGTTCTGAAGATTTGTAGTAATTAGTTAGACTGAAATTAGTAGCCTAGTCTGTATAAACAGCATGGTCTGTTTATCAAATTAAACACACAATATATTTAATTCAGTATCCTGGTATTGTATGGTTTTAACAATATTCTGGTCAGAAATGTAGCCTTAACTAACCCTTAAATAAAATCTGTCTCAGTGGATTCTCTAGCTGTCACAATTTTATGAAGAAGTCTCATGTTACTGAAATAAGTATCCAACTTAATGTTTTTGCCAATTCAAACCACAGTAAATTGTTTTGGTATTTGGATAATCTGATATCTACCAGTGTGTCATTAAGGTGTCAGCACTAAAGAGAGCACTAAACCACTGAAATATATCTAGGACAGGGCTTATTTTACACAGTAAAAAAACACATTCGTTCTGTGTTGATATGAGTGTCTTATGACTATGTAGGCCTATTAACCCTCTGTCTGGAGAATGGATTAGAAATCAGTCTACCCTTCGTGAGACTAAATATGCACATGATTGCTATCATCTCATATTAATCCTGAGATAGTAGGCTACCATTCATTGAGAGTCAGTTGAAATATTGGTAGATAAAGCCTATAGAATAGTCGTCACTATATTATTCTGTGGTACCATTGACATATCAGATATCAGCCAATGGGTCATGGGTATAGCTGTTATACAGATATGCAGCCTATTTCCTAATAAGCAGATATGAACTCGAGTGAGACAGTGTGCTGACACAAGAAAAATGTGATACACCACTACACGCCTACATATCATAGGCTTACTCTTTTTCTCGATACATTGAAGGATATCTTTTGCGCAGTAATGTTTAGTCGCGCCATACTGTTGCAGCAAAACAGTTTTAAGTTATTATACTGTCGCTCAACGTGACTTCTCCTGCGATGAACAAGTCTGCACATTGAGGTGTAATTTGAAACTGAGAAGGGGCCGAAGGCTGGGACGACGACTCCCCATTGGTCCAGTCAGTAGTATACACTGCACCTTCTCGACACTCCCTAAATGGAAGATAGATTGCCACTTTTTACTGTTTGCTGAGGAATTCAAGTGCTAGTAGGAAAGCCGAAGTAACATCGCGACTTCGAAACAAGCCTCCTTTTTTAGGACATGACGATATTCCGTGCTCCAGACCTTACGTACATCTTTATTTCGCGTTGTTGAACAAGAGTGATGATTCCAGATAATCTGCTAATTTTTCCCTCCTACGCCTTGATTTGACCAGGGAGAGGAGAGAAGTGCGACCCCGAGCTGAATGGATGGTTATGGGGAAAGGAGCAGGACCTTCGGCGCTTGAAGTCGGCAAGCTCCTTGTTGTGTTTCTTTCCCTCTTTCCCTCTGGTAAGATTTTCATTCGAAATTCATATCCTAGTTATTATTCACACCCTTGTGTTTACTCGACACTTATGTATTCAGGTCTTGCACTGTCTGACTGTTAGTCCCACAATGATGGCAATGCAGCAAGATTGTTTCGAACTACATTTACTTGACACATTGTTACTAAATACTACAGCAGGTAGAGCTTACGCTTCAAGAAGTTCTTATCTATTTTGTTGGTTTTGACTGCAGGCTTTTGCAGGTTTTACATAAATCGCTCATGGTTTATTATTATATATCGATAGCCCAATGTGAATTTATTGTAGTCTATTTGTAAGACAGAAACATGAAGTTAAAGAACAACACTTGAGCATGTAAAACATTCGAGAATTAAATATCATCAGATCATAGACCTGTGGAATGGTGTTTCAGTGGAAACACACTTAGGTTTTGGTATATTATCGTGCTCCTGCTGCTTTGCAGGGGCTATTCTTTTACCTCGTCATTACTGTTGAATGTATCCTAAAATCTGAGTGAAAAATGTTGGTTTTCTTCTCCTACATTGAACCACTATACTACTCAGCTCGGCTCATCTTGGGCTCTGAGCCCCGTGGTCGTGTTTTGTTTGGGGGAGGGGGTGCGTATTCGACGCGCGGATTAATTCACCTTCTCCCAAATTTCTCCTACTTACGGCCTACTTCTTGACTTTTTTTTTCGTGAGGCTACACTTGTTGTGTCGGCCATAAACATGTAATGCCGTGAAAGATGCATATCGTGTAAATGTAGTCTTAACATCTAAACATGTTGGAAGAACAATGAACAGCAATCTAACCATGCATTCGACCCAGCATAGATCCATAGCCAAGTTAAGATAACATTGTTGACAATCGTCTGGTGAATTCTACCCCTTTATTGATATAGCCTGTAGATATATGCAGACATATCTCAAGGATCGACTTATACTAACACAATTTGCACACTTGCCGACCCTCATCGGTTTCTCTTTCAAGTCACTTACCGTCAAACAAGAAGTGATAATGCATAGGTGTTGGCGTTTATTCAAGATTAAGATTAGTTTATTGCCATTTATCAGATGGGTGGTAAATACCTTTTGTTGCTGGTAGGCGGGAGTAGTGTGGGGGGGGTTGGAAGGAATAGTGGTGGTGGTTGTCATCAGTAGGCTGTTATTCAACTGAAAGTGTGGCTTCAAAGTGTTGACTTGAAGTCAATAAAATGTTTGGTGGACCTTTTCACTTGCATGATGCTCTGCAAAAGGTACCAGAGCCATAACACAAATGCAATACAATGTTGAATGTAGATTGTTGTGGTGTTACTTGGATTTACATGTTGTCCATTTAAATTGATTCCTTCCCTTAACATCTGCTTCAGTTATTAACCTACATTATGAACAGCAAAATACATGCCTATCATGCAAATGAGATGTGACAGTGGCATGATGTTAAGAAAGAGACAAATGAAAGAAGAATTCCAATTAACATATAGAGGCACAGTCTGTATGAAAGGGGGTTAAGGTTAAGGGTTCAACTAGTATTTGCTCTGAATTAGGCCCACATTTATTGTTTCCTATACCCCCCATGCCATCCCACCAGAGAGCAACTTTAATTTCAGGTCATGTAATTTAAGTCCTGGGGAATGCCTGTTGGAAATTACGTTACTCTTTGATTACGGCCTTGTGCATTGAACAGGTGGATATCTTATATCCAGTTTGACCTGTGGAATGGTGAGACCTCTCTTCTGTTCCGCCCTCTGGTCCTGAAGCCAGTCTCTTTCTGGAGATCCTGTTCCTTTTAAGGGAGCCGTCAGGGCTGCAAGCTCCCCCCCACCACAAACCCATTGCTGATGAAACTCAACCTAATCCCTTTACACAGGGCTAATTTATGACTCTGCTGGTCTCTTCTCAATGGCAAATTACATTGTCTTCATTCAGGACCGTAAGACTACCCCCTCCTATATTCGCTCATACGAACTTTGACCCCCCTCAACAAGAGCTGGATTCTTTCAGGAATAATTTAAAGGGGAGGTCTCTGACACCCCTGGTGTGCTTTTTAAGTGTCCTCTCTGGCTATTTAGCTATGAAACAGGAGGGTATAAATACAAACATTAGGTAAACATTAGGTTTGAATCTATGTTGTTGACCCCTCTCATTAGCTTCTTCTTATGTTTTTGTTGGTGTCAACCATAATTATGTCCTTATTTCACTTGTGTAGAACAAACTACAAACACTTCACCACTGACTGTGAAGTTAAAAACAATTACTCAATTATTTGGTTATTACCATGTTACTACATGGTGGCATTAGAACAACTTGTGGCCATGTTTGGTTGTGTGAACTTTTGCCGGTTTACTGAATCCTTTGCGTGCAGTAAATCTCCCCTATGTGTTCCATGTGCTCTTTAAAACTGAGGCTGTATTCATCCAGTGTCATGGAATCTCAGAGCAGAATAGATTTTTAATGAAGTGTGCACACACATGATGGAATTGGCATACTGCAACCTCTTGGAACCACATTCTTGGTGGAATTTTGGTTTTGGTTGCTCTTGAACTCAGAGTTATTAAATGGAAATAAATGCTCAATTTGTCTCAAGGCACTAAAAGAAACACAGAAAACGTAAACAATGCTGCAAGACTTAACATTTCTGGATTCATGTATTATGTAGGAATCTCAAAACAAGGCATTTTGTTCTTGCATAGGTTATTATTTTAGGGCACCTCACAAAAACAAGTCTATACTGCTTAGTAGATGCTTATACCCCATTATACTGTAGAAGGACATAATTGATTAGTTTAGACACCATTTTGCCTGAATTATTCTAATGTGTTCTCTTTGTCCACAGTGAGTCTGCAGTGCAAGATCCTCAAGTGTAACTCAGAGTTTTGGGCCTCCACCTCAAGCTCTGGCCCGGAGGAGGAGTTCTGTACAGCGCTGCGAGCGTACAACAATTGTGTACGCAGGACTGCGCGCACCTGCAGGGGCGACCTGGCCTACCACTCAGCCCAACATGGCATAGAGGACCTCATGAGCCAACACAACTGCTCCAAGGAGGGGCCGACAACCTCACCCCGAGACCGCACGCCACCTCCACCCCCGCCGCCGCAGCTCCAGCCCGACAGCCAGGAGCGCTCTGATGGGCCGGAGGTGTGCCACTATGAGCGCAGCCTTCCCCGTCACGCGTCTCCACCCAACTACACTCACTGTGGCTTCTTTGGAGACCCGCACCTCCGTACCTTCAGCGATGACTTTCAGACCTGCAAGGTGGAGGGAGCCTGGCCTCTCATACACAACAAATACCTGTCTGTCCAGGTGACCAACACCCCTGTCGTGCCTGGCTCCTCTGCTACAGCCACCACCAAGGTGAGAAGGGCCTCTATACATCTCTCTACTGCAATGTTCATCCGTTTATTGCACTGACTTTGAGATATTTACGAAAGTATGTTATTTGATCATAACTACTCGTAAATCGAGGGTCGAGCTGTTATGTTAGACTATGGAAGATTTCATAGGGTCATTTCATGAAGTCAGTGGCAATGCTTTAGATTGTGGATGATTTGTTTAAATCCAAACCTTCTCTCTTGAAGCGATATGGGTTCATAAAGGTGCTATTGTGCCAAATAGAATGAAGGGGAACGTTTGTATGTTCCCTCTGACCAAAGTTTCTATTCGCTTTTTCATTTAACCATTTTTATTTTAAAGAACTTCCCTCAGAGAATGGGAAAATATATTGGCTGGTTGTTTAGATTATAAGTGAACTGAACTGAAAGTTAAACCGGTAATGAACGTGCTCTTACATTAAGACATTTCTATCATGTTAGCCTTTCATATATGTTAGACTGCCTGTTACTGATTCTTGTGGAGAGACTAGTAAGAGACGACTCTGGTTAATGTTTGGACCGGTGCCATAGCAGTTGAAGAGGCAATACACAGAACAATTGTTGAGATCTTGATAAGCTTTACAAATGATATGCCAGTATTTATAACAGCAGTAGA
Source organism: Argentina silus (assembly GCF_951799395.1). Classification (NCBI taxonomy): domain Eukaryota; kingdom Metazoa; phylum Chordata; class Actinopteri; order Argentiniformes; family Argentinidae; genus Argentina; species Argentina silus. The sequence continues at coordinate 10,269,666 of NC_139657.1, forward strand.
ACATCAAACATTACCAGGCGGCTCCAGTCCTCTCGTTTCTTTTTTATTTCTTTTTATTTTGAGGACAGCCAAGACTAATGTTAGGCCCACTTTATGTGTAGCCGTCCATTCCATACCATTGTGTGTATCTGAGGTAGAAACTGTTGTTTTAACTAAGTGCTCAAGCCATGCAGGAAACTGCAGATATTTTCTCCACATTAGTTGGCCCTCATACCTCATAAATTATCATTGTTTTGTTTCACGGTACATTGGACAGCCTGGAGGGCCGCCCCTGAAATGGCTTTCAGTAGAACTTAAGGTGAAACAAAGAAGCAGGAGCATTTGTAGTCTGCAAATTCACTTATATTCTGTCCACATTTGGTTAAGTTTTGGCAGTCGTGGCTATGTGGCCATAGACCTCCTTGCAGAGTATCATGGCTGCAGGGTATACACAGAATTACAAGAGGACTTTGTCCTAAATCACAAAAAGAGAGAGACTAATTTTCCATCATCAAGATCTACTAATGATGTACTATTTAGCATTCAGGGTTTTTTAAAGGTCATGTTTTTTTACACAGCTCTACTTGGAAGCAAATGAGACAGCTTTTTAAGTTATTCAGTCTGGACAAAGGGAAAACAAGGCAGCAGCCTATGCCACCTGTACAAACAAGACGGCCCTGGTTCGTGATAGCCATTGCTGGAGCTCCACTTTATATGGGCTCCTACTGCAGTACATAGAACTGCCTGGTGATAGAATGATGAGACTGTTTGTTTCTTTATACATCGTTTTTACATTCACTGGAGAATTTAAAGCCTCAACAATGAACTCCAAAAATGTCACGGAAATGGACTTCAAAAGTTGTCTTCTGAACAATGGGGGACGGAACGGGAATGGTGTCTTCTAAGGGACGGGAACGGTGTTGAGTCAAACAAAAGACTGTTGGATATTGGGGAGTGGGTTGGGATGGCAGGCAGATGATTTGACTGAGTAATAACAGGGCATTTTTGGTGCTCCATTTCCTCCTCCCCCTACCCTCTGTCCACTCTGCTCTGAGATCACAGCCCCTCGGCTGTCCCGGGGTCACCACTGTGACAACGGCTCACTGGCGTCCTAATGAAACCATGCAAGCGGAGAAGTGACCAGCCTTAGTTAATTAGCCACAGAGCACGCTCTCCCCTCCTGGCCCAATGCCACTCCCCGGAGCACAGTTCTGGGGTTCACAGGCAGGTTTTTCAGCACTATGAATGGATCGTCTTTGTGTCTGCAAACTGAGGCCTGATTTAACATGGCCTAGACCCGTGTTTTCTGAGGGCGTTTACTTTGGCCTCCCCCATGTTGAGCATAGCTGAAATGTGACACTTTAGTGGGTTGGTGGGGTAGATGGGACTACATTACACAAACTAGTGGTGTTCTTAATGCCAAAGCACAAAGACTACCCTCAGTCATTTGTGTAGCACTACCACCAACTTTGGTCCATACATGAAAATGACAATAGAGGTTCCATACTGCTGATATTTAAGGTCCTGCTTCATTCATTCCTGGTTCATGTTCAGTGACTTCATTCATTTGATGTTTATGCACTTTCATGCATACGTTCTATTTTCAGGCTATAACCAACATATTGAAATTGTATTAACGTACCTGAGATATGTCCTGTTGCTGACTGCTAATCTTCATCATCTCTCTCTCTCTCTCCTTGTAAAGCTGACAATCATCTTCAAGAATTTCCAGGAGTGTGTGGACCAGAAGATGTATCACGCAGAGACAGACGAGCTGCCTGCGGCGTTTGCTGACGGCTCAAAGAACGGCGGGGATCGCCATGGAGCCAACACGTTGCGCGTTGTGGAGAAGGTGGCAGGGCAGCATGTAGAGATCCAGGCACGCTACATCGGCACGACCATAGTGGTCCGGCAGGTGGGCCGCTACCTGACCTTTGCCGTCCGGATGCCAGAGGAAGTTGTGAACTCTGTGGAAGATCGTGACAACCAGGACCTGTATCTTTGCCTGCACGGCTGCCCCGCCAACCAGCGCATCGACTTCAGGACCTTCAGGGCCCGTGCAGCTGAGGGCCACACCCCAGTCAGGGGCAGGACGGGCACCACAGCCCATGGCTTTACCTACCAGTCCGCCATGGCCAAGTGCAAAGAGCGCCTCCCGGTAGAGGACCTTTACTTCCATTCCTGTGTGTTTGACCTGCTATCCTCTGGGGACATCAATTTTACCATGGCTGCCTTCTACGCCTTTGAGGACGTGAAAATGCTCCATTCGAACAAGGACAAATATCACATTTTTGAAAGGGATTCATTTGGCAACTCGGCGCCAAGGGGACCCGATTTGTTCTTGTTAGCCCTCATCAACTGTCTCGCTGTCTTGTTGTGGATTGAGTGTTGCTTTGTTCATCTATAGTCCTCTGCCAACGTCATACTCATAATGATGGCTGTCAGCGGGTGTGAAACAGTGCTCTCACCCTGTCATACGTCAGTCTGCTCACTCCACTGCTCGGGTTCTGTCCTCGGGGAGCTGGTGACCAGGCTAGCCAGCAGGGCTATGCCTGGTCTATGCCTCTGAAGGGACAGAGTACCCCATGTGCAATCAAACTCATCCCAGCCATGGTCTCATTTTTGTGTTGTCTTCATGTGTTGACTTCCATCTAGTGGAGAGGTGAGCTCTCCGTGCTCCCACCTATCATTGCGTGTATTCAGCTGGTTTAAGGACTGGTCCCTTTGATGAAGAGAGCAGTGGTGAGAGAGCCCAGCAGCCCAGGGCCTTGGATATCCAGCTGGGATTAAATCCCGCATTCCCACTGGGGCTACATGCCTATGGGAAGCAGGACGAGATGATCTCTTGTAGAAAGAAGAGTTTGCTGATCTCCTCTCATTGGTGCCAAGCCAGTGTAGCTCTCTGTGGCTCATGGGGCTGGGTTAGTGGACATGACAGAGGCTTTTGTTAACCTCTGGGTAGAAGGAGCTCCCTGTTTGATGAGCTTCCAGCTTTGGGAAAGCCTTTTTGGAGGAAGCACTCGGCCAAAAGGATGTCAGAGCAGCGAGTCTAGTTGTCTGCTGTGGAGATTAATAGGTCATATTGTCAGGACTTTTGTAAGACGTGCGTGTGTGTGCGTGTGTGTGTGTGTGTGCGTATGTGTGTGCTTGCATGTGTCCACCTCCGTGTTTAATTGTGTGTGCCAGAATGTGCTTAGTTGTGTGTGTGTGTGTGTGTGTGTGTGTGTGTGTGTGTGTGTGTGTGTGTGTGTGTGTGTGTGTTCTTCAGAAGTGCAAGAAACTTTCCTTAGGAGAAATATTTCCTAATGTCTTTATATTGCACCCAAGGTTCCAATACAGAACCGACATGGTGGTCTAGGGTCAATTGGAATGCCCTCTGCCTGCCAAGTGGTTACTCTTAAGTGAACTGGCAGATAGTAAAAAAAAACTAAAACTAATATTTTACTCCTTTCATCTGTCAATCATAGTGTCAAAAAAGAGTCCCACTACACTCCAAATAGTGGCAAATCATAAAAAGTGCTTATTATGATAAATGTATTTCTGCAAAGTATGTTTTTAAGAATGTAAATGCTTATAAGAAAACAGCCCTGAACAAACATGGCTAAGGGCACACAGAATGCAGAAAAAAACAATAACGTTTACAGAGTATGTCTCATGTATTAGTTTTCTGATCAACCAACCAACTTTCACTCTGCATCATGGCTAAGAAAGGGATTTCTACAGGTCCTTGGTGAATGTTTTTACTCCTGTCTACATCCAGGCTGTGAAGGTGGAGATACTAGCTGTTCATTTAGCTAGATAGAGGTATAGTCACACTGACTACTCTGTTGGTCATGCTTACAAAAGGGGTGTTGACATGGCTGTGCTGTACGGAACGTATGGCTTGCATCTGTCTGTAGACCTGTGAATTTACGGCTTAAACCTTTTGCCAAAGAACAAGCCCTGGTGCCAACAATTTCCCAACAGCAGAATTTTCTCTCTCTCTCTCTCTCTCTCTCTCTCACTTTCTCTTTCTCTCTCTGTGGACTTTTGTGATTCACTTTAAGTATTTGGACTTCTGATTGTGTATTATGCTGGAAGGTGCTAACTTGTGGACTTCTTCAGAGCATGATGAAATGAAATGGCGAAGAAGCTGCCACTTTCTGTTTAGGTATTTTCCCCTTTGGCGTTACCACAGCGACATGCTCACACCTACAGCACCCCTTTGTCCATGTAGTAGTTTCACCATCACATTGTTTGTGCTCATAAAAATCATTTCATTAACTAGGAAGCCTGAATCTTGGCCTGCGAGGAGGCTTTGAGACTAGGTTAACAAAGTACTAGTACTTCTAACACCTGCTTTATGGAACACAAATGGCAGAAACCTGGAAGGATATAACATCGCCAGCCAATTTGCAGAACCCTTTTACTTAGCAGGGTTTCTATTTCAACTATTTCATCTTGCTAGAGTATTTAGGTTTTTATCTTAGTAGTCCCTTAGCACTCATCTATTTCTTCAGCTTAATAAGGATTCTGCTCAGTACCATAAATATTACTTCTGGGGCAAAGATTTAAGGTAATATATCCCTACACTGAAGTATTTGGCAGGCCTAACTACTGCTATTGGAGCATGTACTGGTGCAGTTTGTTTGTAGTCTGGCAAAAAAAGATTATCAAATAAACTAAAATGATTGTAACATTGAATCTTGTGTTTATAGATGTAATTTGTATTGTGAGTTTGATATATGGTTCTACATGTGTAATGTGAGATTGTATATATGTTTGTGAGCTGTTGTTGAGTTGGTAAAATATTGTACTTTATCTGTTGTGTTGAATTTATCACTACAGTTTTGTATATGAGAAAGGGTTTGGTGAATGTGATCTTTTTATTTAAAAAGATTTTTGTAAAAACGTGAACACCACAAAACTGCATATTCCAAAGCATAAGGATCATTGCCTAGTCCTCATCTATTAATGACATTAGGTTCAGAGCATTCTGCTTGCTCTGAAGCATAGTATGCTAGTTACAGTAACCTGGATTACATCCAGTCATATCTAAAAAGGGAATACAGGAAAGTATTGTTGTTTTTTTGGTGTTCATGTTTTGGATTTTGAAGCACTTTATGTTTTCTTTTCACTTAGCTCTTACTTGGTTTGAACATGATTGTGAGTAGAGGTTGTCAGACTTGTACTGGTAGAAAATATGGAATAAAGACTTAGTTGAATGGGAGATGCCAGAAAGATCAAACTGTGTTTGTATGTAGGACAAAAGCGGTGCCACACACCACCTGTTTATACTGTAAATTATTTATTGAATAAAAGATAATGTGTCTTGTTAATTCTGGGGATGTTTTCTTTTGTGGTAACCTCTTACTCATTGTGACAATGTAACACTGTCAGATCAAGAGCATAAAATAAAATAAATCAGGACTCCTTTTGTAAGAAGTCTGGTTCAGCTTCCGATACATTTAGCTAGACTGCCACCTAGTGTAACCAATATGTAATGACGTGAAACAAGAGAAGAGTCAGGAGATTGACCTCATAGTGGATGGATTTAAACGTGGCTTGCTGAACTTTGACAATGTCAGTGGATTTATTTGAAAAGTGGTATGCGAAGAGAGAGTTTCATATGACCTTATTCTGGTTGTTATGACTCCTAAAGGCTGTGTCATCATGCCCACCCTAGTGATGTGAGCCAGGCTTATCATTCACCACTAAATATGCTCAAATCAGACTTTGGTTCAGGCCCAATTGCATGTCATATCATGTCAGAACTTATCTTTTCTAATGTCTCAGGAGGGGATAAACTGAATGACAGACTTCTAAAGGCATTAGGTGGGTGAATAAACAACAACGGACACGTTTCATAATGTAGGAAAGTTTAATACATTTGTCTATAAACATATTTACAGTACATTTCACGTGAAGAGTGGCTTTGTCACAAATATAAATTATTCAGGCTTGTTTTCAAGAACACACATCCAGGAACTGTAGAGTAGGTAATAGTAAGGAAAGAAGGTGATGTTGGCTATTCCTTGTAACACATTTTCCATTGTAAAAGGACATTATACACAGATTAACCTGTGTAATGCCGTTTCTCATTTTCCTAAGATTGTTTTGGGCGAGTTGCAGAAACACATGACAAACAGAAAAATAATTTTGTTCCCACCACTGGTCAATTAACAAGCAAAGCATTCAACCATTGAGCACTCTCTCGATAAAACATAACTGTTTAATACTGCAACATTTCTGTATTAGCATACAGCAATGTCCATGAACCCATTTACAGTATGAAAATATACACAGAAATAAGGCACAAATGGAGAAGCATACCAGTAACATCAAGAAATCATAAGAACCAGAGTGGGGCCAATCTCTGGTTTGGCACTGAAACAGACTGACCAATAACACCATGTTACCAACCATATCCATAAACACCCAAATCCCTTCAAAATCTAACAGCATTTACACTGTGATTCAAACATATAACCATACTATAGAAGATGAGAGAAAATGTTTGAAAGAATATTCTGAAACTTGTTTCCAATACTTACAAGTGGAATAAACCAGTAGAGTGCTGTACTTAGTCCAATGTAAGATGCAAAAGTACCATTCATACAGACCCTCAGAAATACGTTTGAAATGGCTCGTTCTTAACACACCTAAAAATAAACATTATTACGGATAGCTTAAAGATAGTCATAGTGTTCTGAATCTTCGCACAAGAAATTGCATTAAATACTGGGTAAAATGTTTTCCTTTTCATAAGGTTCTTAACCTACCTGCAGGTAAGTGGTTATTATAAAAAAAAAAAAAGAGGATTGTAATGGTGAATGTCTTCAATCACAGACTATGATTATTAATACTAATGAGAAATACTCATTTACTAAAACCTTTTAAATAGTAAGTTGTTGGACTAGGTACTGGCTTGACTTACCTACAATTCCTCTTTGATTTAGAAAGAATGATGCAATCCCATGATTAAGGGAAAAGTACATCTTTTTTATGTAATGATACCATTGAATGATAGTTGCACACAACCAGGTCAGGATAAAGATTCATACAGATTTGAAGGTGTGGATGACATCATGATACACATTCTTTTGTACAGAAATATTTTGACAAAGCTAAACACAAAAAGCAACATCAATGTTGTGGTTCCTTTGAGAATAATCCCATACATCTACCATTCAAAAGGCCAAATACTTGAGGCACTTTTTATGTTTCAAGATCAGTCGTCATTACAATTCAGGCTTCATTCTCAGAGAATAGTCCATGGGACTAACCACCTTTAGGCATTCCACAGACTCAGTCTAAACACTGACAGATCACCTGTCATTTCAACTAAAGAGATACATGTTTTTTTTTTTTAGTGTGATGAGCGCCAGGATGCTGAACTCTTTTGCTACACTTGTGATGGGCACAGACACAGTTCATTACCACAGTCACACCTGGGAGAGGGGCGTGGGAGTTTGAGTTTGCTGGTAAACAGTTATAATATTTGTCAACTCCCTTTTGAACTGTGAGGGTATGACTGGCTGAGCAGCAGCTCCAGACGGCCCACAGTGTCCTTCAGCAGCATGTGGATTTCCCCACTGTGTCTCCAGACACAATACACTAAGTCCAGCTTCTTGGCCTGTGGTGGCAGGCTTCATGTCTTCTTGTTGTTCCAGTTGGGATCCGCCCCAGCTTTCTGCTCTGCGGGTCGCTCGGGTGGCGAGCGCGAGTCCTGGGGGGACTTCTGGGCCTGGGGGGAGCGTGGGTCCAGCAGGGGAGGGGGTTTGTTGTCAGGATAAGAGGGCCGGTAGTGCTCTGGCCGTTCTGGCCCTGCTGCCCCCTGAGGCCTGTGCTCTGGATTCCTCCTGAAGTCTTGGGGATGGCGGAACTCATCCCGTCTCCTCGTCTCATCCTCGTCTCCTCCCCGTCTTCTCTTTGGGTCTGGGTGTCTGGAGAGAAAGGGATTTTGTTTAACAAAGCCCACTAGTAGTCCTGTAGTGCTTTAGCGTTATTATTTCTATCACCAATTCCAAGACTGAGGAATACAAATCTATACTATTCTGTTGGCCTGATTTGCTTTCACCTGTCATAGTAGGCTCGATGGCCCCTGTGGTCCCGGTCATTGTCATACTGGTCATATGGCCTTTTCCGAGGGGAGCTGCTGCTGCGGTAACTACCAGAGCTACGGTAGGAGTCTCTTTCGGGACGGCGATCACCATAGTGATGCTCCTTATACCGATGACCATCATAGGGATGATGGCGATCGCCTTGCCAGGACTGGTTGCTATTCCCAGGATAGTTGTATTTACGATCTCTCTGCCAATCTCCTCGATCTGTGAGTAGAGGTATAATACAATAAGCCATGTGAGATACTGTATGTCATGTGCTCTGACCTGATGCATCTCCAAAGGTAACACAAGGCACTTTCGTAAATGACGGACCAACTTCAAACTTCAACAGAGATGAAGACAACAGAAAGAATCTTACCATCGTTTCCAAAGTGTCTTTTGTTGGGTTGGTTGTAGGGTTCTCTGTGGTGTCCGTGGGGGCTTGTCTGAGAGGGGTGTGGCATGCCTGGGTGAGACTTGGAGGAAGGGGAATCTCGACTGGATCCAGAGGCCTCTGGTCTGAAGGACTTTTTCCTACCAGAGGAGTCATCCTTCTTCCTATGTTCCTTCTGGAAAATTCACAGGGCAATGGAAGGGGTGAGCAAAAAGATCAATTCATCTTTGCCTGCCATATTTCTGTAGAGGGCAGTCAATCTTGATACTCGTAGCAAGGGACCAGCTCACCTCCTCCTCTTGTGACCTCTTCTTTTGTGCCATCTTGTACAGCTTGTGAAGCTTCCTTGCACCGAACTCTGTAAACTTAGACACAAAGATCCAGAGGTTCCTGCCAAACAAAGAGAGGACAGTGATGAGTCAGAGCACAGAGTAACATAAGGTCACTATGGCAATTAGTTTCAGAAATAAAAAATATATTGACCGCTGTGAAATTGATTTGTCTCGTATTCAAACCTTCAGTGCACATAAACGTGCTGAGGACTTACCGACGCCATGTTTTGACATGCTCTGGGTCGCTGTAGGCTTTGAGGCACTCTGTGATGCGGTCTCCAATCTTCAGCAGACAGGTGCGTGTGTGTTGGAGCTGCTCTTGGATCGACAGGCCCTCATCAGGCTTGTCCAGCTGCTTCAGTGCCTTCTTCACCGGCCTCATGCGCTCCTTACACTGGACACACACACACACAGCTTGCTCAGCTACGCAAACCATGAGCAATGAGCTTTAACTACTCTCAGATGAAACAGTGCACTCCTAATGTTTGACAGGTGAGATGGAGGAAACTTTCCCTATTCTGTACTATATCAATGAGTGCCTGGCATGGCCAATGACAGGGGATAGTTAACTCACAACACTGAAGGTCTCCTGGTCCAGCTCATCGTCCTCCTCTCCGATGGGAACAGGGTCACTCCCAGCAGTAATGTGCACTGGCCCCTGGGGCTTCTTCCCTTTGGCTCCTTTAGCCTGAGAGGCAACAAAAACAACTTAAAAAATGTTGTACACAAACACCTACACACTGATACTCTATTCACCCCGGTGATCCAGGAACAATCTGATAACACAATCTTTACATCAATCTTCCACGTATGTCCACTAACAATAACAAAGACAAAGCCAGAAGTTCCCTGCCAATTGTTCAGGAACAGGAAAGGTTAGTAAATGTGAAATCGTATATGACTGTAGCACAATACATAAAGATCAGAACAGAAAAAACACCTTTTCTTTTTTTGGCTTGGGACGCTTTTTGTCTTTGTCTCCTTCCTTCTCTTTTTTAGGAGTTCCCTGTTTTTCTTTGTTCTCTTTGTTATCCTTTTTCTTCTGTCTCTTCTTGGTGGGAGTTTTTTCTGTTCCATCATCCTGTTGATTACGGAAAAACAGACGTAAATAAGTAAACCAGTTGGTGACGTCTAAACAAAGACTGTGCCCCACTCTCCAGTAAATCAAATCAAATGTTATTTGTGACGTACATCGCATACAGCTGTAATTGATATAGTGAAATGCTTTGGAATCTTGCTCTTACAGTACACTGTAACTGAAAAGGCAGATTGCAGATGGGGACTGATAGGTGAGGTGGACTTAGTGTTTGAGGTGACTTACCCTCACCTCCCCTTCCTCTGAGGGGTTGTCTGACAGGCGGGGGGAGGAGATGTCATTGCCCAGCTCATCTTTGGGGGCTTTGTTCTCTTTCTTCACCCGAGGCTTTCTCTTCTTCACTTTGGTCTGGAGGGGGAGAGAAAGGATGAGTCAACATGGTTTTCTATCAATGTTGTAAAATGTGTTGTTTTTTTAAGGGATGAGCACCATTGTCAAATGGATTTGCTCATGATGTATCAATAGCCCATAGGCACTATGAGGTATGACTACTGTCAGATCTTTGCTTACCTCCTCCCCGGTTTTAACAACATCTTTACTGTCCAGTTCCTTCTTCAGCATCTTGAGAAGGTAGTCTGCTCTCGCCTGCAACTGCTTCCCTTGGGGTTTCTTCCCGAGGTCATCAGGGAGAATCTATGCATATAAAACAAACATGTTACCAGTATTCAATGTAACACATGGTTTGATCTTAACAGAGGTGCACGGCTATAAGCAAAAACACGCTACAATCTGGTCTGATGCTTACCTTGTCAGCAAGCTTCAGGTCAGGGTCTGTCTTCATCAAGTCCCAGTTGCCATAGCCGTGCTCGTAGACCCCCAGCAGAAGCTGAGTGTCGTCCTGCACATCCCACTCCACGTCAAAGTGAGGCACCTTCACCCTGCAGGTCAATTGGAACCTATGAAGAGATGAGGAGGAAAGGTTGTCAAACTCTCATTTAGGAACATTCCCCTTATCTCTATCTATTTTGAACATTTATTTTCTGTGGAATATGAGTCATGTCAGAGGCCTCAATTATATACCAGCAGTGGTAGCTTACTTGTTTCTCTCAGCAGGATTGGCGGGCACTGCTTTGTGCAGTGGCTCAAACTCCTCTTCATGCTGGATGATGGATTTGGCGTTGACCTGCACTCCAGAGATCTTTATGTTAATTCCTCTGCGTTTCCCGGGACCTTTGGCTAAAAGAACAGATGTGTATGAGTATAAACATGAGAACACACTCATTCCAAGCTGTATTTACCTCCCAAAAGAGACATGTAAGCACACACACACACACACACACACCTTCACTGGGGTTCTCTCGGAGGTGCTCCTCATACTCCTGTACAGCTGTCACACAGCTGCTGTGTACCAGCTCTCCCAGTCTCTTCAGGTCTGCTACAGATTTATCCACCAGCTCAGAGTCCCTGGCGATGCCCTCCAGCCTGTAAGCACAGAAACAGGCTTTCATTTGTGTGGCCTGATGAACTAAACAAATGAATACATCGTTTTCTAGTTGTCTAAGCTGTCCTAGATGCTATCTTGATCCTAAAACAACACAGTACAGACATTTTACAAGAGTGATATGTACCTTTCGAGCGGAGCTCCAAATTTCTTATAAGCTTTGATGAACCTGACAAAGTAAAGGATAGAACGTTAACCAAGTGTCAGTGAAATTTTCTCAAGTCTTCAGCGTGAGGACTAGTAGAAAGATGTACCTGCGGATCTCTGCGTCAGTGAAGCCTTCCACGTTGTTCTTGCGTGCTCTAGGTCTACCTCTCCTTTTTGGCCTCTTGTCATCATCGCTGTCGTCTGTCTCGCTCTCCGAGCCTGAGGAACGGTGCTTCAGTTTGGCGCCGACATCACTGTCGCTGTCATTCGCCGCGGCCTAAAACACACACATCTCAGCTTTCAGACATGGGTAGCAATGCTAATTTTTTGACTGCATGTTGTAGTCCATGAGAAACTGCAATCCTTTACCCTTTAATTGTCATGCTGTAGAGGACACTTCCATATTTCATGAATTTAAATGACAGATGGATATTATGCTTGTGATACACTGCTGCATCACAAGGGATTAAACACTGCTATTAAACCTAATGATTCATTAAGGAAGCTTCTCATGCGGTAGATTAACAAAAACACACCCTGGAATCACAGGGGATCCACCATCATTAAGACCACATTAGATATCACTGATGCAGAGAGAAGAAGAGAGTGAAAGTCAGCACTGAGCGCGCGCACACTCAGACGGACGGGCCTGTGTTTTCTCCTCACCCTCTTGTTGGAGCTCCTGCTCCTGGGCAACATGTAGATGTCATCCATCTCCTTCTGCTTCTGCTCCTCCTCCAGCTTGCGGCGCTGGTCCTCTGGGATGATGTCGTCCCAGTCCCAAACAGTCCTCTCCGCCGGCTCCGGAGCGCTCTCCTCCATGTTGGAGAAGTTGGCCACCTGCAGGAGGAACACACACACAGAGGACAGCTCTAGTGAGACATAGGGTGGGAGTCAGGGTAGTGACTGAGCAGTTTGTAGGTATTACTACACACACTATAGAAAGGCATGGTGAACAATGATGATCTCCCAAGGTACCTTGAACTGAGAGAGAAGCTCATCTGTGGCACTTGATCCACCTTGATCACTTTCTCTTGTTTCAGCTAACCGCAGGATCTCATCAATATCCATCTCCTGCAAAAACAAATTAATCACAGGTCAATTACAAGGGCAAGCACTGACATTTTGCAAAAATGGAAGTATAAATATAAGGTTAAGAAAACCCTTTTGTACTTTACCTGTGGTTCCGATTCCTCTCCCTCTGCCTCTTTGAAAAGATCTTCTGCTCCAAATTTCAGGATGGCAGTCAATTCATCTTTATTGAATGGATTTGAACTGTAAACAGTCATTTGGTTAGGATTACAGCCTGAGGGACTTTTCAGCAGTCAAATAAAACCATAACCCAATGACTAACAGACTGAATGTTAAAGTTTCCTCACTTTGAATTTCCTGAGTTGCTATCCAGTACAGTTCGACCAGTGGTGTCCATTCTCTGAATGACAAGATGGTCCAAAACCATCTTCTTCTTGGCTCTCTCAATAATGTCCTCTTCCACAGTTCCTTTTGTGACCAGTCGATAGATATTCACCTGTACAGCGAGATAGGGGAAAGGAGATAAAACAACTTCTGCTGAACTGGTTTACACACATCACACAGTACCTCACAGCTTCTATCCTGTGATTACAATGAAGGTCAAGGTTACAAGAGTCATGGCACAAGTCTGCCCTCCATAGTGAGGGTTAGGGTTAGTGAGAGTCTAGGCTGTAGTTACCTGTTTCTTCTGGCCAATCCTGTGAGCCCTGGCTTGTGCCTGCAGGTCATTCTGAGGGTTCCAGTCAGAGTCAAAGATGACCACGGTGTCTGCGGAGGCCAGGTTGATCCCCAACCCTCCAGCTCGTGTGGACAGCAGGAAACAGAAGTCCTAGAAAGAGAAAGTGCATTTTTTACTTGGTTGGCATCTCAAAATGTCAGCATGATCAAAACATAGCATCAACATGAAACATTATCATGGCAACTGTTAAGATGATCTCTTAGCACTAAATTAAAAATGTGATTCCATTCCCGTAAATGAATGGTATCACTATCGTTATCTTTATCGTGTATACAAACCCTATTGCACAGGATAAAAACACCAACATTCACATTCGGTGAAGCATACTTCAACTTAGCTCTGACGCAGACTCAGAGTGATAAATTACACCTGCATTATTAACGCTGCCAATGTCCAGACCTGCAATGTGCAACACTGTATCAGCTAAAATATTGTCTTACATACCTCTGAGCCTTCAGCATTAAAGTGGTCAAGTGCTTGTTTTCGGATTTCTCCCTTTATGGAGCCGTCCAAACGCTGAGAAAGAGAGAGGGAAAGACAGAAGTGGAGAGAGAGAGAGAGAGAGACAGAGAGAGAGAGAGAGAGAGAGAGAGAGAGGGAAATACAGAAGGAGAGAGAGAGAGAGAGAGAGAGAGAGGGGTCAGGCCTTGGAACCTCACCTGAACTCCAGGTGAACTCCCACTTAGCAACGATCAGCTATACATGGTATTATACAACCCAGCAACCGCCATATTCTCACAGAACACTACAAACAGCCATGTCTACAGTGATTTACCCATGCTACGACCCAAGTCTGCAGACACACTGGTTGCCCTAGCTTTCTGGGAACCAGCCAGTCCTCATCAAAAAATAACTTGAGGACAGAAATAACCATATGCACTATCAGTCTGCCTGGGCTTGTGCTATGCAGCAATACTGACACATGATCCTGTTAGCACCTGAGTCAACCCCAGCACTGCTCTAAAATCTAAACAGCTCCTTCACTGTAAACACTTTCACAAGCAGTAAACATTGAACAGAATATAATAGACAGAATGGATATATACAAGATCTAACAACAAAGATAATGCATGAGAATATGGGCATATTAAGAGTTTTGGAGAACACTATTGTCGGCTTGGATATGCTGTATATCCTTCTCTGGGGTGTGTAAAAAACCTTACCTGGAATGGGTAGCGCCTCATAGCCAGGTACTCAGCCAGGATGTCCAACATCCGTACCATCTGGGAGAAGATGAGGACTCGATTGCCCCTCTCCCGGAGTCTGGTCAGCAGCTTGTCCATCAGCACCAGCTTCCCACTACCCCTCACCAAGCTCTGACACACACAAGGTCACAGAGGTCAACATTGGAAATAAACAGATCTTCTCCATCCTCAGCCAATAGCTTTAATTTCATTTTTGCAGCCAGTGCGTGCCAAGGCCTAGAAGCGGCCAGCTAGTGCTCAAAGCCCAGTGCTTCGAGCCTTGTGAACAAGCCTGTTTGAATTTCCACAATTGGGCTTTCTAGTCACACCCTGGTATGATCTCTAGTTTGTTTACATTCTGCAGTTCGTAAGGTGATGAACTATGGTGACACTACAGTAGCAATACATTAAATTTTCCAAATCAAACAGGTTCTGGTAACTTAAGCACTTTGACAATTCTATTTATGAAAAGCGCTATTCAAATCCATTCCATTGTGTAGTTACAGCGAACTAACTTGGATTATGCTTACCACCCATCAAGTTCGCTAGCCAACTAAAGCACTTGGTTGACAAGAATATCCCACCCTCCCTCTAAACCACGCCCCTAGCCCTGTTTATCCTCATAAGGACCAGGGGGGTATAGCCAGAGTTTTAATCACCGAATAGGCCTCGGGTAAGCCCTGTTGAAGCCTGTGAGTGACTGTGGAAAAGCAATTGGCACGGCATAATATCCGCTGTGGAAAGCTGGCTATTGATGTTCTGTGGTGAAGTGGGCTCCAAGTCAGTCCTACCTGCAGGTGCTCCTGTTGAGTGTCACAGTCTTCCTCTGGCTGTTTGATGAGGAAGCCATGGTTACAGCACTTCTTCAGCTCCATGACAATGTTCAGGAAGCCAGAGGAGCTGCCTCGAGTGCCTTTGGAGAGGGCTCTGTAGTTCCTGGTGAGAATCCACCTGGTGAAAGCCATGAACAAAGCAGTGGTTAAATTGGAGGAGAAGAGGTAAGAAGCATTTGATACTGCTAAAATACTACAAACAGAGACACAAATAGAAAGAACAGGAAGAGAACGCACTTGTAGAACTGCTTCTGCTGGGCAGACATGTCCACACGGAGGATCTGTTCCACCTTGGCAGGCAGGGATTTCTCCACATCCTTTTTGACACGCCTCAAAAGGAAGGGCTCAAGGACTTTGTGGAGGCTCTGATAGCCATTGTCTGTTCCTTTCCCATGCTCATTTTCAAAATCCTCCCAAAGCTCAAACCTGCAGAGAAGGAGAGAACCATTACGTTGGGTTAAGATATTACTACTGGCATAACATGACTCAGTTTGGGTTTACAAACTGGATTTTGTTCTTTGGATACAATCAAAATGCCTTTCAACGCACCACTGTAAATAAATGCAAATGTCAGGTTGTTCTGATCAAAGTTAGGATCTTCCATCATAATATCATGCATTTGATGTAGAGAGGAGAAACATACTTGTCAGGCATTAGGAAGTGCAGAAGTGACCACAGCTCTTTGAGGGAGTTCTGCAGTGGGGTCCCTGTGATGAGAAGTCTGTGGTTGGACCTGAAGTCCATCAGGCTTTTGTACAACAGGGAGTCATCATTCTTCAGCCTGTGAGCTTCGTCCACACCAAGGAAGGCCCAGTTGATGTTCCCTAAAACACTCTACAGACAAAAGAAAAGATTTAAGATTTTTGCTTTGAATCTACAAAATCATGTAGGAAAGATTATGAATTAGCCTTCCTCAGATTAATCTTAAATGCATCAAAAATACATATTCATTGTTGAATTTAATCCAAAGAAATAGTGATGCCATACCTTGTCTTTCAGTAGAATTTCATACGTGGTTAAAAGTGCATTGAACTTTATTCTTTTCGTCTGATGGTTCACCCATTCATAGTCGCGGATCTGTTAAAGACACAAGCAAAGCATAGGGACATTCAGCTGCAGAGTTGCATTCAGGGAGGCAACAACAATGTGACATTTCTCTAGTTTTCTGTAGAAGGCTTTATTTGCTGTACCGATTTCCTGCTCATGACGTCCCCCAGGTAGACCACCACATTCATGTCGGGGGCCCAGGTTTCAAACTCCCTTTGCCAGGAGGTAAGGGTGGACAGGGGCACGACCACCAGGAAGGGCCCGTAGAGCTGGTGCTGGTGGAACAAGTAGGACAGGAACGAGATGGTCTGGATGGTCTTCCCCAGACCCATCTCATCAGCCAGAATAACACTATTGCACCTAAAGGACACAGATTAAAAAGTTAAATATTTGCTAGCAGTAATGCTGTCAATGTCTGCATAATGCTACGTAATCTAAGACATAACTCAGGTTATGCTTAGAAGACCAGTACATCCAACAAATTTGATGCTTGAAACTTTTTTCCTGATCTGTACCTGCACCAGGAGTGAGCCAGCCAGTTCAGTCCATCTAACTGGTAATCTCTCAGCTGCAGGTTTTCATCCCCAATGTAAGATGGCTGTGCTTTAAGTGCAGCAAATCTGGGCCTCTGTTTCAACACCTGAAATTGAAGTTAAACAAGCATATTTTTATCATTATGTAGAAAACAATACTGTACACTGCACATCATTGGGTTCTTGTAAAGTATCTGATACACTGTTGAGTTACAAAAAATTAAATTCAATCTATAAATCTACTCAGGACCGCTCGCTCACTTTGCATTCTTTGGAGGGGATTGTTTTGCTGGAGTTCCTGCTGGTGAAGCTGTCTATACGGTGCTGGAACTTCTTCCCCAGCAAGGCGCCGTCCTCCCAGCTGCACTCTGAATAGGGCAGGCCCATCCACTTACATAGGTACTCAGGCTCGTTGGAGGACGATGCAGTCTTGTGAGCTGTTTTACAGATAAAAAAAACAGTTTAGTGTAGCCTTTCATATCTCAGGGTGCCCTTAGGGTGATGATGATGATAGGAGGGACTTACATGGGAAATCAGAGGGCCCCTGGGTCTTCCCTGTTTTTGTTGCTGTGAAGGAGAAAGAAATCTCATGTTACATTCCCTTAAAAGCCATCATTTAGTTTTGTAGTGATAAACACACAATTTTGTAGATTGTATTAAATGCCTGGTTCACATTAATTCCTCATAAAAAAAATACTAACACAATAAAGTAACACATGACAAGCTGATCATATGAAAGTTCCCTTACCAATGACTCGCTCCACAATTTGGAACTGCTTATTCAAGTCAATGGTTAGCTCCTGCTGGCAGTGATAGTATTCTAAATCCTCAGGAGATGCTTTGTTAAACCTATGGAAGATAATCAGTGTAAATCAAATTAATTTAGAATAAAGACTAAACACTTCAGAGGATATAAATGTAACAAACTCTCACCAGCAATTGAGCTCATCATTCTTTTTCTTGAAGTTCTCCACCTTCTTGAGTCCTTTGACCTTCTGCTGAGTGATTGAGTCGATGCTCTCCCAGGTGTTGTGGATGTAGGACCAGCCTTTCCACTTGATGAGATAGTGGGTCTCTCCCTCATCCTTCTCAGGGTCGAAGTCTGCACCGGGGTCCCCGTTTTCCTCCACGGCATACTGGGTAGTGGATGCTCCAGTAGCTAACACGGAAAAGCATACAATTCAGGAATACTGGCAGGAACAGGAGTACGTGCACAGAAAGCCTCAACAGACGTCCTAACGAGGAGGGTGAAATCAGCACCCGGCATGTCACAGGCTCTGTAGACTTCTCTCTCAAAACCTAAAGCACCCGTAGACAGCGAATTCTATCCAAGTGAGTTAGGGTTAGTGGGAATGAGTTACCTCCTTTTTTGCCAGTCCTGGTGTCCACAACTTTCTCAATGGTCTCGCTGTCATCATCCTGTATCTCCTCAGCTCCCTCCCCTACCATCTCAATCAGGTCATCAGAGTCTGTCTCCAAGTCATTTTGGTCCTCCTTATAACTATAATCCAACAAAATGGTAATGATAAAGGGATGGTCATGGTGTGGTTCTAGGTCATTGATTATGAAAACATCACATTACTTATTTGATATTAACATATAAAAGGTTGGCCATTACACTTCAGCACACATTGAGGGACTGAACTTCGATTCAAAATCAGCATGTGGCACATCCCTTTAACTTCTGATTTCACATGTGCAACAATTACATACCTGACTTTTGCAGACCCTCTTCGTCGTGTTTGTCTCTTTGGGGTGTCTTCCTCATCATCGTCTTCATCGTCGTCTTCATCATCATCATCTTCATCCACAGATGACTCTTGTTTCCTGGTTTTCCTTCCCTTCTGAGCCTGCTGTTTTTTAACTGGAGTTGATTTGGTTTGTGGTCTGTAAAATATCAAGTAAAATACACAAACATACAACTTCAAGTGACTGTGTTATACAATATGACTGTGACTGGTCTTTCTCTTGGCGCTCTATGGTTGTGTAGCGGATAGTAATTACATCTGACAGCCTAACTTGTGCCAATGGCCTTGAGACAGCTTTGAAACCTGCAATTTCACTAATGTTACTTACAATCAATGTTCTGTAGCATAGAAATATGTCCATACATAGTGCATAATCATTTTGTAGTATAATCCATAACAAATTGGTTGATACAACATATTTTGGTATATTTTCTGATTTAAAATTGTCTTTTTTTGTGATCAATTTGTATTTGATTTTATTTTCTGATGACTGAGGGCTAAAATCAAACCCAGTCATCATATACATTCAACAAAGCCAAACGAGCATAACCAAGCTGCAGATCTCACACACACAAGAAGAAACTTGACAGATCAGCTGTCTGAAGGCCAGGCTTCGCTACACCCTTACCTTCTGGCTGGAAGTCGTCTGGATCTAACTTTTTTCTCTTCCTGCTCACTGTCTGCACTGCTTGCATCCTCCTCCTGCTCATCATCATCACCACCATCATCATCATCTTCATCATCATCATCCCAGGTATTTCTTACAACACAGAAATACCACAAGTTCACCCTCTGGGCCCCATCATTGCTCTTCCTATTCCTTCACAACAGGAACTGGTCTTTGGGTGTTCTAGTTAGCCCGATATGATCAGCGGTCTATACTAAGATTAGAAACTAAGATTAGAAGAACTCTTTCTATCTAGCTGCCTTGAACTCCTAAATGAGCCCCTTTAGCCTAGTTTTAGGACAGATAGCCACATACGAATGAACACAATGATAGGGACCACAGTATTGACAAAACTACATACAACAATTCAGGCAAATCACAAATGTATACACAAATACAACTAAATAAATTACATTCACTTAGATCCAGACTTTCATGGGGTACTATGGCTAGACTTTCATGATATCAAAATAGATTGTGAGCAAGGACTGTAGTGTAAAGTCAAAAAGGTAAAGGCAAGTGCACAATTCTTAATGTAATGATGCAGATAGCGATTCTAACTTTATCTACTCATTAAGTCTTACAGTTTTACTTTTACTCATCCATTTCAATTGGGTATAACAAGAACGCTTTCATATGATTAAAAGTGGTGTTACTATAACAAGCATGACATTGGGCAATTATTAGGGGTATACAGTGATTTCACCACATGATCGAATGGATCTAAGTGGACAGGAATATTGAAAAGACAAAACATGATATGATCTGAATAAACATACACAATTCATTGCGGCAATCTCAATACTTACTCTTTCTTCTTCTGTCGCAGTGTTTTTCTTTTAGGACTTTCACTTTCAGACTCACTGCTACCCTGCAAATGCATTGAGATTGATTACATCTCACTGGAGAGTTTGAGAGATACCTTGCCATAGCTAGACTGAAGAGAGCATCCGTGCTTCTGTATCACATCCACTAGGTGGTGCAACTCAAGCATGTACAGTGGAAATCACTTTGAAGCAGACAATGACGAATTTCTTGACCACCTGACATGTGAAATCATTCCCCTGTAATTCAATCCTTATAGTCAATGTCATCTCCACAATCTCAGCAAACAATAGATGATTATGAAAATGGTCTTACGGTGCTTAAAAAAGAAGCCAAGAAACTCTCAAGGACCTTTCTATAATGTCTTAATGTGAACACCATAAAGTTAGTGTTCTGCCAATGAAC
Organism: Argentina silus; assembly: GCF_951799395.1. Lineage (NCBI taxonomy): Eukaryota > Metazoa > Chordata > Actinopteri > Argentiniformes > Argentinidae > Argentina > Argentina silus. The sequence goes on from NC_139657.1 coordinate 10,290,152, forward strand.
TTCTAAGGAGCAGTGTTTCGCTATATCTTATTCTGCACTTCTTACCCCAGCTCCAATATTCAGACGAGCAGGTTCTTGTCTACTGCGATTTGATCGCCTGACCCCATAGACATCTGGATGTTCTTCCCACATCTGTAATGAGAAATCACGTGTAACATTGAACCAGGGCATGACTCTCTCTAAATGCATTTGCAGTAGCATCAATGCATTACAACTGTTGTGTCATTGACCGTATGATAAACTGTAGAAGACAGGTGTCCTCTTTTGGCATAGTCATAGAGATCAGATTAGCTGACAGCAGTAATATCAGGAAACCAATGACCTAAGGAAAAATAGGAGAGCAAACCTGCAGTAGATCAAATCTTAAGCAGTCATTCATTACCCATTTAAAGAAAGATTAAACAACTTTATACTGTGTATTTTACACTGTTCTGTTGCCAGATGACAAGAAACCACTATGTGCGGCAAATAATGATACAACCAAATAAGGTGCGGATATATTTGCATTTAACTACCACCTGTGATCTCGAAACCAAATGGAATTTACTGGTGTCAGCGATCCTTAAAGTTGTTCTGGGTACTTCTTGTGTCCCATATAACTACCATTTGGGGACAGAGAGTGCATGCCTTCATGCTTCATTTGTTTCATTTACCTTCTTCACATCTGCAAGATTGTCTTTCTTTTTAACTGGTTTGTCCTTGGCCTCTGCTGAAGCCCTCTGGGACTTGGACCCTGTAGATTCACTCTCAGACTCTGAGTGGCTGCCGGATTCAGAGGTGCTGTTTGACTCCGAGTGGTGGGATCTTCTCCTCTCACTGCCATGCTCACTCTCCGACTGACTCCCAGACTCCGACCCAGAGTGGTTTGATTCTTCTGTCGCCGAATTGCTAGTATCAAAAATATGTGGAATTTCAGTCTGAATAACTGTCATTAACTTTCTCTGCATCACCCTTTTGTGAATGATATTTTCTCCAAATGTGTTATTGTCAAATGCTCATCAAGCCTCAATAAATGTTAGTCTGACACATTGTAGAAGGTGTAAATATAGCTTACAAGGGTAACATACAATGTAAAAATGAATAAACAACACCAACAGAACATTTTCAACTTTCAACTCTCAAGCAACCAACAGGTCACCTTGTACGGAAAAGAGGACTAGGCCCACATACAGAACTTCAAAGCCTTCATCAGTGCTGAACCAGAAGGCTCATTACATAATATCTAGATTAACAGTCTAATGATAAACCCACTCTCCCCAATCCTCTTTTAAAACGATAGTCCACATACACACGACTATTTTGAGCCACAATAGAACACATCAAGATACATCACTAAATCAATATTCAATCTTTCCATAAGATTTAGTAAGAATAGGTTTCGTTTAGTAAGAATAAGCAGTAAAAATGCCATAGTAGTGACTGCTGTGAAAAGGTAGGGGGCGCCAAACATCAATGATTAACGCTCCAGGGGTTGAAAGTGAATGTGCCAGCAAGGTTCATTCAAGAACCATAGCTAAATGAATTAAGTAAGATTCAAAGAAATGACGATATAGTATTGGTAATATTCCAGCGTTGCTGTCCACTGTTTTATTGGAATTTGGGACAAGACAATCCTGCAACTCATTCATTTACACTCCACAGTCTTCTTATCATTGTGAGTGATTACCCATGAATTAAATAATCATCCCAATGATTACATTTTCAATAATGTACCTCTGAAAAGAAAAAAATGCAAAAACACAACTTCACAAGATTTTCTAAGAAAAACATTTGTCAAAGTTAATGTTTACTCAACTTAATTAGAATTACAATGAAACCAGAACACATGTACCTATGCACCATTTATTTATTCAATTGTAATTCTTACATGATGTTAGGCTCAGCACATTATACAAGGTAGTAAAACTGTCTGTGCCCTACTATAGCTTGTTGTGCTGTTTGAGTGCATGCAGTACCCTGAACAGACTCCAGGGGGTACATACCATGTGCATTTTCAAAATAGCTCACAAGAGACTGCCTTAGATGGTAGCAGCAGCCTACCAGAACTGAACCAAAAATACTTTTCACCTCCATTTGTAGCAATGCTTTATTTGCTAAGCATCTTTACTTTTGACTTTGAAAGAACTGTAAATGTAAGCATTACTTATATAATGTAGGAAGATTGTGACAATATTTCATAATGAATAATGCCACATAACTTATTGAACACTTCAAGGTACAGATGAGAAAGAAAAATAAACATTTTTATTTGAATAGTGATATTCTTATGATTAAGTGATTGATGAATTCATCCAGCAACAAATAGTCAACCCTTTGCTGGTGCGCATGCAGCTCCTGCCGACCATGCAGGGAAGCAACTGTGCTCTCCGCTGAGAGCGAGGCTAGACATGGGCGGGACATAAACCTGATCTCAATTACTACAGGCTGGTGCGTTGCTAGGAGTAAAATGAGCCAATCACAGCTCGAAAAAAAGCCTCTGACCTTTGAACCACTTCCTGTAGTTCTCAGCACAGTTTTAATGCAGAAAGTCATACAAGGCTTTGCAGCACAAAGCAAGGGCCATTTTGTGACTTTGTAAGTGGGCTTAGTGCAATTTAAAGATAGAAAATGTAATGAAATGACCACCTGTTCCAAGCTGTCTCCCCAGTGTGCTTTAATAGTGATCCTTTACCAAAAACACAGTGGTCAAAAGTCAAGTGACAGGTTTTTTTTGCAGGATATACTTGTGATAAATGTGCTCGGTTACTAAAATGGCTGCCATCAGACCAAAAGCACTAACACAGCACAAGTGTGACCCCTTACACTGCATTATCAATTGAACTGTGGACTATGGGCATTATTCAGATTGATTATAGTTGTGCATTGTCGACAAAGCAGCAATGCTGATCTCTACTGAGGAGCAACCACAATAGTTGAGGGTAAATCTGTAACATCATAGATATAAGCGTGGGCCACTGGGGTTGGCATCAATTACAGTATCTAGTCACCTAAGACAATACCTACATGTCACTTTTGACATCATCATGGGTTTCCCAGATATTGATAGTGTGCACTTACCATCCTCCAGTGTGTTAGCCTATGATCTAAATGTGATGGTGAGATGGGCTGTCATAGCTTATAGCATGACCATTAAACTATGCAAGCAAAAACGATGACTTTTGTAGACATGACCATATCTCCTGATGAGGTCCTTGAAAATGTTAAACATCTTTATTGATGAGGATAAAAATCACACATTGTTTGTGTTCCTTCTGTTTTCTAACACAGAAATAATAAATGCGAACAATGTTTCAATTAACTCACAAGTCTAGGATTCTCTAGCCTTCTTCCTGAAATATGTACCAGTTCACTTTGTCATTTGAATATGTGTGTCAGTCTTTTGCTTTTAGATCCATGAAAGATTCATTCTGTTGAAATTAACAGAATGAATCGAACAATAATAGCTAGGGCTTGAAGTGCAAAGGGCCCCAAGTGACCTTTTGGGCCAAAATTAGTTATATACAGTATACACTCACCGAACACTTTATTAGGAACACTATACTAATACTGAGTAGGGCCTCCTTTTGCTCTCAAAACAGCCTCAATTCTTCGTGGCATTGTTTCCACAAGATGTTGGAAACATTCCTTTGAGATTCTGGTCCATGATAACATGATAGAATCACGTAATTCCTGCAGATCTTTCAGGTGCACTTTCAAGCTGTGAATCTCCCATTCTACCACATCCCAAAAGTGTTCTATTGGATTCAGATCCAGTGACTGGGAAGGCCACTGAAGAACACTGAACTTAGTCATGTTCATAAAACCAGTTTGAGATTACTTTTGCTTTGTGACATGGTGCATTATCATGCTGGAAGTAGCCATTAGAATATGGGTACATTGTGGCCATGAAGGGATGCACATGGTCAGCAACAATACTCAAATAGGCTGTGGCATTCCAGCGATGATTGATTGGTATTAACAGGCCCAACCATTACACCACCTCCACCATGAGAAGGTGTACAGGTGTTCCTAATAAAGTGTACAGTGAGTGTATATCAATAGAAAGCTCTTGACGAGATGTATCAAGTGGTGAAAGGAGCTAATTGAGATCCTTAACTGCGTTGTAATAGTGTATAAACAAAGACTCAATAATATAATACAACACAATCGTCTCAGAATCAATGTTTTGTTTTGGCTCTCCTGTAAAACTTGGAAAATGTCACTTAGGCCCTTTGTGCGCCAAGCTTTAGCCATGTGCTTGAACTACAAAAACAAGCATAGAGGTGATTTAGACCACTCAGTTCTGCAACTGATAATACCACCTTGGCACTCAAAAGATAATCCATGGTACCAGAACCTGAAAAACTCATTAACCACTCCATATCAACCATGCTGCATGTTGAACAGGTAACAATGCTACAGCACAGACAAAGCAAAATAAAAAATAATTGAAAGTTGAGGACATCAATGATCGTTTATAAATTGTGAAATAAAATCAAGAGAATGTAGCAACATGAACCATATGGATATAAGTTGCCTTTGTATAAACTCAAACTAATTAGAGAAGTAAACAGCCACAGATTAAGCAAGGTCCTAATCCGAAACATCATTAATGGAGTGTCTCCATTGAAAGTATGATTTCATCCACGACTAAGATTAATCTGTGTCTGGGAAACTGCCCCATGTTGGCAGAGACGAACCTGTCAAAAGTTAGTCTTTATGCACCTGTGAGGGGCAATTCAGAATACAGGTGCGTATTACAGAAACCTTTCAGAAAATGTTGTCTGACTGATATCAAAATTTTTGATCGGGTATGTTATGGACAACACATTCGTTTTCATTAAAACAAAGACAACTTTGTATTTAAAAGACAATCACTCGAAGTGAAAGTGAAAACATGTAAGAATGTTATCTAGTGTTAATGTCTATATTGACAGACAACTATTATTATGTTACAAATGAGAATAGTACATTAGGACAATACATTCAGGAGTAAAGAGACTAAAGCGACTATAGCAGACTAAAATGAAACAAAGTGAACATTAAAGTCATTGTAGGGGATTGTAAGGCCTGCTATAAACTAAGCCATTCTTGTTTAAGTATCGCAAAACATGTCAAATGAACTGGGCATCCTCAACTTAAGTGAACATAAATGTACACTGTCAAAATGTTAAATGAAGAAAAAAGGCATCTTAAAACGTTCAACTTCTAGCACTTGGCCTAGTTGAACATGCAGTTAAAAAGTCACCAATGCCTATTAGAGATTTATTTTAATTTTATCAGCCCCATTTGTTTCTGACATTAGTAAATTGATGTCTCAAATTGTTTAAAGTAGAATTAACGTTGTATGTTAAAATGGTGCAATGCAGTACCGACTAATAAGACAAGGTCACAATACATTGTAACGATCATGGAACAACGATTGTAATCATGCATTTGTTCTTCAAGGAAAAAAGCCATAATGAATGAGCAGTAGTTGCTATACAGATGGGTAAAGATGTAATACATGGGCCTGAAAGTTTAGTCTTTAGTGTGAGAAATACTAGGAAAATTAGGGTGTGGCTACAAAACAATACCAAGGTCATAGATTTTAAACTGGTACAAATCGTGGAAACTATGTTGCATACATGTCCACAGGTGATCAACCATGCTTGTCAAGGTAAACAATCAAGACAGGTGTAAAAAAAAAAAAAAAAAACTGAAAATATTGAAGATCGTACCTTGATGCATTGCTTTGAGTCGAACCTTCATCCTCTTGCTTTTTATTCTTATTCTTCATCATCGTTGTATCTTGAAAGCCTTTGATTTGATGACCTTATGTCCTGGTATTTACTGTCAAAAGTTAGAAGAGGGATGAACTATCATAAAAGTCCCATAAGATTGTGTTTTCTCAGAGGACAGTAAAAGCCTTGACGTTACGACATAAGAGGCAACAGTATAGTTTAGGACGATTTAACTACCATTATGTATATTCAGAAATACATTATTGGTAAATATATGACAACTGCTGACATATTGAGTCAAAAATCGCAAGTGTTGAGAGTATTTCTATGAGATCCACCGATCGAGCCACATGCATTCATTCTAACTGCGTCATCAGACAAAGAACTACCAAAGTATGATAATAAAATGAAAACCAATCGACTACAGGTACAATTAAATGTAAACATACCTAGTCCATGTACAGGACGGTATAATGAAGTATTAGATTCACATCCGCTATAGACTATTTAATACTTAAGAAATTAAAACGAAATAATCGCAACAAAAAAGGTCAACTGAAATGAACATGTATAAAAAGATAGTTTGTTTACAATAGGCTATTAAATCGTGAACTAAAGTGATAGTGAGACGAAAGGCTAAACCTCCTCAGAGAGCACACCAAAAATGGAGGCGAGCCATGGCTGCCAGACCCAGGCAGGGAAAACAACGACTCGCGCATACGCTCTGCAAAACGGCTCCTCACGACGCAAACACATTACAAAAACGCAAAAAACTCCTTTATAATATTCTCTACCATAATCGTTTTCGTTATTCTTCCAATATTATTAATAAAGCGCCGCTCTTGTATCATTTCATGAAAAAGAAAAGGGCTGACGAAAGCCCTGTGAATTGTTCCCCTTCCCAAGGCTGATCCGCCATCTAGAGCTCCTTCCTAGCTCTGAAAGCTTTGCCTTTGATTGACGTTATTTCCATTTACCCCACACTCAGGTGATGTCCCAAAGTCCCACCCCCTTCATTTTGTGAAAAAGGCAAACTTATAAAGATATTCTATATTTTCTTATATGCTTTTCATCTAGAAAGCAGTCTTAGAATTATAAGTATGATCCACTAATAGAAATAGATAGAAAGAAGACCTGACCTGAGCCTGCAATGTATTTCTAAATAATATTTTATAATCAGACCCATCATTTCCTGTTCAGACAGGAAATACGACGTTAGGAGCCATTTTAGAGGCATAGTGCCATTTGGACACCATTTCATTTATTTCCCAAAGCTCTGTTTGATATCATTGAATCATGTGAAGATATGCAATTTAGAATTTGAATTGGTTTGGTCAAGTATAGAAGACAATGGTATGGATTAACCAGTCCTTGCCCTTCTGAGAACATCTGTACAACAACAGCAATTAAAATCTACTTCAGTATTTTATTTAATTAAAACATTCAATATTTTCAAATCACAGAAGTCGGACTTTGCGGTTTAAGACAATGAGTCAAACAAAATGTATCAAACTTTGTAAAGCTCAACAAAGTGATCCGAGCGTAGACTTGATTGTGATTAATTACTGTTAAATCAAGATTAAATATGATCAGAGGTTATGGTATTTACATAGCACAAACCAATAAGGTAAAAAATAAAATAAAAAAAATTAACTCGCTTTGATTAAATTGATGAAGAGCCAGTTCTTCGAATTTAAGCGTTAAGTGAATAGTCTTATTTCGTGTATTAGAGTTCTTAGGTTTCATACTGACGAATGGAAGAGTCTGAATAGTTGGGAATACATACATTTTATTGAACATCAATAACATTCGAATCAGAAAATTACAAAGGAAAAAATACTGTGAAATTGAGTGTAATAACAATAGTAGCTAGGAAGTACAATATTCAAACATTTGAGTCGAAAGATTTGCCTGTACGTCCAAAGAACAACATAGTCCATGTAGGTTTTAAAAATTAATGAATCCAATTGAGTGATCTGATCCCGCAAAAAAAAAAATCCCCCCAAAAATCCGAGCAGTCAGCTTTTCAAAATTCCGATTATCCCCAAATCACAGCCGCCATCTTGATGACAGAGCAGTTGTCTCCACTTCACTGTCCAGCAGAATGGCGTCTTAATAGAATTAAAAAAGAAGGGAAGTGAGTCGTAAACCCAAATTGCATTACTTTAGAACCGTCGGTTCAAAGTTGCATGCTAAAACAACAATTCTGATGTTGAACAGCTAGCTTAAAAACAGTTGGTTAAGAGACCAAGACGTTTTAATTGCTGTACTTTCACAAGCTGGAATCCTAACTCGAGATCAGCGCACGTAACTCCGTCAATGGGAAATGCGTGCGATGATTCATGAGTTTAAGTGTGCAGATCTCGAGTTAGGATTCCACCCTCAGTGCGCTGTCAAAACCTTTTGAATCTAAGACACTAAATCCATACAATTGTCCAGATGGTTGTGTGTGCATTGTCAATTGCGGTACCATTGATCACCTAACTACACAGCATACATCATCAAACAGATGCTTAAGCCACTCAAAACACGAACGCAAGAATATGTAGAGACCGAAATTGGACTGAATTGTAATCATGCTAATCAGAATGTATGCATACCTATCTGTTCACATTTAGCCTAAACAAAAATCTATTACGTTTAAGGTTTCAAAAAATATTCTGATTCTCATGTTCGTGTTTTAACGCTAAATTTGATTCAAAGGAATACTATCATTCTGTGTCATAGCACCCTATTCAATAAACCTAATAGCACAACCATTCAAACAGCAACTGAGACAAAACAGGAAATACAACACAATTACATGCACAAGTAGAGGATTAAAAATGGAATGTTCCGACATGTCTGTTAATTAAAATAAATCATAATTCAGTATAGCTATTCCTTTCAACGTGAACATGTTGACGTTAGGATTACAAAATCAGAAAAATATGTTGTTTTCAACGTTTGATGAAAATGATGTCTTCGACATAAGCAATTGTCACAATGCTACACACGTTTTGGTTTTAAAAGTACGTATTTTTCCATCCCCGGAGAATGGTTTGAAATTATTATATATTTTCCATTGATATGAAATGGGAGTCATTCTGCAGTCTACTAAAACAATGGATTCATCAATTAATCAAATAAGTGACTTTATGAAATTTAGTCAAATTATGTTTAATGATTCAAGGGTTAGGGTTAGTAAAAAAAGTCAAGATACCAAAAAGCTATTTGTTTATGAACTTGTTCTAGTACTATGATTATGTTTATCTCCTATACAATACGCTGATGATTTTACAGTTAAGTTTTGGTTATAGTTTTGTTTAAATAGAACTGTACTGTGAGGCTACTCAAAAGTACATGAACAGTCCACAAGGGGGCTAACAAATCAAACTTGCGTGTTGGCATGAGCCCAATTCATAGTCATAGAAAATCTTTTCTCCGGCTCTGCCATATCTGAAATACTGTAGCTTGAAAAGACGCTAAACTACGACAGTTATCAATGCTGGCGACAAACTGCACAAACTATGAAAAATCTGCTCTCTCTGCATGTCTCTCTCATGCCATTGACATGAGATTCTGTAATGAAAAAGTGATGATATGGCATTAAAAAATCATGTAGCCGACAAGTCTTGAATTAATTATGAAAGTATCAAGAAAATCAAAAGAACGACGAAAACGAAAGAACCAAGACAAAATTAAGATCAGGTTCAACCCAAGATGTCAGTTCATGAACTGCAGTTGAATTCTAAGTAAGACCAAGAAAATACTTCAATACATATGAGAAAGGGTCTCATTGTACAAGAGTACAAGAACATTTTGACCAAATGATGTCCATTGGGCCTTCAGTTTGGAGAAAGTAATCCTACAAGGACCGGTGAGGACATGCAGGAATACATTAGTAGAGGTGGGTTGGGTCAAATTAGGGTTATGGAAATTAGGGTTGTGATCCCTTTAAAGTTGTGTTTCCGTTGACAGACAGCGGTTATGAAAAATGTCACGAAAAAGGGAAATGTCTCCCAATCAGTTTAACGATAGTGAAGCGTAGGCCTTCACAAATTTAAGGCAATGTAGACAATGTATTCTGTCAGAATATGTAATCCATGCCTTTACCCAAGAACCAAAAAGTAAGCAACTAGAATAATAAAATACACTTGTTAAATGAATATCTATCTATCTCTCTCATATATATATATATATATATATATATATTTTTTTTTTTTTAAAAAGAGGTAAGAGAAAGAAGTAGTTGTGAATGGTCGAAGTACATGTTGGCCTTGCATACTATATGCCAAAGGCAAGAAAAGCATCATGCCACAGTTGAAAGATGGAGGACGAAAACTCCTGATCCCAAGAGAAGTAAAGAATAAACGGAAACGTCCTTCTTCTAGGTAAGGTATGGTCGCACAAGGTGTGGGAAAAGACAAGGTTATAAAGGTTTTGCAGGTGAGAAAACAAGATTGAAGTAAATTGGTCGGAGGTTTTGATGCAAAATGGTTTTGAATCATTGCGGAAGTACGTTTATTTTCATTGGTTTGAAGTAATGAGGATAATTAGTGCCTTCTCATTGCAGTGAGAATATTTCAACAAGTCTTTCACATTCCTTTAAACAATATTCAAGGTAGTAGATACATGCTTAGAGCAAGGTTGGTGTTCTGTTGGTCTAGTTAGTCATTGCTATAAATTATATAATATCACTGGCAACCCTACTCATATTACCAATAGATAGCTCTGGGTTGTTAAGCACTCACATGCTTTGTAATACAACTCACTACACATCAGAGCATAACATTGTTTAAACAATGTTATAACAGACATTTCAAGAAACATTCCATTTGTTACAGCACAAAACAATAACATGACTTACAGTGCTGTCTTCTTATTTCAATGCGGAATGGCACAAGTCAATCCATGTCTTGATCCTGTTTGGGATGAGAATAAATTAATAAAGACTGTACAACATTCAAGGAATAATAAAAGTCCTATGCATACATGTCCATCAAAATCCATATCCTATTCAGCTCATATATATATATATATATATATATATACACACACACACACACGGTAGATAAATGGTTGATGTATAAATGGTTCACCAACTCGTCCATCTAATTCAAACTAAACAAGGTTACTAAGCTCTTGCTAACAGCTGCAATTGACCATCAAATGCACACCAGACCATAAGTTGTCTTAAAATAAATCATCATGCCAACCAACCACTGTAGTGGCAATCCAAGATAACTTTCCCATTTGAATCACTTTGGCTTTGTATATATTTACTGTAAGCGTCATGATAACATTCACACATTTCTGTTTTCGTTCGCATTCATTTCCTGTACATATTTGCTGCTGTTAACATTACAAGACTATTTCCCGTCTTATCTTCAAATCCGTCCCCGATGCATAGAATTGCGGGGAAATCCATCTGAACCTAGCTACTATCCGAGCAACTTTATGAATGCATGGACGCTAACGTGAATTTTTTCAACTTCAACGCATGAGTATGGTCCTCTGTGGCTCAGTTGGTAGAGCATGGCGCCAACAACGCTTAGGTTGTGTGTTCGATTCCCGCTGGGACCATATATACTGAAAATGTATGCACTCTGCAACGTAAGTTGCTTTAGTTGCTTTTTTAAAAGCATCATCTAAATGGTATATATACACACACACTAGAACAATAACGTTATCATAACTGAAATTGTACATATTCGCGGTCAGAAATCTATTGCGTTACAGAAAGTATTACCTCGCTAATGTTTGCGAATTTAATGTAATGTTAGCTAATGCCTTACCCTGACAACTTCCCCTTACGTTAAACACGTGTATGCCTAATGCTGCCTAACCCCTAACAAACTATTACATAGTTACGTTGCGAACATAATGCTTTGTGGAAATGTGAATATTTCACACTATAGTAACGTGAAGACGCTTAGCCTCATACTATCGTACATTTTTGTATTTTTTTTTTTTTTTTTTGCCAAATAAAAATCACATTTGTCAATAACAACTCTTGGCGAACCATTATAAATCATCTTGGCCACATCTGAACTGTTAGTATTTTGTCTGTAACAAATCATCCATTCTAACCCTCCGAAATGTGGCACTGTAATACTCAATAAAAAAAAGACATACAATTTAATGTACAGCTAGCTAACCGTATTAAAAAGTCTCATGTCAGAACACGTATGTAACTGTTACATCGTAAAATTTGCAACTGTTTGTATTAGGAACATTGAAATGGCTAACCTTTGAAATCTAATGGATACCGCTGATCTTTTTCCATTAAACGGCTTACTTGTTCATATACCCTCAAATACATTTCAATGTCCCTACGTCAATTAAAATCTGGTGTATTTGCAGTGCAATGTGTAGCGTGTGATGACATCTATAGGTTCTAGAACATATTTTTAACAGGTTGCCATACAGAAGCCTCGAATGATGTAATGTGATTAATCTATTTCACATTGGTGTGCTAACATAAGTATGACTGCAATCAATCTTCTCAGTCACACGGTATGGAGAACTTCATACTTACAATTCTTGAGCATTCCTTTTCCTCAAGTCATCAATTCAGTGGACTGTCCAGATGGCAAACCTTTAGGAGGTGAAGGCAAATATAGAGAACAAATGTGAAAAGGCGAAAACAGCACAACCTATTGGTAAGTATTAGATAGCAGTGAAGAGAATTATACGTAAATTAACCCACTGTTGCTCATTAATATTCACAAAAAGCCATTACAAACTTGGTGTACAAACCTACCATTTTTCAAATGAAATAACATTTGCATTCTTCTTTCACCCCATTCTTCAAACTTCAATAGTTTCTGAAACAAAATCAATAAAAGTAGTTAGTATAATATGTAAGAGTAACAAAACTCAACAATAACCAATGCATGCCTACTTCATCACTCTGAATGCCATTAAAAGACAGATAGCTGAATAATGACTTTTATTTGATCATTTTTTAATATGAAGTTTCATCTGCCTACACCAAATGGATGATACAAACACATATGGGAAGCCTATGGAAATACATATACATATGTATAATACATACGTATTATACAAAAGCAACTGATGTGCATTTACACATTTGTAATCCATGCATGTTAAAAAACGGTATATTCAAAATTAAATAAATCAAGTTATGTTGGTTGTTTATTTGATCAAATTTGGATGAAAATGGATACCAAGAATTGGTTAGAAATGTTTGTGGAACACTAACATGACATTTTCAATTGGCTGATGACTATCCTAAAGATGATCAATACTACTTTATGTAAAGATATGGTGTCTTAACACCATGGTTAAATAATTATACCAGACAAAGAGCTTCAAATCACACTTTACTAATTTTAATACAGCATAAACTTAATAACTTAAAATATCCATGAACACAGATGTCATTTTCACTATATGGATATATATTTATATAACCTAGTCTGACAATGACCTTGGTATGCAGGGGTTTTTTTTTCTGAGAAAAAGGTGTATTTCTTAATTATTCACCAACAATTATGTTTAAGTGATCGTTTAGTGTTTGTCAAGTGTGAAATTCTTCCTCCCAAATCACTACTTACTTTTAACTGCAGGAATAACCAAATAGACGATTTATATAATTATTTCAGTGACTATTTCCATTCTGTACCACAAAGAGTTAAAAGCCAACACCCTATTCTGAATTTTCGAAAAATACTTAATATATGGTTTTCAAAACATTGCAGCTTAATTTGAACATAAACCTTCGGTGTTGTGTGCATGAAAAGAGAAACATAGTCCCGAATATGTGTCTTTTTTTCAATTTGTTATTATTATTTTCAACTAATGTTGAAATAAGCTGAAATATATCGTTTGGCATATTTGCACCTGACTGGGATGTTTTCGAATATTTCTCATCTAAACATTACAATAAAGACAATTCAAGTAGATAAACATTTTAATAAATTGAAATAAATTACTTAAGAAAAAAATCGAAATTCACACTTATAATAAAATCTCCTCACAATATAGCTTCATGTTTTCAGATCAGTCTTGATCCAGTCAACTCAACATTTGGTGTGAAAGAGTTCTCAATTATGGTCATTTTCCTCGATCAAATTCAGACAAGGACATTTGCCCTTTCAAGGACAAAGCGAATTTTAAATGCGTAGGTTCTAAAACTCGAAAGTGTACCCTAGAATATGGGCGACTTTGTTCTCGAACTAGGCTAACACTAAACACCAAATATTTCTCTACCGATTTCACTAAGTTGCACTTCAACCACAAAAAGAATCAGGTCGAAAAAAATATTTTTTCAGTCCTGGTTGAGGACCCACCATGGCCATTTTTACAACAGACCGTCGAACCCTCGTTCTTTCCACCATATTGACATCTTCTCAACTCGCGTTTACAAGTAACAACTAGGTTTTTTCTATCAGATTCTTACCCATTTGTGCGAAAGGTGCTATCCCCTTTCATCTACACGCGCCCGTGTCGCATTTTCGGTCGATTTTCGTCGTTTTGACAGGGTCTTCTCCCTGACAGTTGTGCGTGTCTTCACCATCCTGTGTTGGATGCTTTCCTCTTCTGTCTGTCCTTCTCTCTGGTTCAGTCTCAACTGTTATCCCATGCATTAGCTCTGCCCCCTCTCTTTCAACGTAAGCGCACACAACTTCCTCTGAAACACACCAGCATCCTGGGTAACAGAGCCCCTGCTCTCTGCTAATCATTATTCCTTGTTTGATCAAAGTGGATGCGTACATAGTGACAATTCTCATACATTCTCAAAACAATTCAAAGGGTTATGATTGTTTTGAATTTATAAAATGTATCCAGATATTGTATCCAGATATGTTTTAATCCAAATGACTATTGTATGTGTTTAAGAAGACCAGATAGTGTTGTGAATATCAAACATACCGTATAGTTTTACTACTATTTCTGTTATATCCAGATAAATCATTATTAAATATATTAAACACGGTGTGTAGATATAACTGTTATACTGTTGTCAAAACCTGTAGTATCAAGTGTGTGCTAAAGGATGTCTGAATTCTTGCTGAACTATTGCTTGTCACCTAATTTGTATTCATATATTTGTTACAATTCTTGTACAGATAATAATTGATAGGACCAATGATGGAAATGAGACATGGACATGAGACCCATGTAAGCAGTGACGCTTTACAAGAAACAGCGACCAAGCGAGCGCCATTTTGAATGCCCAGCCAGCCCTTGCTCTTGTACTCCACCCCCATCACCGACCAATAAGATGGGAGCTGGAACGGTTCTTGCTGTTTTGCAGTGGCAGATTTCCTAATAAAGATCCACAGCCCAGCAACAAGAACCAAAAGCCCTCATTCAAACCATTTACAATGCATTCCTCCCTCCTTGAGGAAAGTAATTAATGTTGCCTGACTGGATAGGAAAAAGCAATATGGTGGAGACATAGTCTATACCTTTAAGTCATCTTATATCAAATCTACCCAAGAAGTAGATCAGTGATCATTCCCAAAAGAGGATATAAGAGGATATGCATGTTAATAGTATTGGAAAAGGACCAGATACATATTACTGCACTGGAAAAGCTAAATTGTGTCAATTTAAATACATTTGGTAGCCTTATGATGGATAGAGAGGAAACATTTATAGTATATCATTTTAAATGTTTTTATGTTTGAAGTCCGTACTGTAAGTTGCTCTACAGGGGTGAGGCACAACATGAACGGTTGTACCTGATTACACGTTTAATCTACAGTATGTAAAACGTAGTGGACTGCCTTAGGAATTATTTGATATGGAGGAATACTGTGTGCATTTTCTTTTTAAATGTTACCGCAAAAAATATTTTTTTCATTCCATAATATAGTAGTAGTGCATATGCAACAAGTGTGCTGTATGTGGTTTGTGGTTTGCCACTTTTTAAGTGTTTGATCATTTCAACTGCTACATTTCTATTCAAAACAGATGAAAGACCACTGTGCTGTCAGTTGCTGAAGCTGGTTTGAATGAAACATACTGTATCCAGGCAACATAATTGGATCTACCAGTTCTGTCAATAGTGTCTAATAGCTTCTTCTGACAAAACAAAATGCAGGAAATTATTTTCAGAATAGCTGAAAACATATTACAGGTGGTTTGACATGCACTATTTTCTAGGGATGTGCAGTGACTTAATCTCGATGAGGTTCCAGAGTGAAATTCCTAACCCTTGCCACAACACCATCTAGCTGCCACGGTCAACTATGAAATAAAGGCTCTGTAAATTCTAGTGCCATGATTAATAAATGCTGCCATCTAGTGGGTACTGATAAAGTCCAGTTGTTCATGGTCTCATGTCATTTATGAGCTTAAAGAAATAACGTTCTAATAAAGATGGAAGACATAATGGAATATTTTAACATTTTAAACATATAACACAATGTGTCTTTTTTTTTTCTACCTGCAACTTTTTGAAAGCCTTACCTCACTGATTCATCCCTGAATTCCAAATCAACCTCTAGGACTGAACTGTGGACAGATAAGCAAGACGACCAAAACACTGTACCACCACGCCAAGGGGGAGCTAACCATAATTGCTCAAACCTAATCAAAATCTAATCCTCCCAGATCTACACAAGTACCTGGGGCTAGCCACTAGGGGTTGATTTGTTTAGGTTCCTGACTGTGAGTTGCCAATTAAAACATCTAGGCGTAAATCTCAGTAGTCTCAAGTAGCCTCCTCTCCTTGTTTCCTCTCCTTCAACTGCACTGATCTGATAACATAGAAGCGATGAAAGCAATATGGTGGGTGCCCACAAAGCATATGAGGAGAGGATCATCTTTAGGCTCTTTAGATATACCCCAGGTGTACCCAGTCGATGATCCAATTAAAACTCTATGTAATTACGCCGACATTGGTAACATGTGACATGTATTACTACTATTCACATATAAGGCAGATGATAGCAGTGGCATTGCTAAATTGGTGGGTCTAGTGATACATTGGCATTGCTAAATTGGTGGGTCTAGTGATACATTTAAATCGATTTCACTAATGATAACTAGATAAGGTGCCATTAGCCAATTTGTGAAAGATGTGCATTGCTTGTTTCACGTTCACACATAGCTCCTTTCAATTCCATCACATTATAGCTGTTATCGTACTGATCAAGGTTTATGTTGATCAACGTATAATAATGTAACGTACAAATTAACCAAAACATTTTCATATACTGCCCTCTTCAGCATCATGAACAGTGGCCTCCAGGGCTCTTCCGGCTGTAGATAATCCTCATCCCTCCCTGTTCACATTCCGAATGAAATCAGGAAGGGGTAGAAGGATACGGAGCAGCGCGCTTTGACAGTGAGGACTGAGTCAATCTGCGAGCAGAGATACAGCCTGCTACAATTCAGGAAAGGTTGGACATTGGTTATAAAGATGGATATTTACGCCGTTCTATGGAGTCTGATCAATGTCATTTGACGAGCGAAAGCGCAATATAAAATAGCCAACCTTTATCAGAATGTCACAGAAACGCTTTAAGGTTGTATCGCATATTTTTCTTGGCTTCGTTTAAGGAATTTGAAGAGAAGAACAAGATTATTTACACAAGCATCTTTCTCATCTATTAAGCAGCATGGTGACGTACAGTTTTGTCCTCACCTTGGTTTTTGCCGTGGCCTGGGAAGTTATAGGTGAACGTCAAACACAAACTCTACCTTCACCCGCAACGCAGCTTAATTCATCATCATCCATCCATGAAGAGGGTTCATCAAATAATGGCACAGATCATGCCACAACCACCGAATCACGAATTTCTTCAATATTGGAACACCTTCCTACTCTTAAAAACATTGTAATTTGTATCTGCGTGTTAACAGCTGTTCTCGTCACATGCCTGGTCATCAAAGTGATAAGGTAGGCTAATTTGCAAATGGATAATATGTATAGGCCTACAACACTATATAACACAAATATCATACTGTAGGCCTACATTATTGTTCTTTGAAGTCTAGATTATGCTGTCGCATAAATCTACCATAGAGTCCAGTATGTGCGTCATTATTGATTCTATCTATCAGGCGCCATGTGATGGGGTTGGCAAACAGGAGATGTCCTGGTGTTCTCTATATTGCAGCAAAATACTGTGGCAAGTCATCAGTTGACTCCAGAAATGACTGTAGCTTGAACTGGCTGAATGTTTTTGAAATAAGTAAACATGCGAAACACTTGTCATGTCAGGTTTAAGTGTTACAGATATACAGTAGGTCACACTATGTTGTACAAGTTGTCCTTTTACCTGTGTATCAACTCTATTATACTCGAGTAACACAATTGTCCAGTATGAACATGCTGCTGTTACATAGTATTAGGCCTACATAGTACTTGAGCAGTTAATGCAGAAGTGGAATAAGTTGTGTACCTTATTCCACTTGTGTAATAACACAAACCGCCCTAAGTCAATATACCATGCAATTACCTAATTACCATGTAACAAGGCAACACAATATGCTACATTTACCATACACCTCTTGTCATTGTCTGATTATTACAACCCACTTTGCTTTGTCAGATCTGGAAGGAGAATCAGGAAAACACGGAAGTATGACATAATCACAACACCTGCTGAACGAGTAGAAATGGCACCCCTGAATGAAGAGAATGAGGATGAAGAGGACTCAACTCTCTTTGATGTCAAATACAGGTACAGTCATTGGTGCTTGAATGTCCAAACTTGTTTTCTTTGACATGAGTGTGCACCAGAGCTGTTCACAAACCCACAGGAGAGTCACCAACCTGTTTTGCTTCTATGTATGTGTACTTCCTCATTTACTTCATTGTTGTCTCTTTTAGCAAACACTTCTTATGGTGTGCTAATTGATAAACCCATTCGATTCAATTTGAGGGTATGTTCTGTGCCCCATGAAAGGGCAACATCCTCTGTGGTATGTTTGTAATGCAAAACACATGTGCACTGAGGCCCCTCTTCATGCCATCTCATTTTTAAAACATAAGGACAAAATTAAATCATACGGAAATGCGTCATATTGGCTTTTTGTAATTTCAACTAGTTGCATTGCCAATGCTCAAGTGAAATTAAACATTTTACAAGTTAGCAAGAATGTTTTTTTGCCTTGGATGTTTAATCATTGAAGTGTGTGGAACAGACACACACATGGCCCTTGCCTTAATTGCAAATTTAGAACATGTTTGAAGTAGGGACATCTAGGTTTTAGACTGTCTGCTTTAATAGAAGGCTATATTTGCCTGTTATCACAGTGTGTGTTAGCTCTATATCACTTTATAAGTGCAATTGTACTGGATAATCTAGTTAAGTAGTGTGAATGATACTCTTTGCAGTAGACTGAGAACTGCAAGTGGGATGGACCCTATATCGTCACTGTTACCCTCCCCCAACTATGTGACATCGCTTAATCCTTACAATTTCATTAGAAAGTAATATGAAGTGGCACATTTCTTTGAGAATAATGACTGGACATAATAAAGCGTGCTCATAATCATTCCATAATTAGGATTATCAGTGATACAAGTTAAAGTTGGTCTCTGCACAACCTTGCTTTTTATCTGTAGAACTGTTTACGTAAGGGTTCTCCCTTCCGCCCATTCAATTGTTCTTTGACACAGACCACCTTCCTGTGAGGAAGATGTGGCCTCCTGTTTACCTGACATTCAATGCTTATAAAAAAACACGTAAAACATGACTCTTTAGGGTTATTTCCTTCCACACCCAGTGGACAGTATATCTTTTATCAATTAAACTATGGTGACTCTGTGAAATGCAACTTCATATTGATCAAACGTGATTTTAAGCACAAGAACAATCTGATCTTCACCTGTACCCCAGAGACCTGATCAATTGTTTTAATTAATTGTCACAACTTTAAACCCTTTTACATCAAACTTGAGACTCTCAGATATTACTGATAAAATACTGCAGCAATGCCTGATTTCTTAAGCGACATATTTTGCCTAGGCTAATTCAGTATTTTCACTTGTTTTGCAGGTGAATGCCAGGATTTAACCGGATATCATTTTTTTATCACACTATTTTCGCCAGTGGGAACACAAACCAGGGATTCCCGGATCTGTTCCAACACATTCAGTGCTGCCAATTCCAGCAGAATCAACCATCTCATCCAATATGTGCACAAGTTACATCCCTGGTTAAAGGACATGAGTGAGCTGTATGCCCACCATTGTTCACTGGTTTATTGAATCTTCAGTCAGAAAGAACTCTGTCCCTGCCACTCCCTTTTGAATACAGTGCATTCAGAAAGTATTCAGATCCCTTCACTTTTTCCACATTTTGTTATGTTACCTTAGCCTTATTCTAAAATGGATTCAATTAATGTTTTTCCTCATCACTCTACACACAATACCCCATAATGACAAAGTGAAAACAGGTTTTTAGAAATGTTTGCTAATTTATTAAAAATAAAAAACTGATATTACATTTACATAAGTATTCAGACCCTTTGCTATGACACTTGAAATTGAGCTCAGGTGCATCCTGTTTCCATTGATCATGAGATGTTTCTATGACTTGATTGGAGTCCACCTGTGGTAAATTCAATTGATTGGACATGATTTGGAATGGCACACACCTATCTATATAAGGTCCCACAGTTGACAGTGCATGTCAGAGCAAAAACCAGGCCATGAGGTCGAAGGAATTGCCCATAGACCTCCGAGACAGGATTGTGTCAAGGCACAAATCTGGGGAAGGGTACAAAAAAATTTCTGCAGTATTGAAGGTCCCCAAGAACACAGTAGCCTCCATCATTCTTAAATGGAAGAAGTTTGGAACCACCAAGACTCTTCCGAGAGCTGGCCGCCCGGCCAAACTGAGCAATAGGGGGAGAAGGGCCACCGTCAGGGAGGTGACCAAAAACCCAATGGTCACTCTGACAGAGCTGCAGAGTTCCTCTGTGGAGATGGGAGAACCTTCCAGAAGGACAACCATCTCTGCAGCACTCCACCAATCAGGCCTTTATGGTAGAGTGGCCAGACGGAAGCCACTCCTCAGTAAAAAGCACATGACAGCCCGCTTGGAGTTTGCCAAAAGGCACCTAAAGGATTCTCAGACCATGAGAAACAAGATTCTCTGGTCTGATGAAACCAATGTTGAACTCTTTGGCCTGAATGCCAAGCGTCACATCTGGAGGAAATCAGAGGAAAGTCATCACCTGGCCAATACCATCCCTACGGTGAAGCATGGTGGTGGCAGCATCATGCTGTGGGGATGTTTTTCAGCGGCAGGGACTGGGAGACTAGTCAGGATCGAGGGAAAGATGAACGGAGCAAAGTACAGAGAGATCCTTGATGAAAACCTTCTCCAGAGCGCTCAGGACCTCAGATTGGGGCGAAGGTTCACCTTCCAACAGGACAACGACCGTAAGCACACAGCCAAGACAACGCAGGAGTGGCTTCAGGACAAGTCTCTGAATGTCCTTGAGTGGCCCAGCCAGAGCCCGGATTTGAACCCAATCAAACATCTCTGGAAAGACCTGAAAATAGCTGTGCACCGACGCTCCCCATCCAACCTAACAGAGCTTGAGAGGATCTGCAGAGAAGAATGGGAAAAACTCCCCAAATACAGGTGTGCCAAGCTTGTAGCGTCATACCCAAGAAGACTTGAGGCTGTAATCAATGCCAAAGGTGCTTCAACAAAGTACTGAGTAAAGGGTCGGACTTTGTAGGGTTTTGAAAATAAGTATATCTTTCTCAAAGTAGGATATAGTTTAAAGGTGATACAAAAAAAACTTCGGAACACATTATCTCTTTACAATTTTGAGACTTTCCAAACTAACCTTACAAAATAGGTTTCCGATTCCCAGTAAATGGGGATAGTCCATTGGTGTGTTCTTATAGTCAGTTACACACATACAGAGGCCCTTTCAAAATGGCAACTCTAACCCAGGGATTTCCTGGCACTGTATGTCTCCAGTTACTCTGCAAACTGATGGAATGTGGAATTTCTGCTTTAATCAGAAGAGCCATTGCTGTTGTGTGGTTTAGATATTTTCTCCAAGTGAAGCAATAAACATGGGCAGCTTAGTTGCCTAACAAAACTGTGAGAAAAGATCAGTTGTAATAAAGATTTGGTCAAATGTAATTGGCACCCATTTATTTTCTTCAGCGTATTAAGAAAGTTGGAGCCTCCAAAACGAAAATACTGTCATTTAGGATAAAGGTAAATAACTAAATGATAACATTATTCCATGCATAGATGATATGGTCTAAACGTGTCCTCTGAAAAAGCTCTATCTGCTGTATAACCTTGTTGTATCTTTAGGCAGTTTTGTTATCCAATAGTAAACTATCAAATACAAGGGTGGATTGTTTCCTGGCAGCCCAATTCCATTTAAGCTACCTGATAGTGATATCTTTATGTAGGCAAATAATTCACATTCCACAACGTGACAATATGGAGTAGACTACATGTACATGAAGGCTAGTGTACAGTATCATTTTGACAGGGAATCAAGATTTTTATTCCTCATTCCTCATGCAAATATGTTGTATCCCTTTTCGAAATACAGTGTTTTCATTGTGTTCACCTTCATGGGCAAATGATACACCCTTTTGAAATCTTTGCCACATTGACAGAAGGCTACAGTATATGATTATGTAACACTGTTGTTTATTTAGCTGCATTTGTCCACATTTCAGCCTGAATACATGTATATATTACCAGATTTACAATAAGCTTGAGGTTTCCCAAGTTTATGCTATAAACTACTGGAGATTACTTTTAATTTGAAATTTCGTGTCATTTGATATCTATGATGCTTCAGTTTTCAATTAGTCAAAATACTGCAGTTTGGCATTTTGTTTCTCGTATTCTTGTACTCTGAACATTCCCACCTTATACTTCCCTCTCCACTTTGTCAATGTGTCTTTTCAATGACCTCTCCCAAAGGATATTACTGCAAACGTGTCTTGATTTTCAATACAGTCAGTGTTGTGAATGTACAAGTAATTTATTTTTGTGCTTACGTCTTGTAACAATGTTCATTTGAGGCTTTTTTGAGAACTTTGATTTGAAATGAACCATCTGGTTAAGGCAACTTTTCCTCTGCTGTAAAGTCAATCAAAGTTGCCATGCTAGACCGTACCTAATTATCCTCATCCCAAAAAAGCCTAAATGAGAATACCAATCTTGAATGCTGCTTTTGAAGAATATTGAAAGCATGTCTAAGCTTGGTTTTTGTCACAGAAAATGACATTGAAGCGTTAATAAACTACCCACTGGCTGGCTCCATGGTTTTTCCATTCCTATAAACATTAACCAAATAGGACCAAGTACTCTCTCTCTCACTTGTTGTTTTATCTTCCGTCTTGTGCTGTCCCCTTAAACAGACATATTATTTTTCTGGACTTATGATATTATGGAATTATATGTATATGGACTTAAATAAATTTTACATTGCACTGAAATGTGACAAACTCCCACTTGGTCACTAGTCATTTTGTTTGTTGGAGTTTCAAGGCAGAGTTGTTGACTACTTCTCATCCCTCTCTCTTCTGGTTTCTCACCATGTTCCACACCTTGCACAAGCTTCCAATCCTTCTTGTAACATACCTTTCTTCTACTACTACAGATACATTTTCAAGTAAAACAATTTAAAAGAAATTCGTTTAGCAAATAGGTAGATATAGGCTACTGTAGACTTTAAGAGGTAAAACCTAAAGATTAACATGACCTAATCATTAACACATTTTGCAGGATATGTGAACATCTCTTTAGAATGTGTCCTACAAACTGTGACCCCAAGGCAATTTCAGGGCTAATTAGCTTAGCAGTATTGGTCACAGACTGTTTGTATTTTTGCAAAACACAGACGTGCTTTTACAAACTAATGCTTTCATTACACCGGATGGCCTGCTGACGTCTATAGTAAGACTATTTTTAACTTAATTGGCAACATAAGAAGGGCATCATGTAATTCTACAGAAGTATCCTGTAAAAACACCACTTTTTTCCAGACAGATCACATGGTTGAGAGCGCATGAGAGGGGGCTTATTTGACTGGAGTGCACTACGAATATTTCAAATATTTCAACTAACTTCTATTACTGAGGCATGTTCCCACCGTGAAAACAAACATTTTCTGTTTCGGAGAATACTCTAGAGCACTAAACATCTTAGAAATCCTTAAAAATAAAAAATAAAGTAATTTTTTTGGAAGTGAATTGAAGTTTCTTTTACACAGCTGCTTTGAGCTAGAGGTGCAGATTAACAGATGGTCATCTGAACATACAGTAAAATATTGATCAAATTCAATCTGAGGTCCCAGTTTTGTTTAGAGACAATTAATTCCCTGCCTGAGTAATGATATATTCACATTGACATGTTGAGGACAAATCCCCTGCTTTCAGTTATCTAGTTGATGGAGAAATCCTTACCTGCACAATGCTATACACAAAACACTGTAGCTAATTTTCACAGGAACAAGATTAGTATCTTAGCATTTCTACATATTAAACATTCCTCAAAAGAACCAGAACCTGACTAACAGCACAATCCAATGTCAACTCAAGGTCTTCAACAAACACACCTCTATTTGGAAACGGTCATGGAGAGAAATTCCAAAGAAGACAGTGTCAAAAAGCCCTAGAGAACAGTTGCCAAGAGTTTGCTGAGTGAGTATGCTGTTGGCTGACTGTGCTTGTGTAAACCATACTGTGTGACCAGCTGGGTGTGTTTCATAGGTGTGTATCTACTAGATAATTTGAATACCATTCAACATGTTGCTAGCAACTGCCTCAGACAGCACACTCTAGGTAAACCAATAATATCAAACTGTCTGCCCTGGATGACTAGAGTCCCATGGGTTTAAGAGCTTCCTCTTATAAGGCAACCGGTTGATGTCTGCAACATTTGTTGTGGCTTCTTCCCCAGAAAGTACTCATTGTACACATGAGACATGTAGGTAGGTAGACAACCTGTAAGTCAAACTTACCTACCTTATCATTATTTTCAGATTTTTCAGCCCTTATTGATAGAACCCAAGGGCTTTCTGCTTAAAGCCATTCCAAAACTGATACATTTAGAAGTGACTAATATATTAAGACTGTACACCAACACCAAACAAAACAGTGTAAGACTGCAATACTGCATTTCCTGGGAACATAAAACCAGCTTTCTTTACAAGGGAAAGTCAAAGGCAAAAATAATTCTTCATTTAGTGCTTCCATCTTGTGGCTGAAACAGTGTTTTGCAAGCTGTGGTGAAAAGTTAATACAAGTAAATTACATTTATGGTACAATTCAACACTCCTAAAGGGATGGTTCTGCCAATTTTCATGTTGAGGTGAAATATCATCTTACCCTGAGTTGTCCCCAAGGCCAGTAGTGAAAGCTTCTCCCGTTCTCCATTCTCTACTTTGCCACAGGCTAGCAGTTAGCATCGCCCTCAACAATAGACAGGATTCCGATGGTAACTAACTCCTCAGAGACCGATTTTGGCTAAACTAGTTACCGTCAGAATCCTGTTTATTGGAGAGGGTGCTGCTAACTGTTAGCCTGTGCTGTGGCAGAAAAGTAGAGAATGGAGAACGGGAGAAGCTTTCACGACTGGCCTATGAGGACAACTCAGGGTATGATGGCATTTCACTTCAACATGAAAATAGGCTGAACCATCCCTTTAAAAGTTTAGTTCAATCACAATGCCCCTGGTGGAAATCTTTTTCAACTTCATAAACATTATTGTTACATGACAAGTTTTCAATTTGAAGGCAATTACCCAGTCTTGACACATTTTCTATCCTTGCAGTGAAAAACATGTTGATCAACTGCAATAAGGTACAAACAATGTCAAAACAAACAGTGTTTATATTCTAGTTACCATTTTTCACAAGTTGCCATAGAAATGTCAAAAGGTGGAAAATCTCAAGGCTTCAGTGCACACGTCTCTTACAGGGTTACACAGTGAGCCCAAACAAGACATGCAGTATACTTACTGTAGCCTAATTGAAATTCAATTCACAGCTTTAAAAAGGTGCCCTGTTCAGAATCCTGTAAGAGCTCTGTACAATAAGTATTTCCTCTGAGGTTGCAGTAGCTCAAGAGAGTATGTCTTGACGGACATCAACTGAGAAAGAGGTATTTTCCTTAAAATGTAGTGGTTTTATCCATGGATATATTCCTTTCAATATAAGCTCTGCTTCATATTATACTCCTGCATCACAAGTGCTAGTGTGGAGCCGCAGCGCCCCCTTTCTGTGCAGTGCACTCAAGGTCCTGAATTCCAGTGGCATGGTGTGTGGACTGGCATGGGAGGTGTACTCGTAGGTAAGAGTATCATAGTAGTGGTATTTTACTGGTTTTCCCTGTGGGTCGTGAGGGAAAGGCCAAAATCCATACAGGTGTATTTCCTCACAGAAGCGAGTGGCCATGGTGTACATCAGCAGACCAGTGGTGGGCCTCTTGATCTGGACATTGTTAGTCAACCAATACCTGTTGAGGAAGACCAAATGGAGTAGGGAGACAGTTAGAAAAGTCTTTAACAGCATCTCAGTGACATGATATCAGAAACCATATTTGTTTGATGTTAGCACTATTTCTTAATCAGAGTTCAATATTCTTCTTCATAATTAGAAAGAGAAATAATCAGGATTTTTAAATAACCTCCTCAAGGTTTGTCCTCAAAACTAGGAGTATATATAGGAGTAATAATTCTGCTAATTTTATATATGCCCTGTATTATGAAGGTATACTGTCATATCACATATTGCAGGAGAACAATCCACTGTTTAATGACAGTCTGAAGCAAAGTCTGATGATAGTCCCCTAGTTCCCTCCCTCTTAAATAGGATGAGCGCATTGAAGCCAATATCCATTAGAAACCACTGAACCCTCTGCATTCTTAGCTCTACAATGGCAGTCCACTCATCCTTGAATAAGCCCTTACAATAAGCACCCTCTCTCTTTCGCCTTTCACTCAGATCTTTGGGTGGACACAGAGGGGCCGGTGCACTAGAGAAGGGGAGCTGAAGCCTGATAAGACAGAGGGGTCTGGTCTGAGGCTTGTATTAACACAGCCCCATGAGGTCCCCTCAGTCACAAGCCCCAAGACTGGCCAGTCAGGACCTCTGCCTGCTCTGAGATGAACTGTTAGCGATCTAGCAATGCACCCTGTGGACTACCAGGAGGTCAATGTTGGAGGCAAAGGTTGATCTATTTAAAGGGCATCCAGTGCTCAGAGAGGCAGATGCCCACAGGTAAGTATGCGGTTTGGCATACTGATTATTTATCAAGCACCTCTGTAAAAGGTCAGAGGCATGCACTGCATTTCCAATAGCATCTTCCCTGCATTTCTGAACAGTTATTGCCCTTTCAGAGAAACTCCAGGCTCATATGTATACGTCTATTAAAGAAAATACCTGTCCTTCTGTCCCTGGCTCACTGTCCTCCTTTTGCAAACCCCAGTGTAGACAGAGACGCCACACACCAGTAAGTTGGTCACCAACTGCCTCTGGTGAGTAGCTTTAATGCTCCGTTTAAAAATAGCCAGGAACCTTTGAACACTCTGCTAGTGAGATTAGTGCCTGCCAAGCCCTGGACTGTGGAGCTCACAGGTGGACGGGCCAACTCAGTAGTGTGCCACAGTGTTAAAATGGGCTCCCCTGCTGTGTCTTACCCTCTGACAGCATGGAGAAGGCGCAGGGAGGGGAAGGCAGGGCGCACATTCACACTATGTAGTAGTATGAGGTGGATGACCCACTCCACACGCTCCTCTCCTCCCTTGGCCATGAAGGCTGGGATCCACAGCACACTGCCACGGAGGCCCCGGAGACGCTGCAGGAAGCGCTCCCTCCACTCCTCGTTGGCCAGGTCCTGGAAGGCCCTCTGCACCACCGAGGGGTTCATGGTCACCAGGTTGGTGCGCTGCCCCACGTCCCCCAAAAACTCCTCCACTGGGGCCAGGTTACACCTGAAGAGAGACAGATACAATTAGATTGCACAGATATCACTCTACGTATACAGTTCTAACCAAAACATTCATGATCCTACTGTTATCCATGGACTCTAAACCCCAGGCATTAACTCTACAACATGTAGGGCTTATACAACATCCATATAGTACATCTACACGGCTTTATGGTTGGTCAGCATACATTATCCACATACTCAGTCAGCTAATAATAACCCCATACCACACACAGGTCAAAGGGTACACTGCAACTGAAAACACATATCCAGATGACATGGATGTGTTATCCTGTAGTGCTTAGGCCTGTTGTCAGAATAATGTGTCATGATATTCTCGAATGGGTTTGAGATGAATAACTACCGGTTTTACAATATTACAATATCACATCAAGTGTGAGTGAGTTTGCATACTAACATTAAAGACTTTGCTGCACTACTTTATAAATCCCTGAATTTTTTTTTTTCAAGAAAGTGGGTCTATGAGAACCAGGATTAGATGGTTGGGCACTTGGCAGGGCACTTCTTTGAGTCGTTATCTCCCTGCCCTCCCAGTTGACTGCCCGTGCTAAGCCATCTATGCCATCCAAATCCAGACCTGTCCTGCCCTTGCCCTGCAGAGCAGCCTCTCCGGCAGCAGGGGAGTGGTGGGGATTTAGACTTCTCCACAATGGAGGCATATGGCCCTGCATACAGTATATCCTAGGGACAGTAGGATATGACACAAAAGGCCCAGAATAACAGCAGGGCAACAACTAACCTTGCATTAGGAGGATCGGAAAAATCCTATTTGAAACTGGGGCAAAACTGCACCCCTGTTCGAGCAGAACAAATGTATCAGCAAAAATGTACTGCTGTGCTGCAGAGAGATGATGGTTTCCTTTCTAACTGTTCAGGAATTTAACGGTCTTAGAAAAGCCACCCGAGCTTGATATTTCATGACTTATACATTGAGGTGTTTTCTTTATCATTGATTTTTGTGCTCTTCCTTTCATTTTCTATTAACACAATGCATCATTGTGCTGTGCCTTTAGATAGGACAAGGCCACACAAACCATCTTTTCCATCGATTTCATCGCTATGCATAGCTGTACTTTGCTGCAACTGACAGACAAAGCTTTGAGAAGCAATAAATAACCCACTCAGAAGAACCTCTTTTGCTGACACACTAGCAAACAGCAGAGTTGACAGATGGTTTCAGACACCAAATTCTCCCCTGGCAAATGAGTCTAGAAGACCCAGGAACGGCAGTGCTACAGTACTCTTAGCCCCTCATCCCATTTCTGGTGGATAGCAGTGGGTATTCAATATGTCAAATGTACCCCGCAGGTATTTAATTGCCATGTATTACTGCTCATCTCTAAAAGCTTCTGAGGCAGTTCTGACGGCTATTTCAAAAGAGTGTAGAATATATTTTCCAGCGTATTGGCGCTGATCCTCAAGGTACGGTAGTTCTGTAATCTAAAGGGCTGTTTTAGCATAAAAGTTGGACCAGTATCCTGACAGAGTGCTTTTTAAACATCCCTCATTATTCCAGTGCATATCCATCAGCAGGTTTAGTTTAAAATAAAACTAAATAATATATATATATATAAATCTATGCTGTAGAGTCATACAGTACTTCACTTTTATGATGGTTTGGTTTTAACGGAAATGTCTGGACAGACGATCAACACATTTGAGAACAAAGGTACATTTTCCAAATCCCTGCTCTTTTTCATTCAACAGCTGTTGAACAGAAACCTTACCTGATGACAAAGTCATGAGAGTCGATGTCTGGTCCACAGCTGCTGTTCAACAGGATCCCAGAGTTCCCTACGATGGCACAGCGTTTGTGATGCTGGTTCTTCATGGGTGACGCAGTGGGGAGCAGGCGGTACAAGTTCTCTGAAATGTTTGTCGTGCTCTGACGGTCAAAGACGTAATGGATGACATCTCCTGGTTTCAACGTGCCTTTCAGAATGGATATGTCCCTCTCTGGATCTAAGAACCTCAATATGTTCTTCCTATAGAGGGTAAAATAATTAACTCATAAGGAACTGTTTGGGACCTAATTGAGACCAATGCAGAGAGGGGGAATACAGTACCTAATGAGGTTGGAGAGGGTCCTGTTGAAGGTCCAGGTATCTGGGGACAGCTTGGTTGTATTCTCCAATCCTTGATGAGGAGCAGGGCTTTTATCTTCACCTTCACTAACTAGAGGTGTGGGATCCGCCTTCAATGCTACATTTCTGAATTTTCACAAGAGGGCAGGAAGGATGTATCAGTCCAGAATTAAACATGCCTTTAATGCATGTGACAAGATGTGGTCACTCAACAAAGCAGTTTGTTTCAACAATATAGAGCCATTCTAATGATTATCTTTTGTTGTTGTTGAGAAATGAATCTCTCCCATCCCCCCCATTTCCATGCCCTCATTAATGAGATGGGACTCATCTATAGCCCTGGGACAGATCTATCTTGTTATCACTAGAATATTATTTAAATATTTTAATTTAAATCACTGCTAAGTTGCTCATCACTTTCACTGCAAATTGCCACTGTCATTATAGGCTCTTTTTTGAGACTGATGCTAGATGAAAAGGTAAAGACCAAAATCTATATGCATATGAAGGAATGATTTCTTTTTTTAATTGTATGATTAATTAAAATGTATCAGACACACACAATTTTGTAATCCATGCAATAATAATGCAGCTTTCCCAAATATCATGTTTTAAATGTTTCTATGGAAACAAGCGACTTGGGAATTTAGATCATGTAATGAGATTATGATATGCTCATGTGCATCCAGCCTTTTAATTATTCTACATGTCCAATGCTAGTTTAGGAAGGTAGCAAAAATTACTGAATTGCTAAATATTACAAAAAGGCAATGGAAAGTGGGGTTAGAGCTCTCTTGTGAAAAGGGAAACCTTTCTGACAAACCTGTTGGGCTTGGGGACGAGGCTGTGAAAGTAGAATTGTCTTGAATCTCCAATATTCCTAGAACCAAGAAAATATCATTATAGCTCCCATGAAGAATTATTCTGAATATTCTTGTCAGATAATAGGGTAGAAGATGCAGATTGAGGCTCAAGAGTGGTGTTAATAACATGTCAGGCATGACATAACTCAAGCTGTAGGAATGTGGTGTCTATATCCAGATGGTGCATTTAGATGAGCAGTAGGCCCATCACAACATAAAGGAGAAGAGAATGCATCAAAATGCAGTCAGACTGTGAAAGCGAACTTGTGTGGTTAAGGTCATCTCATTAAAGAGGCATGTGAGCAAACCTGTCATATCATTCCTGATTCCAGGTACTGTTGTGCACCTCAGTGGCTCAGGTATTTAATGTATACACAAGGTGTTGAGTACTGCTAATGTATGACATGGAGATGCAAGGGTGCGCAGCAATTAATAGCCTGCATACAGGCAGCATGGTTTTTCTGATACACATACTGTAGGTCACAGTTGTTTGGTGTTTGGATGGTTCTGTTTTTTTGGGGTTTGATAGTTATGGGCCCCCTGCTTATGTTATTTTGTATTTTATGTTTCATAAACTTTTATGTTTCATAAAACTTCAGGCAGGGAGCTATACAGAGGGAGTCATTCTATTACGGCAAACTTAAATGTATTAGCATTTTCATTAAACATGATTAAACCGATGTAAGTGTCCTGACTGAAACAAAAATCAACATTGATTGATTGCTGTCCTTGGGCTGCTAATGACTCAAATAAACACTACAACATGGGCTTCAGGCAACAACCCCTCACTTGGATAGCGAGAGATGGGACAGGACAGGAGGGAAAATGGGTAAGATGAATCAGATTTCAATTTCGCTGTGACTAAGTGGCGCGTCCCTAGCTAGTGTGCCCGAATTGCCAGCTCCTACTATAGCGTTTATCCCAAACTAACCCTAAAATTCATGGGAAATAAAACAAACTTTAATTAATGAACATTTATCAAATACGCACTACAACTCACTCCCCATGCACTGCATACCCATGCCTACGGCCCACTCTCTGATGCCCTGCTCTCAGACTGTCCTGTTTACCTCAACCCCTAAGCTAACCCTTAAAGCAAGGTTGAGTAAGAATGAATGAAAGAATGATTTAGAAACTGCTACATTTAGAAACTGCCACATTAAGGAAAATGAAATAGAAGATCAGGGGTACCTTTGTCAAGGAGGCAATCTGATTGTGGACAAATGGAGGTGGTGTATCCAAATGGATAGCCAGAGTGTTAGGCAATAGATATAGGAATGCATGCAGGAGTAATCACATACATCTTACTAGCACAATAACATCAACAAATCCTAATATGTTCAACAGTGACAGTAGGCTCAGGTGAGATGTACATCAGAAAAAGAAGATTCAACAGCTGATGTATTCGCAGTAATTGAGATGTGTAAAGATGACCTCCAGGCTAGAGGAAACCAAATAGTGTTGGGCATGAATTACGGCGAGAACGAACTCAAGAGTCTGTTGAAAGTGATGCCTACACAAGATAGACAAAGAAAGGAACCAAGCAAACAAAAAGACAAAAATGCAGCATTGGTTTACATAATAAAAGGAAGTTCAGACGAGATTAACAGGGCCAGAGGCAAGGTGCTGGGCCCGGCTATTACAGGCTCTACAAGTTGTGCAGGCTAACAGAATAAATCAAAATAGACAGATCAAAATAGATTGATTCAAAATATGTCCAGAAGGGGGTAACAGAGGACCTTGGGAAATTAATTGATGGAAAACCTAAGAAGGAAAGAGTTTAAACATATATCAATATTGCAAAAGAGAACAGAAATACTAAAACCAATTGACATGTGATAGAACATATCAAAGCCCATCAAAAAGGGGAAACTGACAGAGGACAAGGAGATGAACATCCAGGTTGATAGGCAAATGGGGAAGTGTGTTTAATGGTTGTAGGGAATATATGTCCTGGACAAACCCCCTTGGGAAGGAGAGTGGTACCTCAGGATAAGAAAGGAATTTCTAACTGAGGTTCACAAAGAGACAGGTCACATGGGAGCCAATGTCATGAGCCATGCGCTAGGGAAAAGTGCGCTTCTGGGAAAAGGTAGTGTCCAGGATTCTAAAAAGTACAGTGGAATGCGAAACATTTGCATGGATATGGCCGGTCCTATGCAGAGGTCAACAAGGGTAATACGTTTTTTTTTTGTGATAGTCGACGCATGCACAGGTTCCACCACAGTAAGACCAATGGCCAAGGCCATTCTGGTAGGCACCTTAAGAGATCCAGAGATTTGATCACACAATGGAAGCAGTTTTAAAAACAAGAAATTGGATGATTACCTGTCAAAATGATTGATTGCTAGAATATATTCACCTCCGTATCACTCAGCCGCAAACTGTATAGCTGAACGAAAATGTCAAACTCTCAAGAGGTTAATTTGAAAAAGGAGCAATGACAAAATATTGGGACAGAGATTGGGATCAAATTATGGAAAAACTAAATTCTTATGACAATGATGGAAGTGGCTAATTTTTTCAGAAATAACATTAGAGACTGCACAGGGCCGTAGTTAACCGAAGGAAGCTGACATTTTAAGAGAAGTCGCAGATGCCAAAGGGGAGTCCAAAAATGGGCCGGAGAAGAAGAGACCTGTAAGCTATGGAGATTGGAGCTATCAAGACGAGGAGCTCCTGGAATCTTCAGAAAGAAAACACCTTCAATGAGAAATACAGACTGAAGTGCAGGGAGTGGCTGAGTATGATTTCTCTTTCGCTTTCACTACAGCATCCTGTTTGCTGGGTATTGGGATAGAAACTGAAGAAAATATCGAGAAATGGTGAGGTGAATATATGTGTATGATAAATGAATGGGTAGAAACAGTGACTGTACATAGACTAAAGAGAACAACATACTGGGTAGAAATTGAAAGTGAATACCCAGGCCTGGGCAGCCAAAGGAAAAAAACAACTGAATAGATGGTTAAAGAATTAAGACTGGAAGACTGAGATTACTCAGGACAACATTAGATCTGTCCCAGTAAAACAGTGCTAGCTGATGAAAGAGATTAACCTAGTTAAAATTAGAAGCATAAACCCATTTTAACCCTACAACTATGCTCCTATTTGCAACTAGGTTAAGCATGACATGAAACAAAAGTTGAATTATATTGGCAAGAAGTCATTATGGCAACCAGGACCTAATATACCAGTAAAATGAGGTCGCCAGACGTTAATCAGGGACGAGAAACAAAGGTCATTTGGGATACCTAGAGTTGTAATACTTTCCGAGAAGAGGGAGCACGATTACAAGAATTGGCTGGTTGTGCGCGTAAGCACAAAAAGACATAGCCCCAATGGTACAATGGTATCATTCAATCTTCTCTTACTATGGTTACAGACTCTTTCATACGATCGGATGCTGACATCCTCCACAGCTTTCGCGGTATATTTGTGGCCCATAGGTTGTGAAGCTGATGAAAGCAAATACATACTGTAAGTAAGAGGACTTTGTCAGCATCCGATCGCATGGAAGAGTCTGTGACCATATTAAGAGAAGAATGAACAATACAATGGGAACAATTAGGGAACAATTAGGGTTACACAACAGTGTAAGTATCAGATATGTAGCAAGAAAGAGATGCAGTGACAGGTTCAATTGAAGTGCAAATTGCACTTTTGCATAGACAAAGACACCCTAGCAAGTGAAATGTTTCATTATTTGTAATAGAAGGTGACACCTAGGGTTGACAAAGGGATGAGTGCCTTCCAGACAGTGAAGGGGGGGAAGGAGAAGCATTTACCCCGGATTTACATAGAGCTCGCTGTATTTACTGTTCTTAGTATTGAGAAGCAATTCTTGATCTGGATAGTGTGCTTTATCCATGCAGATACCTTGATTGAATGCCCTCTTGCTGATTTTAACCTTGTTAGTGCAATTACTGGAAAAAGTATACTGATACGTTTATAAGCTTTGTTAACACAATCTTTAGTACTACAGGGAATGATATGGATGCTACCAAAACATGGAAAAGGACTGTCCAAAAGAGGAAAAATAGGGAACATGGTGCAACCATGGCCAGCCAGTGTCGTGAGGGAAGTGTTCAGACAGCCTAAACAACTCAACAGTGTGTCCTGTTGGATGGCCAGTATAAGGATTGTGTTCTGCATGGCAACAGAATGCAGTCACAAGAGAGGAAAGTGTTCTGTGGTTTCACACGTATACATTTTCACAGACACGCACACGCAAGAAACATGCACTGAGAGAAAGACAAACTAAATTCATTCACTTAATTGAAATGGACTGTTGAATGAAATACTGTATTCAATATTAAATGTACTACTGAATATAATGTTGAATATTAAATATTGATTGTTTACAAAGGGAATTTTGGTAACCACAAATGAGTCATCGGTGAGCCCAGCAACTGATCTGCACGTCACCTGCAGCACACATGAGAAACTCTGGAGCACTTTTAGCAAAATGTGGAGGTGCAAGTTTGAGGTTTAAGGTGTTTAGGCCTGTGATGTCAATCATGTTAGAGAATGTTCTAGGACGTTTAGAATATAGTATATAAAGGGACTCAGAAGTCTGATTGTGTTTTGAGGTAAGACAAATTTATTTCTTGTTCTTAAAATCGTGTTTCCATTCAAGTTGTGCTTGGCAGTCTAATATAGACATAGGTAATGGCACTGAAGGTATCTTGAAAATGTAATCGTCATATAACTGGGACCACTCTGCCTGTTTGGAATTTTGAATGAATTTGCTTTGTTGTTCCAAACCATGTCAAGTTTTACTTAGGCCTTAGGCTTTAGTGGCTGGAAGTAAAGGGAACTACGCCCGAACAGATTGTACTATATAAATGTATTGGTTAGGAGTCTGTGAGGGATTGATCTAGGCCTTAGCCAGGCTAGCAATTCTTAGGTATTCTATATACTGGATTCGAGGATTTCCCACCACTGGTAAAGGTCTGTATGTTGAATCTTAAATTATTCTCTAGATAATTTTGTTTCTCAATATCCATACTCCCATGCTCCGAGCACGAAATCAGATTATGAAAGTTATTTCCGAAGGGCAAAGCATGAGTCCAAACTCACAGAGCACGAATGAAGTTCCCAGATGCCATGCTCCGTTGGCAAACATTTTGAACATGCATAGTTGCAGGCTTCAGCTGGAATGATTCAGGAGACACCACATTTTTTTTAGGCAAAAAACGTATTTGAAATCAATGGCGGACAAACTCTGCTGATGTGAGAGAACTCAGTCACACCAACATAATAAAAAAAATATATACATGTCTAAACAAATGTTATTCAATAATCCTTACCAATTTGAAGTCAGTTCATGCTAAAAGCGGTGGTTCCAAACTTCTTCCATTTAAGAATGATGTGCTACTATGTTCTTGGGGACCTTCAGTACTTCCCCAGATCTGTGCCTCGACACAATCCTCTTTCAGAGGTCTATGGACAATTCCTTCGACCTCATGGCTTAGTTTTTGCTCATGCACTGTCAACTGTGGGACCTTATATAGACAGGTGTGTGCCATTCCAAATCATGTCCAATCAATTGAATTTACCACAGGTGGACTCCAATAAAGTCTTAGAAACATCTCAAGGATGATCAATGGAAACAGGATGCACCTGAGCTCAATTTCGAGTGTCATAGCAAAGGGTCTGAATACTTATGTAAATGTGATATTTAAGTTTTTTTTTTTTTATAAATTAGCAAACATTTCTAAAAACCTGTTTTCGCTCTGTCATTACGGGGTATTGTGTGTAGATGAATTGAATTGAATCCATTTCAGAATAAGGCTGTAACATAACAAAAAGTGGAAAAAGTTAAGGGGTCTGAATACTTTCCGAATGCACTGTGTGTATATATATATATATACATACATTATTGTAAGTGTATGTAGAGCTCTCCAAAATACAACAATAACATGATGTGTGTACTGTGGATGAGTGCAGCTGGCAAGATTACGCATTTTTAAGCTCAAAGGTAATACAGTAACATGGGAGTGCTTCTGAAATGGTGTACATGGTAGTGAGGAGCTTGAGAGCTGCACAATTGAGAAACACCTAAGGAATAACTAAAGTAGCGGTTCACAAGGTTGAGCAGTAACATAACTTTGAGTTGAGTCTTATCGCTAAAGGGGCGGTAGTGCAGTTTTGACATGCTGCACCAGATGTCTTCCACACAGATCTGTTTGCAGTGTCTTCTAAGCTTCAAGTGTTTTTCTGAAAAATAGAGGATTTCTGCTGCAGGGCTCAATTATGTCTGGAGGAAGGCAAACTGTTCCTTTTGTCTTTTGTCTTCAGTCTGTTGCTCTCTCAGGAGCAAATCAAACAGTAATCTCCTTTCCACACAGCCACCCACCAAATACCCTTCTACCATGACATGAATGGAGTTTGAGTGCAAACAGGACACACTGGAGTGTGGCACAAAACTAGAGTGCCTGCCATTTGTTACAAAGCCCAGGGGTGCGTCAGCTCAGCCCAATGATGCTATTGATTCAAGGTTTGGTGTGAAAAGCAAATGTGGGTTTCCAATCCATGACCTGGTTCTTATAAAACATACTGTATGTTCCAGTCAAGACTACAAAATGGCAACAAAAAAAAAAACACAGACAGACAGGCAGGCAGACAGACAGACAGACAGACAGACAGACACAGACAGACACACACACAATATTCTGAAGGTTGCCCCTTCAAGAGCGTTATTATATCACGTATGGTCGCTACACCGCAGACAAATAGCCCTTTGAGATTCAGGTTTAAGAACCGCTATTGTCAATGGTATTGCACTGGAGCATAGAAAATCCACAGCTAAAGTGAATTGTTGCAATAACTAACTGTAAATTAATATAACAATGGGCTACATTAATGCACCGGTTGGTAACATTTAAACGGAAACATCAATATAACCTGGCAGGGGAATGTTAGAGTGGGAACAAAACATCCTCTGAAGTTCTAAACTGAAATGAGGGAACATTGTATATATTAGAAACTATATTGGATTTTAATTCATGGTCAAATAGCACGTGTAGTATACAGTGAAATATGGACGAAACGAATTCTATCAGCATACTTACGCAATTTCTTCCTCCACTTCAGCAATATCAGCAATGATTAGAAATATTACCAGCAGTGTAACAATTCCGAACATCAACGTGCGTAATTCTAGCGACATGACTGAGAAGATTTCCGAACTACCTGGCAACCAACAATACAGTCTTTAGTCGAAGCTCCACACACACAAAAAATAATCTAAATCTATGCCATACAGTACATAAACTATCGATCGCCGACGCGTATAGATTCAATGTTCATTTTGGGCAGTCAGATGTGTGTCGGTCCAACTCCCACGTTGATGTGCCTTTCGAACGCTTTTCTTGTTTCTCTATTCCAACACTGCTACTGAGGCACTGTTTTCATTCTCACCTCTATTCCCCAGTCAAACTTTCAAAGCGTGTGCTACATTGGGACTGCGATGGGAGCAATATGGAAAAAGCTTACATCTTAAAGGTACAGCACGCCTTGCGATGGTAGCAAGTATGACTTTCAGTATGGTATGTTGAAGGTATTGGGATAAAACAATTGTCACTTTATAATAGGTTTATGAATAGCCTATTGTACATATGTCATCAAATACATTTACAATATTTAAGATCTCCCCAAAGCAATTATTGATAGACTGCCTTAGGCTACCTGTCCCAGCCCAATACACCTGATTCAAATAATCATGGTGTGTTAGTACTTGGATGGAACAAAAACCTTCATGCTCTGGTTGCGAGGTCCAGGATAGAATAATACTAGATATGAATAGCATAACACACATATAATGTAGTATAAATCTGTCATTGCTGCCTTTGTGAAGTTCGGTTTGGTGAGAGAAAGCTTTAAAAATCCCATTTTGCATCATAAACA
This sequence comes from Argentina silus, assembly GCF_951799395.1. Taxonomy (NCBI): domain Eukaryota; kingdom Metazoa; phylum Chordata; class Actinopteri; order Argentiniformes; family Argentinidae; genus Argentina; species Argentina silus. The sequence continues at coordinate 10,328,634 of NC_139657.1, forward strand.
CAATTTTATTGGGTGATCCTGTCATTATGATTTCATATTGTTCATTGTGTCTCTCCTTGTCCTGTCAGTGTGTGTGCTAAATAACTGGTTTCACTCCAACATTATCAATGCAAAACCTTTCAATCTTCCACAGCATGGTTTGTCAGTCGGATGGATGAGTGATTGAGGACCTAAGCAAGTACTGTAGTCAAAATGAGAGCTGGTTCTCAGATCATAAATATTTGCATACAAATGTTCAATCACTTTACTGACTCAATGTAGTGGTACTGCACATTTTTTACATGAGTCAGTATTTCATAGATAAATCTGAAATGTGACATTGGAAAATCATTTCTGGATAAAACCTTTATACAGTACAGATCAGGTGATGCCTTAAAGGAGCAGGGAGTAAGTCTGTTGGAAATCTGCCACCTTTTGGCCACAGAGTCGAAAATCAGTTCCAAATGACAACATCCTCCCTAATACATTTACATTTTAGACTTTTAGCAGACACCTTTATCCAAAGAGACTTAGAAAAGTACTTTTGTATCATCTGTACATCAGTCATCATAAGAAAAAACAAATCTATGCTAGGACCAGGGGCCATTGGCAGTCACAATGCTAGAAGAAGGAAGAACTTTTTTTTCTTTCTTTCTTTACAGTAGAGAAACTGTACAGGGGGGTAGTGGGGATGAAGAGGTCTTTAGGAGGGACAGTCAAGATGTAGCCTGAAGAGATGGGTCTTCAGTCTAAAGATAGGTAGGAAGTTAGGTAGTGACTCTGCAGTCCTGACAGCAGTGGGAAGCTCGTTCCACCATCGGAGCGCCAGGACAGTGAGGAGCCATGACCGAATAGCACTACTGCTGCATCCACATAGAGGCGGCGGTGCCAGGCGGCCAGCCGAGGTGGAAGAGCGGAGTGATCGGGCAGGGGTTTGGGGCCTGACCATTGCTTGCAAGTAGGGAGGGGCTGTTCCCTATTCCACCCCGTGAGCGAGCATATAATATTGCATTGACCATACTGTAACGAACGGCGGGGTAGAGTAGCTTGGCCTAAGCGGGTATCGAACTTGCAATCTTACAAACCGGCCACTCTAGCTACATCACCAAGAGAGTTAACTCCTCCTACAACACCAAGAGAGTTAACTCCTCCTACAACACCAAGAGAGTTAACTCCTCCTACAACACCAAGAGAGTTAACTCCCTTGGCGGAGCTGCTAACGGGCCTTAGACAGGGTTGTTACTAATATAGCCCATACTATTTCTAATGTACAGTATACTGTATGTATATTTCATATGTTTGTACAGTAGCCAACAAATAATTGATGGAGTAGTGATATAGCCTAGATGATTTGCAATAGCCTTTCTAAACTCAAAGTGTTTTACATTGCAAAAAGTTATTTTGGCATTACTGAAAGATTTAAGTATTTTACAGTTTCTGATACTCATACAGTTAAAGCATTTCCAGACAACAAGAAAAAGCATCTCCAAAGTATTCTCTTTTTTCTGAATCCTGATAACAACAGACACTGTCAGTCAAATGCATCTGATGTTGCATCAACAGTGAGCCCACCTTGAAGACAAAAACAATGTTAAACATTGGCTTCAATTCAAACCAGGGACAGGCAAAATGTTTATTGTTGTCAGCTATGGTGTGAGAATATCAATGCTGACCTTGAAAAAAGTCAGGGATGAAGTAAAATAACCATCTCCATATACTGTACAGTGCCAAAAGCGTTTAAAAACGTTGAAAAACAAACACAAATAAAAAATTAAAAAAGATATTGTTTGAATAAGTGAATTGTGAACCTCTGAGTCAGTACTTTTTTAAAACACCTTTGTGAGCAATTGCAGCTTTGAGACTTTTCAGATAAATCCCTAACAACATTGCACACCAGACTAGGCAATAGTCACAGATTCTTCTTGGTGAATTGCTAAGCTTTATCTTCTAGTCTCAGTGGTTAGCAGGTTCACCACTTAGACTTTGTCTCCTCTTGATCCTGAACTCCTCAGTCCCTGCTGATAACAAAGCATCCCCATAGAATGACACTGCCATCATCATGCTTGAAGTGACTGGGATGTTGTTGACCCATGGATCAAGTTTTCTCCCATCTTGATCAAATTCTCTCCATTTGAGGTCTGTGACCATTGGCCTCACATTGGCCTCAAATCAACAATGTTTCATTTTTCTCTGGCTGCTCACTTTAGAGGAATGGCCTGATCTAGTACACACTATCCACTTTTTATGATAGACAGGAACCTTTTAGAGAGATTAATGTTTATTTATAAATAATGTAAATCACTATTTGTGTGCACAGCTGGAGTCCTTCCAACTATTGCATAACTTAGTAGGGTCATTTGAGTGCTTTGTACTTATTTTGGTTTGCCATTGCCAAGGGTTCACATATTTATTCACACAGAACATTTATTCATTTTTAACTATTTCTATACATGTTTTATATGTTTTGTTTCAATTTTAATGTGTGGAGTAGATTGTGTAGATCAGTTAAATGCATTTACATTTCAGGCTCCAACATAAAATAAAATCTCTAAACTCACAAAAGGGTTACATCATTATTTCTCTGCACTGTATTTATACTTAAGACTGTCACAAGATTAAGGACAAAATCAATCGACATGTGTAAAATGCTCAATCACTCAAGCAGAACCAGGTTGATTCTCCAGCAGCAGTTACTTTGGTAACTGGCAGACTTCCAAACAGCGTTTTTAGAGTGATCTGTTTGTTTGGACCAAAGTCAAGAGCAAGTGTTGGGTGGAAACAAATGTTTACAATTGAGAAAAAAGCACTGCGTTGGCTGAAAATCCAGGGCCGTTTTGTTGTCCCAGTCCGTCCTTGATAGAGACTCAATACCAATTACCTCATCAACGTAATGCAGAGTTACAGCTGTTTGATGTGGAGGGCACGATTAATAGTGAGCCCTCATTTTGCACAACATAACTGAGGGAAATGTCGTGATCCTCATGCCAGCATTGCTGACCCAGAGAAATGTTATAAGGAGAACAGCCACTACAACTTTGTTTCATTCTGCAATCTACCTACTGTACAGTAGCTACAGGCCCAATACTGAAATATTCCACGGTTAAACAGCATTTTGTGTAAACTCTACCTCTGTGACGTAACCCTCCCTACAACCAAGGGCTGCAGGCCTTAAAGGGATTAAGGATGTGGATTAGTGTCCTCATTAAAATACTTGCTGTCTCTTCTTATGTGAGCAAAAACTGTACAATAAAGACTGCCCAGATGAGATTCACTTAATTTTTTAATCAAACAAATGAACAAATACAACCTTTTTTTTTTTCTCTTCACTATGCATGTTGTGTTCAAAATGCTTTAAAGCGATGGTTCATTACTTTTACATTTCCATTTGTTTTTCATATATCTGTATACTGTAGCAATGGTTATCTGCTTGTCCACAATATGACAACCAGCACTAGAAAAAAAGAATCATCGGGAGAAGCATGAATCATGTTAATAGTCTATTTGAATCTCACTACATTACATCATCGACAGAAAGGTTCGTGGAAGATGCCCATGGATCTTTAGTGTGTAGTGGTCATATTTTGGAGATTCATGGATCTGTTTTCGGTGAGAGGAGAGAAAAGCCAGTGCGGCAGAGTGTCAAGTCAATATATACAGCATTTTCACATTATTTTCTGAATTTGTTTTCATGAACCAACTATACTATTTCAGACATATCCATACAATTCTACTTCTGTGAGCTATGTGTTTAAACATTCATTTCTCTAGCCACGCCTTCAGAATAAATCAGTTTTCTTCAGGCAGTGTCTCCCATGGGTTATGCATTCAATAAGCAACAACCCATAACAAATACACCACCCAAACATCACATGGCCAACAAGAAAGTAAAGGAGCCCCTCTTTGCAAGAATGAGGGGTCTGACACTGTGGTCCAATGAGTTTCAGAAAAATATTTTATTCTGTTCAGTCTGTCTTCCATCTCACAAATGCAAACCTTTTGGAAACCCATGTGTACCCTCTTTGCAGTAAGACTATTAACATTTAACTTTCTCTCCTCTAAATGTCACCAAGTCAAGCTCCATTGGACCAGTGTATTAGTATTCATTGGAATGCTTGCCCTGAAGTATGAAGCAAGAAAATAAAAATAAAAGTTGTTTGCAGCTCAAACTGTCATACTGTGTGATGTTGTGCTTGATTCACATGGCAATGCATTCATTAATATTGGAGCATTGGAGGGAGGTAACCAACTCTTGCAGTGATGTGTCTATAGCTATTTCTGTGAGAAAGCCGGTTGCTTGTTATAGGCTTTACTTTCAAAAGGAGCTTTTGTTTGAAGAATGGTAATTGTGTTTGTGCGGCTTGGGTGTGATTAGCATCTCGAGTGTGATACATGTCGAAGTGTGTGTTCGTAATTGAGGTTCCTCTGATGCTGGAACCAATGCCATTGGCATGCATGAGTGTATCTCCTTTTGTTGAAGGATCCCACTGTGTTGTCTGACACAATGGTGGCTAAAACCTACGTTAGAGGACAACGCTAGGAAAGAGTTGGGTTGATTTCAAAGTGCTCCTAATCATATTTAAAGTGTATCATAATAACTTAGCTTATGTTTATGTTTTTATCTTGTGTGTATGTTTTTATATGATGCAAAGTGTGTTGTGACCTTGGTGACATGCACTTTAATAAACATGAGAAATGGAAGTACTTTAAATGCCACCCAGTGTAATAACAAACATTTGAAATTGTACAGCTCAGTACATTTGATACATTTGTTTCTTCCGTACCTGCCTATCCATCACTGTAGAGAGATAGATAGATAGATAGATAGATAGATAGATAGATAGATAGATAGATAGACAGACAGATAGATTTTCATTGCATTTACCAGTGATCCCTAAGTTATAAATATGATGATTATTTTGTCAGGTTATTTTCAAGTGCACTCATAGAGCTCTTCAAAATGGTCCTGTACTGTAGGTTTACACATTTTTAAGCTCTTACAAAGGATAATTACTGTGTGATCTTTGATTACTAACAATCACCACAGCAAACATTGTTTGTCACAACAAACAAAATCAGAGGGTTAATTAAAATAATAAGCAGACTAAGTTGTGTGATGTACAGTATGATATGTGTTATTTGTTTCAATAGTAAAAAATAAATAAAAAAAACTGCAATGGTTTTCTTTCTGTATTGTTTTAATTGTAATTTATGTTAATTGTAAATGTTCTCAAAATGATATGGAACAGGTATTTTCATTTTAGAAACATAGGTTTTGTAGGTGGTTTGCACTCATTAAAGACCTGGCTCTGCTCCAGTAGACTAGACCTGAGGGAAGACTTCCGCTACAGTACAAAGGCACTGGTTTGATTTATTAAAAATGCTATGTGCTTTCACAAACTGGAAGCGCAGGTCTCTGGAGAAATTAGCTTCTGCGATGAATCCCAAAATTAATTGTGTGCAGTGCAATACAATAGCCTAGCGGCTGATAGATCACCACATGAAACAAAGCAAACAAGCATACACACACACACACACACACACACGTTGCAGCACATTTAGAATGGTATTCAATTACTGTGAACTGAAATACTGTATGTGAGGGATTCATTACTGTCTCTGTGGAATAAAGGAAATCCTTTTTACTGTATCTCGCTTACAGTTAGTTAGTATACAGTTACAGTTAGTCCATAACATTTCAAATCGTGCTCTAAAAAAAACTGCACTATGATTCTCTTGACTTTCCATCTTCAAAGGCTATCAAAGAAGAACTATTACAGTACCATGCACACTGAGATTGTTAGGGCATTTTATAGCAATATCTAGGCTGCTTGGAACAGCTTTAAAAGTGATGTTTTTCTCTTATTTCCATCCAGCTGAGAGGTGTGCGGGCGTGATGGATCCTGTCTGTATCTGTGGTATGGCACAAACGCTCTGAAGGCTAGGGTGAAGATTAGCTCTAGGCGTCCTCTTTAAACCCTTCCTTGCACTCTCTCCCCCACCAGTGTCAGCTCAGTTCATCTGCAGTGGCTCAACTAAGATTCTAAGCCATATCAATGAGAACTCTAATCTACTTAGCAAGTAGACCAGATGAAAGCACTGTGTGGTTGTCCTTTTATATTTTCAGAGGGCACTCAGCATTAAGTACAAAGTACCAATGTGTCACACTATGTGCTGGCAAAGCTACATTTTTGGGCTGTCATTGGCATTACGGTTCAGTCATTTATACACTAGATCAAATGAAAAGCAGTTTACAGCCCCTGGACACATCCGCAAAGACAGCTAATGGCGACAGATCTCATGTGATATCAAGTGCTCTACCTGACTGATTAATCATTTTACAACCTGGACATTAGTACATGGAGGAGGAATGGTTGAAATTCATCTTTTCTGTAAGGTTGCTTTTTTTTTTATTTCTTTGCTAATCGGCCATTGGAAGTCCTTGCCCATGTGCTAATATGTGCTAAAATATGACAAATCTATGCTGCTTTCATGCTCAATAATTTAATTCCATTTCCTGGCACATGTAAGTGTGTGAGAAGACCCATTTAGTTAGATAGACAATTAAGGCAAATTCCCAATAAGTAGCAAACCACAATTACAATCTCCGAGCACTCAGCCCTGATCCCATCTGTTTAATAACTTGTAATGCAGCTCACGATCAGAGCCTGGACTAAAGCTTTGTTTTTCTGTAATGTACTGCAAGTTTATCAACAATATCTCTCAGACTTCTGAAACTGCAGAACTATTAAACAGCAGGTTAGAATAGAGAGTTTATCACTTTGATGCAGAGAGGTAAGAAGCAATCCAAGAAGGTGAAAGTTCACCTCAAATCTTCTCAAAGCATCAAACAACACAGACAGAACATTTTAAAACAGGACAATCTATAATTAGCATAGTAATAATGCTAGGTATGTATTGTGTTTGTGTTGTTGCTCTCTGAAATAATACATGTCAAATACCACCAAAGTCTGGTTCATTTTCTGAAAAATAATTTATTTTCAGATTAAAATAAATGATATCTTGCCATACAAAAAAGTGTAAGAAAAGGGACAATGCCAAAACTTTAACTGTAGAGAAACCTTAATCAGTAAAACAAGAAGTTATATGTGCCAACAAACCTGGAAGAGGTCTTCAAATAAATATGGAAAGGGAAAACAAAATGATAATGTGAATAATCCTGATGTGAGATATCATCCTTTTAACTACCTTTTTATGACTTCACATGCAGATTCTGCATGCCTTGAAGTAACAACATTGCTTCTTATACCTTTCTCTCAAAGACATTGGCTCCACTGTATCTGTGATGCATACTGTATCACAACTAAACATTTTCATAAAGTTAAATTTAATATTCTTATATTATCATTTCAGTATAGTCTAATAAAACATATCCAGAACCCTACAAATACAAATATATAAACTTTAATCTTCATTGTTTTGCTTGAAGAAATATGTCATTATAACACACATTACAAGACTCTTGATTTTCCAATCATTGCTTTCCCACTATGGTGCAAAAAATATATATAAATAATATTCTTATCTGGATAATCCCTCATATTAAGACATATTAGGGTTTAATAAACTAAGCAAATCAAAAACAAAAATGGAAAAGCAAAGAAACGTTTACTATATCAAGACCCTTCAGAACTGAGTCTGACAAAGGACAGATGATAGAAATGATAATAATGGATATGAATAATAAAACATTTGAACCGATACAAAGACAAACTGCCGTCTATGTTAACAGTCAAAAACGGTGCTTGTGTTCCAGCAAGAGCACATGTTTTTGTACAGTGTAACATTTACACCGTTTCAGCTACAGTACTACCACTGGACTGGATTCTGACACTGAAAGCATACAGTAGGCTATCACCCTAGAAGCTCTATCTTCCCTCCACTATACAGTACATAAGGAAGCTCTCTGTTTATTTGAAGTAAATTTTCGAAGAATGACACAACACCTCTTAATTTGTAAACTCTTGGCAACTTTTAAGTATGGATCAAACAAAGAAACATCCTACTTATATAGTATTCTCAGTTCCTTGAGGGGAAAGGAACGAGATGTGACACACAGTAAGCTGACGGAAAGGGAACTGTCATTCTCACTGATTCTCACTGGATCCATGATCGACGTTGAGAGAATATGGCAACTATAAAAGTCGTATTATATTGACCAACTAATCAACTAAAGAGCTGAGGACAGCGCCAGAGAGTAGTTGTCTTCTACAAACGATCACGAGAGACTTCACTGGCACTGGACAACACCCTCGCTGATAACATCTCAACATCTCAACATCTCAACATCTCAAACAAAATGGACCCTATAAAAAGTGACCCAGGATGTGGAGCAGAGAGCAGCAACAATCTTCCAGGGCCTGAAGGGGACTATCTTTATCAAAAAACATTCTATCCTTTATAAAAAAAAAATGAATAAAGACAGAAGATAATCCCTCAAGAGAATGATCTGTGTAGCCAGTGGATGTCCGCTTGTTAGTTTTCAAACTATAAAACCGACTCCATATTTTCACACCACTCATGGTCCTCTAGGTTGTATATAAACTTTGTCCTGTTGGCTGGGTTCTGACCGCTGTCCTTCCCCATGTTGTCGAGTGTGACGCTGGAGGGGAACAGTTCGGTTGGTGTCGTATAACCCTCGTGATTCTTGATGTATTTCTTATAGTTCCTGCGTAAGCAATACCAAGTGGTGGTGTAGAGAAGGAAGGCAATGGCCTTGAGCCCGATGGCAAGGCTCACGTACAGATGCCTGTAAGCCACGTTGTCATACAACAGGCAGGCACCCCGATCCCCACAGTCTGTACTCCAAAAAAGGCATGTTGAGTCAATCCCAGCACCAAAGATCAGAGGAGGGGGGATGAATCCTACAAGAGAGGTGAAGAGGAGATTATAGCAGCAGAAATTGCCTTTCATCTACAGCTGGATACATCAATATATTCTTGAACAACAGAACAATATTGAAACAAACATTAACAACAAACATTAAACCTCAACTACTGTAGCCCCATATCCACACTAGAGCTGACTAACAACTGCAGATACAATTCAGTCCTACCATTCACCATATACATAATGCATATCCAGTTTGATTTACAAATAAAATAAATAATTAGATTTGAGGTAATAGTGCTACTGTACATGGATAGTTATAATATTGTGTAAGTGTAACAGTATCTTACCAAGGAGGCGTAGCAAGAGAAACAAAACTCCCAGAGCATATGATTTCAATTCAGGACTCACAGTCCTATGAGAGAGGAATGGAAAACGTACGTTCATTTTTATTGTGTGCTTTTTTTTGTCAACACACACACACACACACACACACACACACACACACACACACACACACACACACACACACACACACACACACACACACACACACATACAATACACACACACCCACCCACCCACACACACACACACACAAGGAGGTAGGTGAGCAGCGTAGTGCCTGGCAGGGGGTTGTTACCTGATCAGGATGATGACGGAGGGCGTCTGAGCCATGGCTCCGATCATGCTGCAGGCACAGATCACACACAGGAAGGTGAGGAAGGCCTCCTGGCAGCCGGGGCTGGGACATTTCCCTGGGACAGCCGTGGCAAACGCACTGTCACTGGATATACAGGAGCACCCTGTCAGGTTCTGAAGACAGGAGGAGAGGAACAGCACTGTTAGTGTTCATACAGAACACAGGCTTCATGTGACAACGAGTCAAATGAATGACAGTGGCCACTAGGCACCTGTCTGCCTTCTTTTCTTTCTAGAGGATCAGAGCCGATGTTTGTATTTGGGAGAGTGTGGGTGGAAACACAGCACAATCGCCAGTTGGGGGTGGCTGTGCTTTCTGTTTTTACAAATCCAAGAGATTTTATCAGAAGAAAAAGGTCACTGCTCTGAAAACAGACTATGATAGAGATCACTGTCATGATTCGTACAAGTGAGGTGAGTGTGACGCTGCTCACTGCATGTGATATGAATATAGAGAACATTCAACTGAAACCAGCATCTGTTCCAGCATCTGAAACCAGCACCATACATGGATATAGAATATCTCTAGGTCGGTCAAACAATGCTATTAGAGGAAGTTAGGATGCATGCCAATAGACATGCTGGACATTCAAGGTCATGATAGAAGTTACTTTAGCAAATTGAGGGTAAGAGATCATCAGCTGACCTGTAGAGTGCATAGTTGCAATGGCGCGCATAAGTGGAGGCTGGTGGAGGAAGAAATCGGAGGAACGGGCTCAGTGTAATGCGTGGAATGGAATACACGGAATGGAATGAGGAACGATACCATTGGTATCATTCCTCATTCCATTCCGTGTATTCCATTCCACGCATTACACTGAGCCCGTCCTCCGATTTCTGCCTCCATCATTCTCCCCTGATTTGATCATATTTCACTGGCTTATTACTGCACATCAAGACAGGTCATTGTGTCCATTGCAGTGATTCTATTTCCAGGACGGTGGCTGGTGTCTTTAATGACCACAGCATATGGGCTGTGGAGAATATTCGCCTCTATCTATCACAGGGCATAATGGGACAAATTGGAGGGATGAGGGATGGAGGGAGGGGGCCCTGTCAGGGTAATGACCTGATCGAGGGGGGGGGGAACGGGGGCAGAACGCTTGTGCTCACTCTTTTTGTGCAGCCTGCAAAGCAGGAGGACAGGTAGGTGACACCGTTGGAGCCGCACACTGGGCTGACTGACGAGGTGAAGCAGTTACAGTGATTGATGCATTGAGCCTCAGGTTTCTGGCCCGCCCGCAGCGTCCTGGAGGGGGAGAGAGAGAGAGAGAGAGAGAGAGAGAGAGAGAGAGAGAGAGAGAGAGAGAGATTCAAACAGCTGTTCACACACTGCGCGTATCAAGAAAGAATCAACGTGGCACCTGGAGACTGTTCTCTTGGATATGAGTGAAAGTGTTGTTTTCCCAGCTTCAAAACTGATATTGTATGAAAATGTACGCTACATTTGGACAGAAGTTTGCAGACAGTTGGTGTGTGGCTGGCTTGGTTCCTCCTTTGATTATACAGCCTTTCCCGCACACATTCAAAAACAGGAATGCTACACTGTGTAGGTACACAGTCCGTTCTTACTCGTTGCCATAGGGGATGGTCACCCCAGCGACAGGTCCCGTGTCACAACCGAGGAAGAGGAAGGAGACGTAGCAGGCGGTGGACACCAGGTTGACCAGCATGGCCATGCGAATGGCCCCCAGTGCCGAGAGGTTCAGCTTCTTGACCAGAAGACCACCCAGAAATATCCCCAGGCAGGCACAAGGGATGGCCGTCATCCCTGCAACGAGTGGGAACAGACCTTGTAAAATCTGGAATCCAAATGTATTATGTTTACAATATATTGCAGTGTATGTGTGTGTGTGTGTGTGTGTGTGTGTGTGTGTGTATGTGCGTGTGCGTGTGCGTGTGCATTAGTGAGTGCATCTGTCGTGTGTGTGTGTCTGTGTGTGCATATGCATGGCTCTCTATGTTTGTGCCACAGACCTAGAAGCTGATTGGCTGAGGTGGTTGTGAGGTTGAACTGCTGCTCCAGGTATTTGCCCAGGAAGGCAGCGAAGCCAGCCACCACGCCGATTTCCATACAGGCTGCCAGGGTGATGCAGGTGAACACTGGGTTAGAGAGGAGGTGCTTGGTCACCGTGGGGATCACTGTTAGGAAGGGAGAAAGTAGAGAGAACCTTCACATCAAAGCAAAATGTGGACATTCAAGTGGATTATTCATGTCTAATCATGGGATACAACAAATACTAATGGACTAACTCATATTGATAGACACATATAAGTAGGAATCAAAATAAGAGTCTGTGAAACACAGTGCTTTCGGTAATTTAATTTGAAATACATTTTATATACTACCCCAGATGGTTTGTCAGCCAATATTTCAGACCTTACAAAGCAGCATCTGTGACTGTGTTTTTCAAACCTTCATTACGGTTTTGAAAATAAACATTTTCATGAAATATATTCCCCCGCTCTATTTCAGAATCTCTGCGTTAAACATTCCAGCCTCCTACTCTCATATTGTATTTATTCTCAGGCACTGGTTTGTAAGCACAGGAATAATGAACTCACAGACTGTGAAAACGAAAATGTCTTCAGTTGGCTTGATATGCTCCTGCATAAACATGTGAACATGTGTGTGTACACAACAGTATGTAGACCATATGTGGAGCCATGTGTAAGCAACATCATCATAAAACATATGTTTCAGAGTGGGTGGGAGGCAGACTATAACCTTGTTATGTGCTACATGTGTTATGTGTGTGACAAACAATGCAAATGTCATTGAAACGACACGATTTCTAAACATACTGTAAGATGTTACTGTAAGATGTTACTGTAAGATGTTACTGTAAGACGTTACTGTAAGATGTTACTGTAAGATGTTACTGTAAGACGTTACTGTAAGATGTTACGCAGACATAGGCCAGAGTTCTCCCCTCTCACCTCGTAGCTGCTGACAGCAGGTGAGGCTGTTGACTGGTTCATGGTTGTGTACCACACCGTTACTGGGCTTGGGCCTCTCATAGTCCTGGGTGAGAGAAGGAGGGAGCATGGCCTGCTCACTCTCCCCCCCACCTTCCCCCTCTTTCACTGGCAGGGCCTGAGGGAAGCCGAACATGAAGAGTGCGGAGAAGAAGAGTAAGGCACCACACAGGAGGAAACCCCCCCACCAGGCCCCGATCCACCGGGGGTCATCAGGAGTGATGTCAAGCTTCGCTGGAGAGAGAAAAACACAAACGTTAGCAAAAAACATAGCTAAGCCTTATTGGTCCATCAATGCCAATTACACCCAATCTATAGTTTGCATTGGGGTGATATGATGTTGTGTTTGACTGTGACTCACTGGTGTCAATGAAGATAGCATCCACATAGAACTTGGTGCAGAGGGACCCCAGGATGAAGCCACAGGCAGGCCCAAACACCAAGGTGGAGAAAAGGATTCCTGTAACACAATGGAAAGAAGAGGGGATAGGATCTATCAGTACAGGGGACTAAACATGTGTTAAGGTAAACAGTCAAAACAAGTTCAATGTCTGTTACAAACAAGCCAGGCTGTGTGTGTGTTTTTCAGTTTCATACATAAAGTCATGCACTACTGATTTCATTCCTAGTGTACAGTACCACCCAAGTGGAATGTAACCATTCCTAATTCGACCACAAGGAGGCGCACCTTGTTCACAAATCACTTTTGATACAAGGCACCCTTCAACATGCAGAGTGGATTAAGGTGACTGCTTCCTTCTGTGGACAGATAATGCAAACTATCTAAATAATGAGGAAAAGCAAATGTAACAAATAAGGAAATAAAACACAGTCAAGGAAACTGAGTTAAAGGAATGTGTTTGATTGATGTCAGCATGACAGCATGGATCACCTTTCCAGTTCTAACTCGTCAGACTTTGACAAAATAACGCCATACCATTGGAAAATGCACAAGTGCTGTACATAAAACATGAAACATTCAGTTCAAATATCAGAGACCTACCAGAGAACGCTTCTCCAAATCTAATATAGTGGGCAGTAGTGGGCAGCTGGAGCTGGGATATGTAGCCTGGCCACAAATCCTCATTAAACTGTTGTCAGAAGGTAGGAGCCTGGCACAGTGACTCAGACAGAGGGACAAACACACTGAGATCATGAGGACCTGAGAGGAAAAGGTCGCTTATGACTGTTGTTGAGCCAGTGGTAAAACAGGGTATTTGACAACATGGGTTAAAGCTGCAAACCGGCCCCAGGAGCCACACACATTCCCCAGAGAGATTCATGTTGATCCTCTCTCAGTCCTTCCCTGGCTCAGGTCTAGTACTGGAAAGGCTGGAGAGACCATGGCTGTGTTATTACTGAAATCAAACCACGCTTAGTGTAATACTGAGCATTGGCAGGCACTGTCTGAAATGACAATGGAAGGTGGCAGGTAGTTGACAGCGTTTCTACCAACATGAGGGAAGTTAGAGACAAAATGACAGAAGTCAGAAGATATAAGCGTAGATGGAGAAGAATATATTTCGCTTTTCTCACTGGTCCCTAGTAGTTATATACTTAGATTGTTCAATCCAAGGATCATAGTCATGAGCTTATAATAGAGAAATAAAACAAACAGATGTTTACCACAACTGCAGTTAATAACAGATGCTTGAAGGGCTTTTCATCCAAAAACAATCACTGTACTTGGAAAATGTGCCATAAAACAGTATTGTCAACCAGGAATTGGACTACTGGATTTAGGAATAAAAAAATACATTTAAAGAGTTGTGCTTGATTAAATTGACAGTTAACAAATAGATCAATGAATAAATGGCGGAATAAACAAATCAAGAGTAAGCGCTAGAAACACTTAGTACAGAGAGTGACATTGAGCCCTAGCTGGTTGAATAATTGTGATGATTCAGAGACGCTCAAAAGCAGTTGGCCCTCCTGGCTGTTCCAGATCCCTCTGCGGTTCTGCACCATTAGAGAGAGGGGGCGGAGGGAAGCAGTGGGAGCCACACTGAGCCCAGCGGCCGCCTGACATTAGCCCTGTGCTGGCTCCAGGACGTCCCTCGTACTGCCGTGACGCGGGCGGGAGGAAGGGAGGCTCCAGTCAGCAGGACAGATGTTAGTCATATGCACCAAGCTGCCAATGAACGAGAACAGTATGCATGGAAGAAGATACACCATTCACTAAATGACTCTGCTGCTCAGATCAAAGCGGTCGCTGTAATATCACTTTGAGCAAGCATTCACAATGAGGGCTGCTTCCTGACCATACCACACCGCCCACCCACATAGGGAATCAACACACATTCAAAACAATCACTTATGACTCAAATACATACCAGTAGAAGAGGTCTTTATATTTCTATATAACTGTTTTTTTTTACTCCAAGATTATTCAACTCTTAAAAGATAGACAAAGACAATATATTTTCTCTCATCCAAGGCACATCAGAAATAGAAGAGTACTGCAGATGTTCCTATCATAACACTGACTGGGTAAATCAGGTCACCTTCTCTGAGAAAACAGTGAATCAAAAGAGGAAGTCTCCGGTGTTTGCTTGGAGACTCTCATGCTGGGAGTCTGATGCTCCTGAGTCCTACAGGTAACCCCCCGTTGTCTGGACGGTTGATGGTCAACACGGCATGTTGGTTTAAGACAAACAGAGAAGTCGCTACCTATCCCCGAAGCACCTGTCATCCAACAGCAGCATCTTTCTCCTGTTCTTGTGTGCCCTGCATGATTCACATTATGACCAGGAGACACTGACAAAGTCAATGGTATACTCACATCAATCATATACAAAATACACTCATATGATATCATTCGACTGTATACTCTATAGATCAATCACTTTGTTGGTGATTTAGAGGCTGACTTCTGGTACAGTATGTAGTCCCTTTTCCCAACCAGCTGTCATAACAACTGCTGCTCTGGTGTCATCCCGGACTGTGAATAGATGCATGTCATGTTCCAGTGACACAGAAATAACATTTGCACAGAATCATCACTGTTAGCTTAACTGTGTTTTTCCATAGTAGGACATTCCAGACTGTCTGAGAAAGTACTATGAGGAACAGAATGGTGCCCCAAATAGTAAAAAATAGTTGAGTTGTAAAAAAAATCTAAATCTAAAAATAAAAGGGGGAGAAGGAGGGATATGAGTGGATGGATACCAATAAACATATGCAGTCTGACAGCGTTTTCAGGAGACACGGCTGCAGAGTTTCCATCTTGTGTATACTTGCTAACTGGCCTGTGGTGCATCAAATTAGTGCTGTGCTGTCGCTGTTTCAAGCGTTTCCTTAGAAACAGTGAGTGTTGTCTCCTCATAGCAACAACAGAACTATTGAGTTCACCACAGGAAACCTCAAAGAGGAAATTCAGTTTGTGAAATCACCAGGAGATGACAGTTGGGTTGGGTCCACAGCCATTGAGAGGGTAAAACTTTCCACCAAACTCTCTCGTTCCCTGCGACTATTTTCAGTAACACAGTCTCCTTGGAAATAACATTGTGGATAAACATGAGTGGCATACAAAATCAGATTGAGATTGGTTGAAAATACTGCTCTATTCGACAAAATAGAAAAAAACTGAGATTAAGCATTCCATACGCGGTGAATACAACATCGTCTTAGTGATGTACCAGAAGCTAACCAGCTGCCTCTGTCACAGCAAAAACTGAGTGGCACGACTTCCACTTTGCCCAATCTCCCTCTCCTATTGTCTCCGGGGTTTCTCCCTGATACAACATACTGTAGTCCTCTCTCTCCACCAAGGCAGTCTAATCTGGGTGACATGAGATGGCCAGCACTCACATATAAAGGGGAGGTATTTTTAGAACTGTCATAAGAAAAGCTCTCTCTGTGGACAGGCAAGTTTACCCCTCTCTCCAGGCAGGCAGGTGCACCACGAACCTTCTTCAGCTGAAGACTAAAAGACAGCCCCTAACCACTCCCCTCTGTGTCCTTCCCAGTGGACAAGCAGATCTCCCCTCAACCAATTTCCATATCTTTCTCTCTCTCGCTCTTTCTCTCTCTCTTCCTCCCTCACTTTCTATCTCTGTTTTGAGGTGAGCAGGTGTATAGTTCCTCTCTCTGAGACGGTGAATGAGGTCTAGTCATGTGGAAGAGGATATTTGGTGTTGACATGGTTCACCTTTATTCCACCCTTGGCTACCACTGATAGACGTGCTTAGGTTTATTAGGGCCCTCTGCTATAACCCACCCACACGGTGGGTGAAGCAGCTTAATGTTTTCCAAACCTCAAACTCTTTCCACTGACCTCAGTTCAACTGAATGTGGGCTGGGCATACATGATTATGATAACAGATCTCTACTGTGAGGTTACAAGAAAATGGGCATGAAATTGACTACAACTGACATAAAATGACTTACAATTGATGTCAAGTTTTATGAAAGCAGTTGACCGGTCTATTATGCTAAGAAAAGGAAATGACTGACATTTTCATTTCATAAAATAAATCTACATTACGACCAATACAGTGTAAGCTAATGGTCCTGTTGGTAATCGTCCATAATATTTTCCTTAATTGCCTCTGAAATCCCCTTCTCTTCCAGGGGTCCTGTTATGGAACAAGTACAAAGCAAACTAATTTGTCCCTGTATTTTGCCCGAGCCTTTAAGTATCCTGTGAATGATGCTCTCTGTAGAACATCTCCAACATAATTCAATAACAAAGCTGTGCTCTACTGTGTTTTGTCTTCCTAATTTGTTTAGAGACCAATAGAATGGGCCCTGCTGACTGTTGTCTATAAGTCATGTCCTTTAGTGGTATTAATTAACCCATGGTCCACCCTCATGACCCGCTGCAGAGCATCATGAGGGAAAATACAAATGTTTCCACAAGGCTCCATATCTATTCAATTGAATGGGATAAATGCTGCATATCAGAAGATAATAGGGGCCAGGTTTATATACCCCTGTGACAGTCCGTAACTGAACGCTGTACAGCAGTTCCAAACCCATACAGATTCACCAGTTCTAGGTATCTACTGCGGAGTGCGGATTGGTGAAGTACATGTAATAGAGGGGGAATAGCAAGTTTAACAATGTAACATTCATCTCAAGAGGAGAGGCCCTTTCCTCCAGTTATGTGTATTCAGTCAAGTACAGAACGGAGTCCTCTTTTACAAGCACCTTCTCTTTATAGAGCTCCTTCTAATAGCTTCTCCAAGATTAAACCACCATAACAACATAAAGGATGGTGACCCGCTGTGCCTCATATGATCACTCTAGAGCCTAATGAAACCTCAAGAAAAACAGGTTTTAAAAGCTATGCACCCATCACACACACACACACACACACACACACACACACACACACACACACACACACACACACACACACACACACACACAATTACACAGGTGGCCTAACAATGCACTGTGTGTATGCAAGACGTTCTGTAGAGACAATGAGAGTTGTGTAACTATCTAATATACAGTACCAGTCAAAAGTTTGGACACACCTTGCCAAGAGGGGGCAAAGCTGTCATCAAAGCAAAAGGTGGCTACTTTGAAGAATCTAAAATATAAAACATATTCTGGTTTGTTTAACACGTTTTTGTTTACTACATAATTGTTCCATAATGTGTTCCTTCATAGTTTTGATGTCTTCAATATGAATCTACAATGTCGAGAGACCAGAAAAAGAAAAACCATTGAATGAGAAGGTGTGTCCAAACTTTTGACCGGTACTGTATATTAATACCATTTATGTTCAATACAGAGTTCTGCTCGAAAACAACATTTTTGATAGGTACATGTGGTGGGAGAAAGACAAGGCAATAGGTTTTTCTGATGAACTATATACAGTACCAACACGTTTCCCTAGCCTCACTCTGCAGAGGGGATTCCTTGTTCCTTCATTAATCCGTCTCAAGTTTACCCAGTAATCCCCCCTGAGCCCAGCGAGAGCATGGGGATACAGTGCAGCACGGGAGGCCAAACCAGGGCCCCTGCCACTTTCACAGGGGTGTAGACTATTGAGACTGGGAGTGAGAGAGATCATCCTTAAGCCAGGGCTAAATGCCAGGGTTTAAGGCCTCCATCTTTCAGGGTTATTCACCAGGGTATCACTAAAATCACTGTGAACAGGAGTGGAATGGTGGAAGAGAATCCAAATGCACCATTGGATCATTGGATCACTCTCTTTGGACCTTGATACAAACATGTACATCACAAACAGTACTGTACATACATGCAGAGAGGTTAGAGATGAAGATCGTTGATGTGTGCACAGTGGTAAGACACACAGATGGCCACCTAAAGTCATTGTAAACCCTGGATTGGATAAGGATAAACTAGGCGACTTGTGAAGGACGCTGCAGACTATAACTCTGAACACCTTTCAAACAATATCCTCTCCTTCCACTAATTCACCCCTGGTGAAATACCCTAGTAAACCACACACACAGACAGGCTCTGACCTTATAAAGACTTTGAGGAAAAGCCCTAAATGGCGAGAAAGCGTTGAGCCGTCAGACTCAGCACAAGCCGCTCTCTGCGTGCCCACTGGAACAAACTGACAGGGAATAACATTCAATCTGACAGTTTGCGAAAAAGGATTGGACAGTTCCGTGATGCAAGAAGACCGTAATGGTGCAGGGGGCTTGTGAGGATGGGTCAGGGACTTGTTAATGCTGTGCTATGCCAGGCAACCAAGCACCATACTGTCACATACCAAACAATGAGGTCCCCTGTCGAACCCACACATTTCCTGTTCCTTCTCTCTCATCACATCAATGTGTGAAATTGCATACTATTGTTCTGTCAGGGGCAACTTTTCTAAAAGGTACTGTAGGCCTAGTCTGGGGTGGAACATTTTGTTTTAAGTGAATACATTATAGCTCTTTGCTTTTTTGATGTAAGGCAAGCAATTCCTAATTTGTTTAGAGACCAATAGAATGGGCCTCCCTGACTGTTGTCTATAAGTCATGTCCTTTAGTGGTATTAATTAACCCATGGTCCACCCTCAACAGAAATTCCATACTATTGTTCTGTCAGGAGCAACTTTTCTAAAAGGTACTGTAGGCCTAGTCTGGGGTGGAACATTTTGTTTTAAGTGAATACATTATGGCTCTTTGCTTTTTTGACGTAAGGCAAGCAATGAAGAAAAGGAAAGACAGCCACATCAATGACGGTGCCACCTCTTCAACATTGCCCTCCTATGAAGTCATCGGTTGTCAAACAAAACCTTTCCACCAAGGTTATACACATTCTGATGACAAGGGGAAATAGCTGTTGAACTATGTCTTATAGCAAGCTATGATTCCATAGGCATTGAAAGGCATACTAGAAACAGTCCATGTACCCTCCATTTCTACAGACCTGGATTATATCCTGCTGCACATAGAGAAACAGTGGTGCAGTGCCTTAGCTATTACCTCAAGATGGAAAGCCAGTAATGTCAATGTTTTTGTAGCTGCCGGTTCTTTTGAACGTGGACCATTAAGGCTTTGTGAGTGTTTTCACAGTTGCCTGAGTCCATCCCATTCGGTGGTGATTAGGTCAGCTTCAGGCCAAGTGAAACATGGTCCTGTTTTCAGAGCTCGCCACTGTGCAGAGAATCTTAAATCACATCCACTTTGATTTCTTGTCAAGAGAGTATTTACAGTAAGCCTTTGAGTGCAACAACACTTTCAGACTGTAAAACAGTATGATACTGCATTAAAGGAAACAAATGTGCACTATTTCATATAGATGGACAGATAATCTAGATATAAAACATAGATCCCCATGAGTTTATTAGAAATAGAATACCCCTATGAGAAAAGCAGAAGCTAATACATATTGATGCCTACAGTATTTACCCAGAATCTCTTTAAGCCTAACCCTGCATTCCTTGGAGAGCAACTTTCACTTCCTCCTTGACCTGTTAATGCTGTTTGGGGGATAAAAAACATTTCCCTCCAACTTCCTCCACAACTGAGACTTCTTAAGCCGACTTCCTTGACCTTCAACACACAAGTCATCAAAAAGTCAACACATCTCTGCATCAGCTTCACATTACATAATTTACGAGCTGCAGCTTGTACCCAGGTTTTATAAGAAAAAAGGATTTCTATTTTAGATGGTCTTAGATGGCAGCTCCACATTCAATAATTTCTGAGTTGGTCATTCATTAATAAGAAGGTGGTAGATGATGGTGACATAACCTCTGGTAGCCCGCAAAATATTGTGCTAATAATATGGACAGTATACAAGCTGCAGCAGCAGGCTGAACCAACTTCAGCAGTTTCACATGAACATGGTTATAAACAAGAACATAATGAAAATGTTTTTCATGCTGTAGACAGTTATGTCATGGCCAAATACTGTAAGCGGTCTTGAATCATCTTATTGTCTCACGTCAGATAGCGCAATTCCGTCTGCACTGATCTGTCTCGTATCTCCCAGACGGTCATGAGATAGATCAAAAGTAGTCGGCCTAAAATGTGCTGTCATATCATTACCTTGGTTACAGTAGACTACTCATAACTGAAACAATAAACTATCACTTATTTTTCTCCAACGAGTTTCTTAGTTACATGACCTGAAACTAGCAATGGACTTTGGTGGTTGAAGGTGCAACCGTTATTTAGTTTGGAAATGTACACGAAAACGGGTGTTCAGTGAGTCAGCCAGGTGAGCAAGTCACATTTCACATGAAATGAAACAGGTGCTTTACCCGCAGCTGTGCAAACTTATCAGTGCATATCAATTCTAAAAGTGATTTTAAACAACAGTAACTAAGGATTTAGATGGAGTTTTTATGATTTTGTAACATAATTTGCAGACCCATAGATAGCAATGGGAGGATGCATGAATCTCACAAATTAGGACCTATTTTATTGAGGATGCTTTCTAATCTTCTAAACTTTTCTAACAGCTCTGCTATTTATACAAGGAACAGATGCTAATCTCTTGCCCGGCCCGAGGACATACTGTAGGCATTCAGAGGTACTACTTCCTCTCACTGTCTCAAGAATGTCTTCTCTACCCTTCTGTAGCCTACAGAAGGGTAGACTACAGTACTTAATCATATCACCTTGTGAGACTGCCTCATAAAGATATTCTGTGTACTTATACATTATGCTTATGAAATGAAAGAATTATGAATTCTTATAACAGCCAAGATATTGGGGATATTTGGGAGCTGTTTGTTGGTTTACATATTATTCCTCTGATATTATATTGAGTCTGTATTGAATTACACTGTATTAGACTGTCCCTTTAAGTGGGCCTGCGAGCCCCATAGGTGAGGGTAAAATATAGTACAGAGACGGAAATGTAAAAAAGGGGAGAATTGTTTGAAATGTTTGTGGCAAGATAGGGAGTGACCACCCTAGACAGCTGAGGGAAAGTACATAAAACGACTCAAAGGCATGTGAAGAGTTATGAATATAAGGTAGAACACCATCCTGTGAAATTATATGACAGATACCTCATACCCAATTTAATTGAACTTGTGTATTTTTGTTTGGGTTAATGCACTCACTCCCATACTATAGCCAGCCACTCTCTTGTTGTTGGAGGGGCAGGTGTTATTATCTGAAAGAAATGTAGACATACTGTAGTTGCTGTCTGGTCAGACATGTAGGCATATCTTTTCATCAGTATTATTGAGTTGATATGGCTCTATAAAGTCCCTCCCTTTTCTCCGGTCTAGACTGACTCACACACAAGTTCAAGCTGTTGATAAGAACAGACTGAGGGAGCCACAGTTTGCCAGAAAGCATGCATGGGCTGTGTTGTGCAAACACTGACAGCTCAGACCAAGCAAATAGGACAAATAGTCAACAGGTTAGGTCATGCAGAATAGCCAGAGCAAACTAAGAGGTCTACTTTTATGAATTACACCATGTAAAAGGGGATTAGGGCTAGCCAAATCTGCAGCAATCCACCAGTCAATAAAACAACATTATACCCTGGACCTGGACATTCATACCTTCAACAGAGCATAGTGTATCATAATGCCAACATGTGCTACTAGAGGCATATCCATTTTAAACCCTGAATCTTACTTTTACATTTTCATAGGCCTCACTGACACGAGGTCTGTGCATCTTCCAATATCAAGCAGTGCAAAACATAACCATTCCAACAAAAAAGATGAGGGTGAATTCAATTGTTTTTTTTGTGAACAGCATTATGTGTTAGTTGGAGACCCTCTGAGTTTACAGCTTTGAGGCAACTTCAGTTGACTTGAGCAAACTTTAAAAAGAAAAAGAACATTTTCACACTGAGTGTACCAGGGGTGACTTGTTGCTTAAACTCTTTGCTTAAATAACTGTGGCAGCACTACAGAACCATACTGACCTAAATAACAAGCCAAAGAGCTAAAGTAGGTTCTCACCTCACAGTCAAATACCATTAGGTTAGGATCATCCTACTTTAACCACCTCCTACGTCATATCATCCCCAAATGCAAAGCATGCTGCTGCACAGGTATGGCCAGTGAGAGGTGTCTAGGGGTGGGGCTCGTTTAGCGAACTAGAAAATTGACCTTGATGAAGCACCCTCAAGGCTCTAGTTATGGATTCCAGGTGATTACAGATGTTCTCTTCTGCCAGTCCTGTCATGTTCAACTACAAGCTGGGTGGATCTTGGCCTCACCGAGGTCGCAATCCTGAATGGGAGTTCATTGTCAGGCCTTGCTGAAGGCTTTAATCATCATGCAGAGAGTAATGCAACAGGACATGGAACAAATAACTTGAAACAACTACATCTCAACAGCTTCATGCAACATACTGTACAGCCAGTCACATACAGTATGGATGTGTGTTAACACCGCCTTTAACCTCTTTAATGGTTCATGAAAGAACAAAAACATGTTCACTTGATCCCATGTCTGATATGTTAGAGGTAAACAAACAATGAGAAGGGGGACTGAATATTTTGTGTGCAAGAGCCCTTTAACTGATCTCAAATCTGGCTCATTTCATTATTGAATGTTTGCAACAGCAAAGCTGTCACATCCCATGACTCTTCGGGAGTCAACAAAGAGCAAACCCACTTAAGTAACACTCGAAGCTAAAGCAGGATGATTAAATAAAACACTTTATTGAGTGGGGCACATGAATCTGTTGAAACTGTGGGATGTTGTCATGGCAATAAATGCTCTTTGAATCTATAAAAAAGCCCCTGCCCTGTGAATTCATTCAGAGACTATATAAGGCCATAACATTAGAATCTACTGTATGATACTGATGTACTTAGTGTGGGGCCTCCTTTCGAAAGAATAATATGTATTTGTGGTGAGGAATTACACTGCAGGCAACACCAAAGCCAGATGGAATGAGGAAAAGACACAAGATAGAAAATAAGAAAAGCAGATTGTCACAGGGATAAGAATTCCACTGTACCAGGTGTGTCAGCTAACTTGTGTCTATGTCAACACTTTGATATGATTAGAAATTAGACTTCTAAAAGATCGCACCACATAAGGTTCCTCACAACAGTTTAATAGCCTTAACCATAAGTAGCTTTCTTCCGGTAAGGGTGAAGAAAGAGCTTGACACTAACAACATGACCCTAAATAAACCTTAAGAGAGACCATGTAAGGGCAAAAGCTTGGAGGGGGCGTAAGCCTCCTTTCCCCTCAGTGATGGGATCCACCAAACAATGTTTCGTTCGCAGAATGTTTCTTGTCAGTGAAGGATAACGTTCTAGTAAAAAAACATTCCATTACAGTCTAACCACACACATCATTTTATTTATTGTACCGTAATCATCAGAGGGGTACCAGACAAAAATGTCTCCCATGTCCTGGGAATGGTTCTTGTAAACTAAGGATACAGTATGGCTCTGATCCTGCACAGCACACTGTTCCTCAACCTCCCTCTGTGCTGAGACACTATCTTGTGGTCTCTACATGCACACGCACGCATGCACATACGCACGTACGCACGTACGCACGCACGCACGCACGCACGCACACACACAGACACACAAGCATACACACACATAGCTGAAGTACTAGGGGGATGCTACAGTCATACTACCCCTGAAGATGCACAGATGAGTCACTAAAGTTTCACACTGAGTGTTAATCCCAGAACAGGCGCCAGTTTGACAGCTCAATAAATGTCAGAGGCATAACAGGATACTGTCTTGGTATCTCTATAGCCAGAGGAGGTTTGAGCCAACAACACAGAAAACCTTACTGTATGGAGATACTGTACCGTGCCTTTCCAATGTGGCAATCGGGGAGAATAACCACAAACTGTAGTTCATATCATCTTCTGCGCGTTAAGTGCCAAGTGTGTTTGTGTTTTGCTCAGCACCTGTCTAGGTGTTAGGTGTTCTATTTCCGTTGCAAGTCAATAGCATTAGTCGAACCCTAACCCTGGCTAGTGGTAAGATAATCTTTGGGGTATTAACCTGTCTGTCGTCACACTAACACTATTCCAGGTTATTACAGGTCATTAACCTGAATGATATCTCCATTAGTATATACTGTAGACTAATGCTGCACCATAACACCATGTTCATTTCCTTCACAGTATGTACAACAACAGTATCCCACTTTGTATGGGCCATTTAATGTCATTAAGTATTTTCCATTATCAGTTACTGCAGGGCATGGTTTGTGACTCCATACAGTACATACAATCTGATATCAAGCGACTGTCTGATTCCGTAATGTGGATTTGACCTTCTTGATACTCATGGAAAGTTTTGTTTAAAAAAAAAAAACAGAAAACAAAAAGAAGTACTGTACATTCAGTGGGTGAAGCTGTGAGCTGCAATCATCTTGTCATGTTAATTACTCTCCTTGTGCATTGTATTGGGCGTCAATACAACAAGAGCCGGTCCCTGCCGTGAAATTAAAAGACATGTTCTGGTACTCAGCATGTTATTTGTAATTATTACAATAATACTAGGTTCCAGCCCTTTCCCAATGTTAATGATAGTCTTCTTGTGCCATAAGATCGCATAAATAGATTGGGCATGTTTGCAAACAGAGCACTGATGTGAAACTGGAACCTCGTGGACTTTGCCAGACTGTCAGCTCTGTCAGCACGAGGTCAGTGAGCGAGGGAGACAAAGAAAGAGAGACAGAAAAAGAGAGAGAGAGAGAGAGAGAGAGAGAGAGAGAGAGAGAGGGAGAGGGAGAGAGAAAGAGTGAGAAATAGTGGGGGTACATTTTAACAGCGAGCCATCCTGTCTTGGTTCCTGGGACACAGTGATCTGTTTGTAATACTGTCTCAGATGTTTTCTGAGGCCTGGAGTGAGTGACACACACACAGTGTCCATTGTTGTGCATCTGGGTGTTAGAATGAAGGCAGGGTAGAAGACCGTCAGTCAGACGGCAGGCTCCGACTCAGGCAGGCTCCGACTCAGGCAGGCTCCGACTCAGGCAGGCTACAGTGCTCTGCACTCCCATGCTAGAGTACCCCCAGCTGCCCCATTGAAGAAGAGGAGGAGCATGTACAGGGGTTGGGGGCTGGCTTATTGACTGCAGCTGGTAGCAGCTTCTTCAGCAGGTGGCTTGGCCTAATTACCAGGGTAGAGATGCCAAACAACATGGCTCCAACCTTCCTGAAAGCATTTGGGGAAAAATAACGAAGCTGGTTGGACAAGACCACGTTAGCCACGAATTACAATAAGGCCTAATTGTGCTGCATCCTGAGGAAGAGGGGGAATGGATGGGGTTGGCCCAATGTGAACTTTCCAATGGGGAGGGAGAGGTTGGCTATGATTTTCAGAGCATTCAATGCCCCATCGACGATCTGCAACAAAATCGTTTATGGAGTGGCATTTTGAAGAAATACAGCATAAAATGTGGTGTGGCAAGGTCAGAATAATTTACCTCAAGGCATCATTGAATGAAAAATAGATACAGCTCATGAGATTTTCTATCATGTTTTTTTTTTTCCAGAGACATGATTAGGTCTACATAGCGTAAATAATCCTGTCAAGTTATTTCAAACCTAGTAAACACAGGAACCCTGAATGAGACAGACCAACTGACCGTGGCTACTTAATAAAAGCAGATTGAATCAAACATCTGATCGTTTGTAACAATTACTGCCCATCCTATTGATCCAAGTCCATTTAATTAGGCAATGTTATCCTGAGCTTCACGTCAGCATTGATACTGGGATAAAGTGCTGAACATGCTACAGGGTAATCCTAGGGGCCTGCAGAGCCACTACTTACAGACCACTCAATCAATGGCTGGGGATTTGTGCTAATGCCAGGAGTGAAGAGTATCTGCAGATTCTGGGCAGAATCCTCAAGGTCAACCGTGACCTCATGAAATGAACAGCTATGGTACATCGAAGAACTGCCCGGACCAAAGGCCTGGGTCTCGTGTCCTAACAGAGAGGATGAGCAGTGTCTGGCCCTGTGATTTGTGAGCTGCTTCCTATGCCACTGATCTCTGCTGTGAGGCTCTCAGATCAGCCCACACCCTTTGACAGCTGCTTCCTTCCCAGCAGGCATAGGGCCAGAGAGAGGACAGCAGTGCCAGGGAAAGGACTGAGCATCTCAATCCAATAGTAAAAACCAGCTAGACAAACAGGCATTTCCGTGGCAACGGCTTGCTGATGTTGTTGTGTTTATGATCTGCCTCCTCCCCCTCTTATCCCCCCCCCCCTCCCCCCCATGAACTAAAAAATCCCCTTTTTAATCAGCAGCGACAGGGCCTGACCCAGATTGCCTTGAGAAGGCCGCATGGTGACGGGTTTACTGAGGCCATGGGGATTGGAGATTGGAGATAGGGAAATGATGAGGTTATGACGACCACCCTTTGTCCAACGTATATCCCCTCCACCTTCCCTAAGCACTCAGACAAAGAGCTGCTGGCCACAGCCCGGGCTGGCTCAGAGTGGTGTGGGTGGGATGGCCTGGGAGGGGCCGTCTGGGAATCCAGGGGATGCAGCATGCCAGCAGGTCCAGCAGGCTACTGTATGAACCAGGCATGCCGCTGGCCCTCATCTCCAGTGCTGCAGATGGTAGGCTGGTGGTGATGTGCTGAGAGGAAGGCCAAAGGCTGCAGGCAGCACACGGCTCTGACTGCTCTGATGTTGGGGCCTCTGGGGCTCTTGGCCACGTCTGTTATCCAACACCGACCCACTTCATCCAGAGGTCTGACCTATTTAGAGGCTTCCAAATTCAACCTCTGCATCCCCTCTGTGGTGGTGAGCCCAGCTTGAGGGCACGGGGCTCATCTGGATAGGCCAGCGCCCATGAGCCATGCTCAAGCTCTTAGGTTGCTGGGTGAGTGCACTGCTCAGTCTCAGAGGTCCAAACACCCCAAAAGTGCAGATAAGCTAAAGTGGGCACATGGGCAGCAGCATGACTGGTACTATACTCTTGCCTCTGTCCTCTGCACTGATGAAACAGCAGTGCCAACTCACACACATGAGTCAGCGCTCTGGGTGTGGTGAGGAACACCAGTGGTGGCAGCATGCAGTACTCTCTGGTCTGCCAACTGGAACGCCTCTTTGTGGTTGACTAGATTCACAAAGAGATATAATTTACAAGACCTATGAGGGATAGGATAGTATCTGGCACACATCCTTTTTAAAGGTTCCTTTTGAGGTCTATTATATGTGTATTAGAATGAATGATTCAGAAGTACCCACAGGAAATCTCTCTCTTTAGATTTGTGATTTGGATAGAAATTTTATAAAACAAATAGTTAGCCTACTTAATTTTTTTTTAACATTTGGGGAACATTTTAGGCTCAGATACATCCTGAACAAATTGGTCATTAGATGTTGATAAAGATGTGGTGGAATGTAGCCTATACTATCGTAATATAGGCTAATTGAATAAGGACAAAATTACTTCCCCCAGCTTACGGCATGTTGCTGACGTCCTCCAGCTTACAGCCTGTCCCTCACCTTAAGCTAATGTTTAGACAGATAACTTAAGACATCTCATCTGTGGTAACAAACCCATGCCCTCATTGGTCATCTATTCAGTACAGACCGTCTTCACACTGAGCAGTGTCACAAAAAGAATGAAAGCAGGATCACGCAGCAGGTCCATGTCCCTGTCAATTGCAAACTGCATTGCTGCAGCCAGCCTTGCCTTTCTTATAGAGTGTCAGCAGCAATTCTGTGTCCAGACAGTCAAATAATACACAATGGGATTTCACGACATCTGACATTTAAACCCAGGGCAGCCAGACCAGTCACACAGTTACAGAGCTCTGCCATGGACATCTGTAATGACTCCTGTACAAACGCTGCCCCATTTTGATCATGGTGCTCAACAACAACATCCAATGCCTTAAGAGATGCCAGTAGAGTAAATGAACTGAGGAATAACAGGAAATACACAAATTGCGGGTGCTACTGTCTATGCCTTCATTACTGTAATATGGGGCACAGTCTGGGAGATGCCTACTTAGATGACTCACTATCACGTCTCTGTTTTGCTTCATCAGCAGACAGGATTGATAAATGATATCATTAAGTTAAAGGAACGGCAGCAGATTCAACTCTAATGATGCTCTCCGCCCTAATTTAATGAAGACTCTTAATAATGGCTTTCACTTATCAATCACTATAGGTTACCATCATTTGCTACTTGCCCTGAGTGGGTGCTCCGTTAGATACAATTTCTCTTACATCTAATCATCTTAGCATATCTTGGGTCAGTTCTTAAGTGATTGCTTTCCATGATTTGATTTTCAATGCATATGTAGCTGTAATTGCTTGTTTTTTTTTCCAGACATAATATACTGTTGTTGACGAGATAGTTCAATGTTTCATGCTAGGTACCAGTTACTGTAGCTACCATTTCCAAGGCTAGGTATCAGTTAGCTACCATTTCCAAGGCTAGGTATCAGTTAGCTACCATTTCCAAATAGCCATGGCTAGGTACTGGCCCTCCGCCAGTGCCTCTGAAGTGCACCAGTGCCTCTGAAGCATCCAGTGCCTCTGAAGCATCCAGGGAGTTATGCAGCAGTGTGGGTGATGACAGGTCTCCTGTCACATTGTTACAGAGACACCATCATACAGAATGATGAAGAGAAGCTGCTGCTTGTTGATTATAAATCAATGCTGCTTATTGTCTTGAAATAAAACAAACTGGTGTTGCTAGGCACACTCAGCATGGAGCTTATCGCAGAGATGGAAAAACCCATTTAGAATCTAATCCTTCAAGATGACATTACAAGCGCTGAGTTTAAGTAGCTTATATAAACACGCCCTACTGGAGCCACTGTTTGGAGTCAGAACATTTTAGCAGGAATGTTGACAAGTCTCTCGAGGATCCCTCTGAGGCCACTGCAACAGTCACCAGCATCGAAAAAACACACCCGAATCTGAAGTGACATTTGCAACAGCGATAACGTAAACCTAGGTTGAAAATGATATGAAAATATGTTAACGCTACAGGCTACTGTATCGATTATGATATAAAGAATAAAGAGGAGATGAAGATTCATCTCAAGGTGTGTGTGTGTGTGTGTGTGTGTGTGTGTGTGTGTGTGTGTGTGTGTGTGTGTGTGTGTGTGTGTGTGTGTGAAAGACTGCATGTGTGCGTGTGTATGCCTGCGTGTGTGCGTGTGTGGGTGCCATTGTGTTGGCCAGGGAGAGACTGGGGTACTTCATAGCCTGGAACAGACACAGCATTCTTCAGAGCCAGAGCTCCTGCTCTGCCGGGGGCCTCAGACTGCCTCGGTCAGTACACGAAGCCCCAAATATCAAAGTTCAACACAAGTGCGACGGTTTGACACACCCTCACACATAAACGGAATTGCATTTCAAAATGCTACGTTTCATGCCACCTCTCTGATAGAGCCCTTTGTTTGAATCCTCTCTCATCATGCTTATCTTTGTCCATGAACAGGCCTGAAACATGAATAAAACCTCCTATTCAGTAAAGATCCAAGCCTGTTCCTCCTTTTATAGCCCCTCTCACATCTCTCACATCTTGTGTGCGTTGAGTCTATGAATCTCATGAAGTTAACATAATCTTCAATTACCGGATGCAGAGCACTGATAACACTTGTCCAATCATTCAACAACCATCTGTTACAAATGCTGCATCATAGAAATACAGCCTTTTTTTATTATAGGCCGAATAAAAACACATAACAAAGAACTGATCCTATGAACCTAACATCTCTTAAAGACATATTAATTGACAATGACTAAACAAAATGACTTTTATTCAGTGTCCTCTGATTCCTCAAGTTTACTGCAGACTTCTCAGACTCTACAAAGCCTCAAAAGCTGGGAGAGGTCGATGGGTGGGGCTACTGGTTTGTGTGTCATTGCTAAGCCCCAGTCTGTACATGTATATGCTGTATATCTTTGCAACCCAAGGCTCTGTGGGAAGAGCCAGAATTAGAAGTGGATGGTGAAAGGTCATAGAGCACTGGGAACGGAGATCCTGTTGACTCAAACTCTCCAATCATATTTGTTTCCTTTGGCCCCAAATGAGTGCCTACGTCTAGACGTGGAACAAGATAATCTTGTAAAATCCTGTGTTTATCTAGCTGCAGCCCTGCTTTAAACCTCAAGTGGTGACGGAGGAGATTCTACCTCTTTCTAGACAGGTCATTTAAACAGTTGAAAATAAAACCAATAGGATCAGCGGCAGTGGACATAATGTAACCTGAAACATCTCTTAAAGATATCCAACTGTGTGAAACCCCTCTGTAGCACTGCCGTGCCAAAAACAAACTTGTAAAAAAAGCTATTTTCTCTGCTGTTCAAAGACAAGTAAATGGTGCCTGGTACACAGGGAGGAAGCAGAGGCAGCCCCAGCGCTGCTGCCCAGCCCCAGCCCCGTCTCTCGGTACTGTAGGAGTTGTTTTTCACAGAGCTATGTGGTATGCATGTGCAGTCGGGCCACTCAGACCCACCTCATGGCTGGCTGGTTGGCATTCCAGTCTAACTCTGTAATTATGGTTCCACTCCTACAAGGCTCTCTCTCTCTCTCTCTCTCTCTCTACCCTGTACTCTCTCCATAGCAAAGCAAGTTGAACTTCCACTGATGTCATACCCTCATTACCTGCACAGTTTAGCCTAGTGGCTAATTATAACAATATGCTTTGCTACGGGCAAAAGGCAGCACAATCATCATTACCACCATCCTCAACAACAACAGCAACAATAACAACAACAAAAACATTCTCAACATCAAGAAAAATCAAGAGCAGCAGTCAGTTATGGATTTAATACTATCATAAAGAATAAATTCGCAT
This sequence comes from Argentina silus, assembly GCF_951799395.1. Lineage (NCBI taxonomy): Eukaryota > Metazoa > Chordata > Actinopteri > Argentiniformes > Argentinidae > Argentina > Argentina silus. The sequence continues at coordinate 10,360,312 of NC_139657.1, forward strand.
CAGCTATTGATTATGCTCCCTTACAAATGAACTGTAGAAGAGAAGAATCTTGGTTTGATAGTTGTATGTATTGAATCTATTCAACACTTCACCTCACCCCCTGGGTCCCACTGCACTCTATGGGGACCAAGGTGTTACAGTAATCTGAGCTGCTGATGAATATTCATGCCTTCTGACACATTGATCTTCTACAGTATTAACCTGTGTCAGAGTGAGAACACAGTGATACATCTCAGAAGCAGCAGATTCCTTTAACATTTACAGTTCAAATCTGTCTTCATCTCTCACAAGAATCATATACTGCAGCTTTATATTTCTGCTCTCCATTTCTCCAAGACCCCTCCTCTCTAACTGCTTTCTGACTGCCTCTACAGTATATGACCACCTCTTCCTTCTTTGTCAACCCCTCTCTATCAACCTCTCTCTATCCCACTTAAATACAATGTGCTACCATTAATTACACTGTAGAGCACTGTAAGACTCTTAATGTGGGTTGTCCTTAAGCACTGAGTTGAAATAACATGAAATAATATGAGTAAAATCTGCCATACCGAGCATGAAATGAAATTATGCTGGCAGGACAGACTGACAGGGGACAGAGAAGCTAAAGGGTAATCACTCTGCTGACTGTGTCAGTTTAAAGTCATTAAATACACAGAATCAATTAAGCTACAGTAGTACAAAGCCAGCTATTAACCTTGATATTGTAGGCCTTTGGGATGTATCAGGCCCATATATAAAGCAACACATGTAGTCTCCCCGTATGCAGGGACGGACGTTGGTGTAATTTTTCTTGAGTGAATTCTCTTTCGCGTACACTGTGCTGTATGGCTAAGGTTGACATGGCAACCATTTATTTTGCGCTTGCAATGGGGGGTGTTATCTATTATATGACAAGGAAAATGCATAAATATGAACCAGGAGGCTCTACATTTCCCAAGTACACTTACACTGTTTGAGATATACTGTACTGTGATATCTCCGTCCTCAGCTATTGACTGGTCATTACTGGCCACCAGGCAGTGGAGGACAAAGTGCCAATAAGGAGTCTCACAAGAATGTAAACAAAACTATTTTGCTAAGTTGCAAAATCTTGTCTGGAAACTGCAACAATGTGCGTGTGTCAGTGCACAATGCTGTGTACATTGATGAATAATCATAGAATACATTATCAGGATGTGAAAAGAAATCTTAGAGAGATTTAGACAATCTCTCCCATTCATGCTGCCACAAGCACATGACATGCCTGCAGCATGGGGATTAGGACGATCAGCTGAGCACATGGCTCTCAACTCAATACCACATTGTTCTCCAGTGTTCACCGCTTGTTTTCCTCCAACTCTCCTTGCAGCTTATCTGAGGAGAACAGCACCAAATCTCCCTCTGTGCCTGCCAAACTTTAATCAATGTGAGTCCACTTCCTACTGTACACTGGGAACAAGGCACTGCAGTTGTGCCAGACGTCAAAGCCTTTTCTCTGCTTGTTTGTGGGTCCTGTTGCTTTCAGACAAAGCAGAATGCACTGTGAAAAATGGCTTAGCTTGAGGGGACGAAGTGAACACAAAGAGTGGCAGTTAGACAAATCAGCTTTAGGCAAAAGATCAGACAAACACCAAAGCCATTGTCCTTTATTGTGACCCTCACATCTATGTTACACTGACAAATGTCATGTCCCTTTAATAATGTTGTGCATGGATCAAAAAGTATATTTTAGAACTTGGACCTCATCTTCCATTCAGCCTTCCTTCCATTCTGTTGTGCTACACAGATATCAAACAAGGCCAGCAGCTGATTCACAAAGACACGTCTCCTCTTTTCCATAAAAGGCTGATGTGCGTACATAGACACCAAATTATGGCCAGGTCTTTATCAAACTGGGAAACCTGCCTGCTGTGATAACAATTTGTGGCTGTATCTACTGAGATAACAATGCTGTCATTATCAGTAACAATAAAGGAGAAGGACGACATGCTGCAGGGGACATTTCCCATTATCTCGCAGAGGCGTCCCTTTGTCACCTTGACAACTGAAGACCTTCAAAGCCAGCTGCTATCATACACATGATTTATGTTTCATCATTATTTGTAATTTCACTGTGAATTATCTCTCTGGGTGGGCTTGGTATAGAAGAGATCAGAGACAGCAGCCAGCATCCTTAAGGCTCTGCCAAGGTGTAACAGGTCCTATGGGTCATTCCAAAGCAGAGGATGAGGAATAAGACTCTTTTTCTTTTACATACTCATACTGTATATGAGTAGTTATACTGCTCCCAACCCCCTTAGGAGAATCATAAAAAAAAACATAATTCTTAGACCTTTTGTGGGAATACTAGCCGATATGATATAATGGGGTCAAAACATTGGTGAAATGTTTTCAAACAGGCAAAAAGGCAGAGCAGAGACCCCAGCTGCCTCAGGGGATATTCCCAGGCAATCATCTGCTATTTACAGTTAGCTCTGAAAGTGCTTTGAATGCACCATTAAACCTTGAAAAGCCACATCAGCAGCGTGCCTGTGATAGAGCACAAGTGAAAAAATGTTGCCCCTTTTTCATCCCTTCTTCACTTGCCAGTGACTCCAGCGCAAACGTAATGGAGATGTAAAAGCCCTCATGGATCTGCTCACCTGGCAGTCACACGGGGCAGGCCTGTTCTTGTGGACAAAAGGAGACTGAATACAGCACAGGGAATACATTCATACTGTATTGACTCAGAGGCTATGTACTGTACACACTGCACCTGCAGGCTATGAACAGCAGACAAACATAACCACTGATCATGTACCAATTTCTCGCCTTAGGGTTACCTTGTGATGGAATAAATTAACTCTACTTCACTTAAATAGTTATTCTTGTGCTTCAGTGAGATCCTGTATTTCCAATGAACCTTGAGATCCCATTCTCTCAGAAACATTTACCAAATGTCTATGACCTACTTTTTTTTTTTTAGTTCCTTAATTCCTCCTCTAAAAGAACAGCTGCAAGGTTGTGCAGGAGTAAACATTTGGTAAATCCCGCCCATGTGGTGTATTGACGTATCCACCTGACTCACCTATATACAAAGAGGAATCTTTCCTCTTCACATGATCATCGATGTAGGACACGCCCAAAGGCTGAACTGGGGTGGCGCCGATCCCGAGTAGCATCTGGGCTCCAATCAGCAGCAGGTACATCATGTTGGTGTTGGCCTTGTTTGAACACACTTCACCAACGTCCCGCCTGTCACCAGTCCTGGAGGTGTTGGAGCAGACGTTCCGGCCATTCTCTGTCCTCCATGTGTCCCCGACCTTATACTCATATTGGTTGGTTAGAAACTCTGGCAGTGCTGAGAGAAGCGCTCCTAGCGCCATGACGATACCCCCACAGCCAATCAACCTCGGCCGATGGGCTTTGGCACCAAAGTAGCTGACGAATAGGATGAAAGCCAGGTTGCCAATCTCGAAGCTGCTGGCGATCACTCCCACGTCGGCACTTTGGAGGTTGAATCGCCGCTCCAGGGTGGTCAGGACACTCACCTGAGAAAGAGGATACATGTTAATCATAACATTTAAACATAACTTTGACTGAATAACTCCATAAATTAAACAATATTATCATAATAAGATGAAATATTAGCAGAAATAGTGCAAGACTTAATGGCTAATTGCTTTCATATTAGCTGAGAAAATGTAAGTTAGGGGGAAATAAACAGCTTCCAAATAGAGATTAAGTATAAAGAGGTTATGAATAATGGATGCATGCTGTATGTCAAGTTGCGATTGAAAACAAAAGACAATTAAGACAAAGAGGGAGCTTTTGGGTTTAGAAAAACAGGCATAAGGACCACATTCTGAATTAAGGTAAGTGTAATATTATTTGATTATTACAGAATGACTTTCTATCGACCAAATTAAATGCAATTCATTCCAATTAATTCGAAAATATTTTCAAAACATTAAACTCTGCATATTGTAATCAGAATGATTAATGTGCACTGGGTTTCCTAACTTTAGGCATATGCAAATTTAAAAGAGGATATTGTGCGCAGAGTGGCATTTTGAATCTAGTCACACACACAGACCGCAAAGTGGGTATTGAACAGATGAGATGAATATAGCATGGCAATGAAAGGACCATGTTATTGAGGTTATGCCCTTTTAAATAATCCTATCCCCTTGGAATATACTGACTCCCAGGCCCCTTTCAGATGTTCCTCATTGTGGTTTGAGTAAAATCCCCTCTCTGCCAAGATTCATTCCTCTGCAAGATCCATTCCTCTGTTTTTGATTAGCTGGGCACTGCAACACTAACTCTCAGGGTATTATTGTAAGTGGCTTCTCCCCCAACACTCTTGTGCAGGCTTTAATGAAAGTGACAGATAACAGCAGAACACTGTCTCTAGATTGAACCTGGGGCACAAGGGGATTTTTTTCTCCAGCTCTTTGCCAGTTGTTAGTGAAAATACATGGAAGTTTCCTCATAGTTAGTGATAAGGAACACCTACTAGCAAGGAAGATTTACAACCAACCATCCACCCACACACTCTGTTGGAGTTAATCTTATCAATACACTGCAGGCATCAATGATGTCGTATGGAGAATTCAACACAACCCTCTCAAACAGATAGACTTTGCCTGGATTACAGACAAATGTTCCTAAAGATAAGAGGAGAAAAAAACACATAGGCTTATAACAGTGACTCGTTCTCAAAGGTTTAAAGGAGTTGAACCATCAGATAGATTTAATTTAGCTTATTTTCAGTCTACCTCTATTTTTATGTGTAGAATTGTCTAGAGGGATTTCACTGGTATGAAATGTCCAGGAAATGTAAAATGTAAATAGAACCAACTGTTTAGCCATATCCCACCTGTCACATTTTCATAACAATTATCAAACTATTTTCAGATGTGTCCCAAAATGTCCTTGAAAGGGCATAGTTATTTTCCATTCCCACAGTGATGCCTAATAGGCTAAGTTAAGCTCTTTGGTTCACATGGACAAAACATTTAAAAAGTAGCTGTGGAGGTTGTGACATGAATGACTTATGATGAATTATGGTCATGGTTGTAATAAGACTTTAAAATACTTAGCAAAGATGATACTATTGCAACATACAGTACACATACTGTATACAGTAGGTAACCATAACAGTAGAATGGAATGTGTGTGTGCGCGTGTGTGTGTGTGTGTGTTCAGAATGGGCTTGCAACCTCGTTGGAGCTGCCAGGGACTCTGTGTAATGTGGCTTCCCAACAGTGCTGGAACCGTGAAGAGTTGGGCTGGAAACATCACCATCTGCTCCTGTCCTCAGACCTCATGCCAAGCCAAAGCAACCTGTTGATGGCACAGCTGGAGCTCTCAACACACACCAGCACAGACTAACCTCCACCTCACCCACCACAGCAGAGAGAAGGCAGCCGGTCATAGACCATGTCACCCCATGCTCAAGTCACACTAACAGCAGTGTGACTGACAGCTGAGTTGAGAACAGTGCAGAGAATTTAGCTAGAAACCCTCCCTAAGTTCCACATGTTTGTGTACATCCACATATTTCTGGTACTGGCATTCCGAGACGCTCAATAATTGCACACATATCTATTAGTTAGGTCTATATGTTATGTAAACTGTACATTCCAGAGTGATGAGCAGCTAGCTACAGTAAGTTCAGTTTGTTTAAGATAGAGCTGGCGTCTTGACGCTTGCACTAAACAGAGACAGTCAGGAATGTATGTTTTATTTATTGCATGGTTATACAGCAAACTTGTCTGGCAGTATTTTCATGGACAACGTGTCACCTTTTCAAAACGAGAGGCGCCAAACCACACACAGGCATCTCTTTTTTAAACAACGGGATGAGGCTTGTGTAAGCACAGCAACTTCCAGGTTGAGACATAAATACAGACTTATGCAAAACAAAACTCTCTAAGCACATCAAAGGTTGCTCTGCTGACCTTTCAGGGGGACAATTCATTGGCAGTCAGAACCTCTTCCTCTGAAATAAACAAACCCTCTCCTATTCTAGAACATGCATTTATCCTTTAACATCAACATATGTTACAGTCTGTGCTGTACAGTAAGCTGCAATCCACAACTTAGGCCCTACACTGAGGGATAGTCAAAAAATTAAGACATGTTCAGTGAAATCAACAATGTTTTGTTAAAGTGAGGGACACAGTTCATGTAGAAACGTATCAACTAATGCAGCTGGTTATGAAAATCTAAGATAGTAGGGGATATATTTACAAAAACATTAAATAGATGAATCTGTCTTTTCACGTGTAATGTTTCAACGGAGCATGTAACAGGAAATGATTTCACCACTGTCACTCACCACAACACAGGGACCACAAACTAGTTGAATTTCTGAGAATTAAAGGTCACGACACCGTTTCCCAATAAGTTTCGTTATGCTCAAAGGGAAAGTACTACACTCCCATCCTGTTGAGGTTTATTGTCCTTTTACAGGTAAATGCACTCGACAGTTTACCTTGAAGCCTGCCAAATCAGGAGGTGCAGTGTTAGTAGTGTGTTGTTGGCTAAGTACACAGTAGGTGCACCCTAAGCTCCTACTGTAACTTAAAGCACAAACATGGGCCATGACGCTTGAGGCTCATAATGCCAGATCACAGTTTAAGTCCCTTCATCCTATCATGGGCGCGACAATAGCTCCGAAAGAGGTGGAAATCTAAAGAGTTAACGAGTCATCAGCTTGTCCCTGTTGCAGGCTCCTGGTTTCGAGTCCATGCAAATCGAGCAGGTGCCATGTGAAAGAAAACTACCTGTGCTGATGGAGATACAGCAGGACTGATGACCCTATCCTATTTGCTTAAGCAAGTCATGTGCTTCCTCTAAGGTCTATCATTTGCAAACCCTGCCAGAGCCCCGGTGTTTACTTTGCAAGTTATCATACTTAAATAAGTAGCCTCCCCGCAACTCACCAGTCTAAAACACAAGTTGACCGGCAGGTTTGTTAACCTTCTTTAGATTCTTCACATGACTCATACAGTACAAGTGGAAACTGTACTTGAACATATTGATGAGGCAACGTAATCAAAGTATAACATGGCTTTAAATGGTAGATCAAGTAAAGTAAAGAAATATGATCAAGGATTAAGTGTTGTGTATTAGTGTAGCCCACACAAGGACACAAAGCCCCCAGTTGCATGGAAATACTGATGAAACATTTTCATTCTCAATAACAGTGGGATGAAATGAGACATGAGGACTACAAGAGGAATCCTGATAGACACATTCCTTCCTACGTGGCTGCAGAGCCTGTACATAGCAAAGAGACACATCACAGAAAAATGAGTGCAATGTTCCAGGCCGTGTCAGCCTGAGAGAGAAGGTGGAGACATTCTGAGGAATAGAATGTGCGCCCCACATGTTGGCGGGAGTTTACCATTTCTTTAGAACTTAGAAAAGCAGGTAGGCTTCCAGACGTTCTGTAGGCTTATTTCTTTATTGGGCCTAAGGCCACCAATACACAATGTGGATAGGAGATTGTATGCCAATGAAGAAAAAGCATGAAGTGATAGGTACTTGTTCATTGTATTTGTGGCTCAACAATCCAAGTGCAGGAAATTCTGACTTGAAAGCGGCATGCCTTATCCACGCAGTTCCCATGGTTGGAGAAGTGTGGTTAAGTGGCACAGAAAAGATAGCATGTTCCACTCCAAATATGGCCAAAGCATTTCAGTTTACATCTTTGATTTCTCTGCAGCACCGCAGAGAAGTGGCTTGACATGGGATCAAAAATAGGCTACTATTAAAGGAACTCATTCACGCAACCAATTCACTTGTTCTTTCATTTGTTATGAGAACTGTGATGAACATGTTGATGTTTGAATGAAGGAAATATGTTTTTGTAGCAAGAGTCTCTTCATCAAAAACAATTGCCCATATATGAATATCTTCAAACTGTTAAAAAGAAGCATTGAGGCATCTAGTCCTAATTTAAAAGAATACAAGAATACAAGAATACAAATGTACAAAGGCCTTATGGACGCTTTAATCGTTCATTCAAGAATATGTCATGTAAAAAGCATCTGAAAGGATCTGTTATAACACCCTATAATATTCACTTGGCTAAAAGAAAAGCTAATGGATCTTGCAATGTTTATTAGGGCTTCATAAAACCATCAATTATAATCTAAAGTATACGTTACTTGACCCTATGGGAGAACTCTTTAAAGAACCCTTTTGTGTGTGATCCACAGTATAACGCCCTATAACCAGTTTGGTACCAAAAAGGGTTCTTCAAAGGGTTCTTGACAAGCCCAGGAACGGTTGTGTCTACCTTTTTTCGCTAAACGTGGGAGCCATGAAAGAGGAGATTTGAATATTCACAACCAAACAATCTGTTTTTCTCTCAATGCCTGCAACTTCTGGGCTTCCAGGTAATTTCACTGATCTTCAGAGACAAAATAGACTGTAGCCTATGGCCTTAGCAGGCTTACAGCTATAGGAGTCATTCCTAATAGCCGGCGACGTACAATACAGATCAACAACAGGTCACCTGTAAATTCTAGGAACCAGTAATAGGCCTATCTTAGTTGGACAATAGCCTACTCTTGAAGTTCCGGGTGGATTATTGATGTATCTACAGCATTAGGAGAACAGCCTATACCATTCACAGTTTTAATGACAGGGAGAGGAGTGATCCCTATTGTCGCGGGCAAGGTTAAACCGTTCAACCTGATGAAAAATGTCTCTTGAACGAATCATCTAGTACCTAGCATCTCGGCTTCTGGGTATTTTAAACCACCGGTAGATGTCAAGGCAAGGCAAGCCTTCTTAAGCCGGTTACACTTTATCTCGTTATGTCATAGCTGTTGCACGTCCCATGAAAGGCACTTTTGCACATGCACAGCAATACACTATGGGGTAGGTTATATTGGCCCTAAACAGTGCGCAATTATACACATGCTTCTTGCCAGATGTCCTCATCAGGAGCATAGATGTATGACACAGCTTATAACATTTCACTCACCAGGTATGCTCCAACAGTACCCTGTGCCAACATCAGAGCACATTCCGACACCAAGAAGATCTTGATGTTTGAGAAGCATGATGACTTTTTTTGGGTGCCATCTCGTTGAATGTCTCCACTGCTCCTGTCCGAGCCCCTCTGTTTTTTCACCTGCATCCTGAATGAGCGGCTACTTTATATCACGGGTGAAGCGAAAGACAGGATAACCGACCAGCCCGGAGATAAACATAGATCAGACACCGCTGCCGTGTTCCCCTGTAGGCTACATTCAGCGCGTCTGCCGCACGGTCTGTCTATTTTCACTCGTACCGTCTGCAATATATTTACATCTGACAAGCTATGACTGTAAATACACAACCAGACTCCAAAGGACTGTCCCTCAATCGGCAGGCTCTAAACATTGCCACCTCGTCGAATTATATTAAGACGCGCAGAGACATATAAACTCCCTGACGATGTTCATCGGCACAATTGAATGAGAATCGCCGGTTTTCTCCTCAAATTGCATTATTTTCGGTCTTGAAGTATGTTTTCGATTTGTAAGCGTAACACTGTTCTGGTTCTAAGTATTTCGACGAGAAGCTTGCCACGGCGTTGCTGCTCCGGCTTTACTTGACATGGTCCTTCCACTGTCTGTGTGTGTGCATGCACTCTCTCCACTTTGTATTTGCTCCGACTCTGCGCCTCTTTGAACCACCGAGACAGCCCATACAGTGGCGCTGTGTAGCATGCACCAAATTCTAAGCAAATATCTGACTTGCATTGGAATACTCTCGCTCTCTCTCTCGCTCTCTCTCTCTCTCTCTCTCTCCCTTTCTCTCTCTATCACACACACACACACACACACACACACACACACACACACACACACAGAGAGAGACCAATATTTGTAATAACAAGTCATTAATAGTTAATAAAGGCCTCATAAGAACAACTTTGCCTACATTACTTGATGCCAACAACAGAGGTCTAAGGTGGTGATGAGAAGGAGCACTTTACATGGAGAAGATTTTACCTAAGCTAGAGAATATACCAGCACAAGGGACTATCACATTTTTGCCTAAACACCTGGTGTGTCACCGCTGGGAAAAATAACTATTTGACCTGACACTCAAGCAACTCCTAACCCTCTACCTTAAAGGATGTAATTTAGTGTACCCCAAGCAGTGAACACCACCAAGCAATGAACATCTTGACATTAGCAGCTCTTTCTCTACCTCTCCAACACTGCTACCATTCCTCCCAAACCCACTGCGCTACACTCGGTCTCTGGTTTATCAGCTCTTTCCCCCCTCTCCCCTGATGATAGGGCAACCACCTGCCCTCTTGATCTTATCCCCCCTTCTCCAATCCATTTCCAAAGACCTCCTTCCTTTCCTTACCACCATAATCAGTTCGTCTCTATCCACACGATCTGTCTATCTTAAAGACAGCCAGAGTTAAGCCTCTTCTCAAGAAACCAACCCTTGACCCATCTGCTGTCCATAACTACAGACCAGTATCCCTTCTCTCCTTCTTACCTAAAACCCTTGAACGTGCTGTCTCTAAACTATCTCACTATCTCCTTCAGAACAACCTCCTTGACCGTCACCAATCCGGCTTTAAGGCTGGGCACTCTACTGAGACTGCTCTCCTTGCTGTCACGGAGGCCCTCCACTATGCTCAAGCTTCCTCCCTCTGATCTGTTCTCATTTTTCTGGACCTGTCAGCTGCATTCGACACAGTAAACCACCTGATCCTTCTCTCCACCCTCTCAGAACTGGGCATCTCTGGCTCTGCACTCTCCTGGTTTGCATCCTACCTGGCCGATCACTGTCTTCTCCACGAGCCCTCACCACTGGGGTCCCCCAGGGCTCTCTTCAGGCTACATCTTAACTGTCCCTCCTAAAGACCTCTTCATCCCCACTACCCCCTTGTACAGTTTCTCTACTGTAAATATGCCAATGGCCCCTGGTCCTAGCATAGATTTCTTTTTCTTAGGATGACTAATGGATAGATGATTCACTTACTTAGACAAATGTATTTGTTGTAAGTCGCTTTGGATAAAGGTGTCTGCTAAATGTCAAAAATTTAAATGTAAATGTAACATCTGTTTGTCAAATAGACAAACAGTCAAATATTGGTGGTCTTCAATCAGGGAATACATAACCAGAGTTTGACATACATGATCCTCTACAGTGTAGAGTCAAGTAGGGCATGGTATGGAAAAATATATTCTTTACTGTATGACCTTTTCACCTAGTCAAGTAGTGCATGTTAAGGCAAAAGAGATTCTTTACTGTATACGACAAACTATGTTCTTAAATGTTATGAATCCTGCATAAACATTTAAAACAATAGACATTATAAAGAACACCCTAAAACTGATTTTGTCTTGGTGACTTCCATTTGTTAGAACTTAGGACCTTCAACAGTAGCCTATGTCATGAGGAGCATTATTTAAATAAATGGGAGAGCACAGAACTGGTTATTAAGATGCAATGTTTGACCTTTACCTCTATAACTAACTATTGCGTGCCTGTGCCTGAAGAATACTGCTGTAACCTTTTGACAAAATGTTGGCAAGCAATTCACTCAGTCACCTGTGGCCCCTCACTGCGTGTGTACTTTGACATTACAAGGTGATTGTCCGTATGTATTTTCATTTGTGTAGTTCAGTGAAATATGTTGTCGTCCAAGTTGCAAACAACAAGGGTTTGCATATTCATTTACAACACTCAGACCACAAATATATTCTGTAATTCTAAACACATGAGGCTCCTTTTCTCTGCCTTTTTTCCTGCATGAGTAACAACATCACTGAGGTGGAGAAAGGAAGGTAATTTGTTTCGGCCCACGGTTAATAATTGCCCACAAACTGGAAGATCATATTCTGTTGGGTGCCCATTAATTCAAATGACTTCATGGTGTAGTTGGCAGAGAGAGAGAGAGAGAGAGAGAGAGAGAGAGAGAGAGAGAGAGAGAGAGAGAGAGAGAGAGAGAGAGAGAAGAGAGAGAGAAAGAAAGAAAGAGAGAGAAAGAGAGAGAGAGAGAGAGAGAGAGAGATAGAGAGAGTCCAAATTGAATGACTGAACATGAAAATACTGGGTTTACATCAGTATCAGGAAAAGTTAGTTGTTCGCTTCAGTTTCACTTTAAGTGTTATTAGATTGCCAGCTTCTAACAGTGAGTTTCATTTGTCAAGATCAGCTGTCAGGATTATTTGACCACAGATAATGTGTCAATGATGAATCCATAGTATGCTGATTTTAATCAATATGTAATTTGTCAATTTGACATTTAAACTGTCTTCTGGGTTAACGTTTTATAGTGTCTTTGTTGTTGATCAGTAATAAGTAATAGAGTTAGTCAACATACGACTGAGGTGAAATTGAATGAATGCATGCATGAATGACTGAATGAATGACTGAATGGATGAATGGATGAATAAATAGCATAACTAAAGGCATACTGTATGGAAGTGTGTGTGTGTGTGTGTGTGTGTGTGTGTGTGTGTGTGTGTGTGTGTGTGTGTGTGTGTATGTGTGTCATGCCACACACTCTTTTCCAGGGCATGAGTCAGATTGTACAGACATGAGTGGGTGGAGGTGTACCTGACTGCCAGGAATGTGTAAATGGAAAAGTCTTCTGAGGATTTGGAATAGCTCTTATTTATAGGATTTGGAAAAGGGCAGACTGCCAAAGACAGCCCATCCCTTCTGCTGGGAGAAATTAGGAAATAGCAGGAAAGGGAGGAACAATGACTAATGAAAGAATCCAAATAAAGTATTGTAAAAACTTCAGTGATGTCTACACACAATGATATATTTACAATTAATAAATCAAGTTATTCATACATTGTAACCATCATATTTGTGTTAACAAATCTATGAATAGAACCAGAGTTTTAAAAACGTATTACTATAGCTTGGCCTAGAGTAGCAGTACAATAAATAATCCAAAAGGGCAGGATAGGTTGCAACACATTGATTTTGTGAATGACATAACTGCTCTGATGCTACACTATGGCTATGGGCAGTGGAGAATGTGTCCCATGGGGTCTATATCTTAGCTGGACTGTGAATGGAGAGCGCGCCTTGAAATTCAATTTCACGTTAATGATCTGTGGCATCATGGTCCAATGTAAGCTGCCTTTTAAATTATCTCAGTTAGCACACAGACAATGTGTTACATTCAAATGGTGAACTTAGCTTTATCAAAACCAAAGCTATCTCTTTATGGTGGCAGTTTGTGTTAAGCTGTGTCTTTGAAGGCCAGTTACTGTAGCACTTTGTGAACTATGCCATAAAGAGAGTTCAAGCTTTGTGATTTCCCCCTGCTCTCTGACTCCCCCTGAATTACTGTCATTATCTGCACCCCTCAGAGTGATTTTGCAAAGAAGGCAATTCAGAAGTGTTGCCTTTTTTGTATTTTGTATCCAGCAGTTGCATGACCCTGGAGATTTGAACTTATGAAAGCTAATGCCTCTACATAACACTTTTTCCTTTTCAAAGTTTTTCTTACTCAAGCACACACTACTGGAGACATAAAAGGGGTTCCAGGAAAATCATTTAAGAAATAATTTGTAGATCTATTTGCAGCACACCTAAACCATGAAATATAGACAAGAACACAATATGAAATTCACTTCATTTTATATTCAGGTCTACTGTACATGTTTTGTTTTTAAATTAGGTATTTAAATGTACTGTAATACAATGCATTGTTGTGCCGGATTCTAATGTGAATATACTGTATCTACTGTACCTGACACCAATAAAGTCCCCTTGGGAAACATCAAATTCATCTAGACCTAAGATGAAGTGAGCATACCAGAGTATTGAGTTTTACAAGTTCAAAATGCAATATTTCTGAAAGAAAAAGAAAACATAACTTTTCTATAGGAATTCAGACGAAATTCATTGAAGTGTCAGAGATGAAAGAGGAGCCATTTTCACTATAACAACAGCAACCTTTTCGATGCTCCTTATGGCACATGCATTTTTGATGTGAGTTAGAAGAGGATGTCAATGAGATGACAAATTGCTTTCAGTCTCTAGGGCCTAAGTAGTCCACCCTGGCCTCAGCAAACATCCTGTTTTTTACCTTCTACTTACAATGCAGATGCTGTGTCATAAAGAGAACATTGGACACTCCCATAGCACTATTTGACTGACATGATTCATTATGTATTCTGTTCAAATTCAAATAACTTCCTGTGAGAATTGCAAATAACCTTTGAGAAAAACTGGTAATAGTCAACACAGGAGCCACAACACATACTGTACAGTACGAATCAACAGCTTACATGTATGCATTCATATTTCTAATGTTCTCTACATCATGGGAAATGTAATGGCATTGACTTGATTGTTGGTTGATTTTACTGATGATGTGTGAGAGTGGACACATACTATTCATGAGTAGACACATACGACAGTATATTCAACGAAGCAAAAAGGGCATAATGTGTTTGGTGTTATTGTTAAACCCCAACATCCTGTATCCAATTTAGTATGTCAGCAGTAAGTCCATAAGAGTAGCTGAAAGTCCCTTCATACTATGCCACTGCCCATCCCCTCCTAGAGCCGTCTCCATGGCAACAGCTATGGCATTAGAGCAGGGCTGAAGATTTTGGGGTGGATGCTGGGATCCTGTGACAGATGAGATGAGGATTATAGAGCATCCATTTGGTTGTTAAATATCTTACAGTCAGAATGCATACAAAAAGGCCTTAATATAGCTTGAAAATTCGCCCTTCCTGAATCATGGCCTAATGCTGCCCGAAGTTATAGGAGAATTACACAGAAAATATTTGAAAATTAGAGTGAAAAGCCAAGACTATTAAACTACAGTATTTCATTCTGAATTTCTCAACAATGACTGAAGTATATTTTCTGTTCCACATGTACTGTGTCATTTCCTCAAACATTGTGGTGCACAAACAGAAATATTAATGATTAAAGATACTATGTAGCCTCAATCATTCAGAGTAATTAGTAATACATGTATTTGTTGTCAATATGCCTAACTTACCATTACATAATTGTCACAGTCTGAGCGCAGATCAATGAGATTAAATAATTAGGTTTTCCTATTCTGAGTTATAGGATTCATCAATGTATTTATTGTTTTACAACTTTAACAAAGTATTTGCCTGTTTGAAACTATTACTGAAAAAGCATACTGATCTATTTATCCGAGTCCTGCACAGTGCTTTTTTTCACAGGCTGACTTCACATTCACTTTACTAGCTTAGAGGGTAAAATCCTCAGCTTCTTTCAGAAATTCCAGACAAATCTCTTTGGATACAAGAGCAACCATCAATTCTTTCCTTCTTAGTGAAGAAGGAATTTAGAGTTTAGGTGGTAAAAATGCTAATTTTAGTTGGCCTCCAGAAGAGGGGCAGCACAAACAGTCAGAAAGTCTGCAGAAGAGAAGGTGTATGGCTGTATCCATTCAGGCCAAGGACAAAGGCACACTGACTGTAGAACTACTGTAGCTATGGAGAAAATAAAATACATTTAAAAAGCTTAACAAGCACATAGAAATACTATAATCCAAAACATGTATTTTAACAAAAACAAATGTTTTGTCTATCATACGACAGAGAATGAAAACACAATCATGCTGAGCAATTTTAGGCCTATAGTATTACTACTAGCAAGGCATGACTATAGTAGTGCCAAGGTGAAACTAAAAGCAGGTCTGTCTCCACCTAGATGTACAGTACTGGAGGCAGTAAAAGGCTCAGCAGCAGTCCAGGTGTTGCATGCCATGTTTGTGTTTGCGTGTGTTTCCTGGTTACCATGGTGGCACAGGCACGCAAACACATGGTTGACAGCTGTGAGGAGAGAGGGATCAGTTGAGGAGAGATTGACTGGTCGTGTGTGTCCCATGTGGCTCTTTAGGAGGAGACATCTCACAGCCACTCTAGGTTTGAATCCCCCCAAGAGTCTTCTCTAGTGCAGTGAACCATGCAGGACCTGAGGCACTATGTGCAAAATGGTTCCTGGGCTCTTTGCATCAGTGCTTGTGGCCTGACAGCTGCAGCTGTTCTACACCCAAGCATGTAGAGTAAAGTGGCTTATTAGTGATGTACAGTTTGTCACAATTGGGACATAAGGACAAACTAAGCAGAGTTGGAATGAGGCGTCACAATAGCATATGCAAAAACTCTTCCTCAGCCCTACAGTAGTTTAAACCTGGGAGAGTCAGCCAACAGAGTGCATTAACACAAGCACAAGGAGTGAGCCAACACTCTCTTCTTCGCTGATTATGTTGTGTGCAGCAAGACACAGACTTGCACTGTTTACACTAATGTGCTCCATGGTGCAGAAACACAATGATATTATGATGCTGTTGCCAGCTCCACATCATATTCCCAGACCCAAATGGAACTACAACAGGGACTAATAAACAAAAATCAATAATCACAACGTCACTCTGCTGTCACTCAACACAATGAACAATAAGCATCTTCTTGTTCCATAGAAAGGAAGTGAGCAGGTAGAAAAACACACAAATTAATTTACAGTACGCACAATTAGTGGTAACTGAGTGTTAACATAATTAGTGGCTTCAGATGTATTGAGAGCTCATTCAGTAAAGCCATTTACAGTAAGCGTGTATGAATTAAATCAATTGCCTATGGACTCCAGTGCAGGTCCATGTGCAGGCTATGACAGCTCCCGCTCCCAGCCAGTACACAGAGCTGTCTCCTGCAGACAGGTGCTGGGCCAATCTTGCCTCAGGCGCTACATAATCAAGCACTACACAGCAACGCTGGAATTTCACCTGGAGGGAGGAGAGATCTTTCAATATGCCAGTGCTCACATACTGAGCCAGCACCCCCCTAACCAAACCCCCCCCCCCCCCCCCCCATGGACAGCCTACACAAAGCTTTTAGTGGGAGAAAACCTCAGCAGCAATCCTACCTGCCTCCAACTCCCCACAACTCCCCATCTCCCAGTGATCATTTAACCACCCTCATAACCATGCATAGAAATGTTCATGACATGCATAGGCTACAGTATAATAACCTTTTGCACCGTCTCAGTTTCTGCCTGGAGCAAACTGCCAGATAGAAAAAACTCTGGCTTTTTTTGCAAACCGATCCGCATGATTTGCAAACTTTACAGCAGCAAGTCAGGGCAGTTCTGCAGTATCTCCCCTGGAGTGAGTTCTGAGGAGCTAGTGCCAAACTGGGTGGCTTTGGATGGCAGCTTACAAACATGGATCACTGAGTGAGTCTGTGTGTGTGTGTGCGTGCGTGTGTGTGTGTGTGTGTGTGTGTGTGTGTGTGTGTGTGCGTGTGTGAGTGCGTGGGTGCACACCCTTTATTATAACACTCACAATAGTGAGAGAGAGCAAGGAAGGGTCAGGCTTGTAATCTGAAATCAAAGCCGACAATGTGCCACATGGACATTAATAACCCATACATACGGTACATTATGTATCTGATTGATACTACGACAGTGTGCAGCTCTCAGTTTATGCCAAAATGTGTGCAGTAACCAGAAGTGCAATTACTTGTGGAGTTCAGTTTTCTTTTCTCCCAGAAATCAGTTGAGTTCTTCAGGGCACATGAATACTGTATGATCATAAGGACAGTTAAATGGCATTTGCAGCTTCAGTGAGAGTTACTTTAAAAATGTCAGGAGGCCCCTTTTTCCTCTGTGATTGTAGCCTGTCTAAAAATAGTGTGGTAGTGTCTGTTCTATGTTCAAACCATCACATGCTGAGTCTTTGCTGCCTATTTTTACATTGATATCAATAGAGAGAGCATGTGTGCTTTTAAACTACTATCGGCTACACTGCTAGGGAGAGCATTTCAAACATAGCACACAGCACATACAAAGTTATGCCATCTGATTTCTTCACCAGGGTAAATAAAGCAGTGCTTATTTCTAGATGCAACCCAAATCCACAGAGATGGAGGGTATGCAGTTTACTCATCCCAGCTGCTCATGCTCTTGGTGAACCCTTACTGAGCCTTCTGATCAGTCACAAATACCTTTTCTTTTGTAATTATTCCATGATGGGTGTGGCACTATCAACGAAGCTGAAATAGTCAATACAGTGCATGTTTGTTCATTTTTGGCTCATGGCCCAGCGCTCTGGGTACCACGCCTTCAGTAGGTCAGCGTATGCCTGCTCAATGGGAATTACCTGGAAAAATGACAATGATACAACAAAGCATTCCAAAAAAGCTAAATGAAAAGCCACTGAAACCTGATGGACAAGTTGGATTGCATATGTGAAGAGTCAACGTGAACAGCTAGGAGGCCAGTCTGGGTCTGAGAATAAACTTGTTCATCTAATACCTTGAATAACTAAGTGTGATCAGATGAAAATACGGAAACGATACGGGCAAACAACATTTGGTCGAAAGTATCAATGTATACTGCACATTGTCTTTAGAATGACTGTAGGGATCCTACCATCAACAAGAACAGTTTCTGAATCAGTTGCATTTTCGAAAAAACATTTAGATTCAAGTATTGGCAAATGTGTGTTAATTAGGCTACGAGCTGAATTTAAGTATACAGGTTAGTGCTAAAACCCTCGGTATAGATGCTTTGTGACTGTACTAGACAGAATCATATCTTTTGAAGGGCTCAATTTGCTGTAGAATTAAAGGGAATTACCCCCCACCACATCAACACTTTTTCTGCTTTTGTATATATTTTCAGATTATATGGCTGCTGTAATTAACCCTCAGAATGAATTTAGTGATATAATTAGGAGCAGTTTTAGGATTTTATTGTTAGAATGATAAACATAGATCTTGGACATGTTCCCAAATTTGAATTTCAGTGGGCCAATAATCCCTTTAATTAAACCCTCCCCACCCTGGCACGGTTAGGACTTGCTCTGTGGAGCAACATACTTATAAATCAAACGTCTCCTCAGCCACATCCCAGGGATTCAGAGAGGAACTTAGAGCTAAGCTTTGTGTGAGACTGATGGAATTATCCTCCAAGTGGGTGGGATTTGACAATCACTCTTGGGAGAGATGGAAACTATGCCGCTGCAACAGAGTGTTAGATCATAAGAGGGCATAAAATGACAGTAGAACTGTGGAGTTTTAAAAGGTTCATCACCTCACTCTCGGGAGATTTCATGTCCTGAGTGGGTCCGATGATGTAGTCAGTGACAGTCAGTGTGCATTTGGCATGTGTCATGAGGGTGATCATTAATGTTGAAAGGCCGGGTAAGAGATCCAAAAAGCCCACTGTCACAGGAGACACATAACCCTGAGGGCTGTCCAGAGCACTGTTTAATGTTTCATGAAGCTATGCAGTTTAGGGGATATAATTTACTTGACTTCTAATTTTGCTCTGCTGCACTCTATTAAAAGGACATATTCCAGCTTTGCTGCTATTCCTGGAATAAGTTGTGTCAACAATATTCTCATAGTTTCCAACCTTCCAACCTTACATTCCAACCTTACAACGTTGAGTCTTTTTCAATACAAAGTTTCCCTCCCCAGAAATCAGACTTGTAAACAGGCTTTTGTTTTCCATAGAAATAAAATCACACCAAATCGCACAGTTTTTATGATACTGTGTGATTGCTTCAGAAAACTCTTTGCCGGCATTTAACATGGACTAGAATAAGAGAGGGAACTGGGTGAGAACAACATAGTAATTCAGGGGTTCTACAAAATCCTCTATAAATTTACCAAGAGCTTTAAAACCTGCTGACTGTGCTGCCTTCCTCTCTCCATGACAACAGTGCAGGGAGAGTCAGAGAGGATTGTCAACCCAATCCATTCCAAACCCATTTAAATAAAGTTATTGAAATAAACAGGAATGCCATTATCTACTGTGACAGGACTCCAGCCTGTCTTTGATCCCCCATCTATCAATTACCCTGACATTACGTTTTACTATCAGATTTAGTGACGTCTGGCTTTGAAGACCACACAGAAAATGTCACTACTCCCAGTTAAAGAAGGCTCCTCCTTTTCACTTTGTCAAAAATTCTCGAAATGGGAGAGAAATTTGTTATGATTCACTCTGTGAACTTTTTCAAATTACATCCATAAAATTACTTTTAATAATACTGTATAATTTTAAATGGAGGATATCGTCATATTGAAAAAAACATTTGCATCGATCAAAGATTAAATTAATCATCATCAAAGTATCAGCAGGCAGTGGTAATGGCTGGTTCAACTGAAACTCAAATAGCCACACAGTCTAGAGAACTATGCTGGGTGCATGGGGGAAGATTTAAGGAAAAGGAGAGTGTGAGTATTTTTAGTTTCTCAACTGCATCAAGTCTTCCCTTGATAACCTGCTTTCACCACTTACACTCATGTACAGTTTGAGTTTAGAGTAATTTAAATAAAACATGGCCTTGTTGAGGTAAATCAATCAGACATCCATCTGAGAGAGTACAACCTGAGAGAGGACTTGGAGGGGGTGGGGGGGGGGGTGATGGAAAGGACATCATTAATCTTAGGGCCCGTTTAGAGACCATTATAAACCACATATGCCATCAAATATGCATTCACTGCATTTCCTAGTATGCACACAACCATTTCAAGTCAAATGCTAACTAAAAGTAACACGTGAGCATACTGTAGTCTGGCAAATGTTTGCAAAGGCAGCCATGGAGAGGCTTATAGCCTGGAAAGGGGAAATCCTCGAGGACCTTTTAAACTCAACAAATTAAATCAGTAGGAAGGCAGTGTGCAGGCATCCTAGCTTACATTGATAATGAAATTGCCTTGTAAAAACAGGCATTTGTAATTTGATGAAGGTATTCATTGTAAGTGGGTTATCTATTACATGGTTATTACAGCTTTAGCATATAATCACTCAGCAGGTACTGTAGATAGTTCCATCTGTCCATTTTGCTTTTTGGGGGTCTATGGTTTGGTGTTCATATTGTTTGTATTGTATTAATGTTTATATTGTTTTTTTATTGTTCTTGTTGTAAAGCACTTTAAGACAATTGTCTTTGTAAAAAGCATTATACAAATACATGTGATTGATTGATTGATTGATTGGTTGATTGATTGATTGGTCTGTGAATGCTAAAATTGCCTTTGTGTCATTGACAGCCCACAACCAGATCCCACCATCTATGAGCTCATAACACCACCAAAATTACAGTAGAAAGCAAACATTTGGCCCATTCTCCTGCAGGAATTGATAAGAGTTAATAGATTAATAACCACACGAACAGCAGATTTACAGTGTGAGAGGACTGAGGGTCTTTATACAGAAAATACAGACATTTCAATCTGGAAAGCCTGTTCCAAAAGGATGATGCGTGTATTTTTGAGCTCTATATGAAAAGGCAGGGTGGTCCAGTCCTCTCTCCTCCGCCTGCTATCCTGAAGCTGCCAGTTTGAGAGCTTCCTTCCTGACAGGGAAATGACACGGTAATGGCCTCCTCCTCTTCTTCTTCACATCCCTGCGCTGCAGCTGTCTAATTAGGGCATCAGTGCATCAGCTGCTGATGATGAAGGATGCCTTTAACTGACATCAACGTCTTTTGTTCAGGCTTTAAATGCCTTGCTTCAGAAGTGTGTCTATGTTTGTAAAAGAAAAGGCCTTGCAACATATTGAATAATTAATGCCAAAATGTTTAGCATTTAACATATACTGTAGTTAAAAAGGAAATGTTAATTTTAAATACTTATTTGGCTTTATAATCCACTTTATCGTACCTGAAAACAAAGAGCAAAAATAACATTTTGCAAGATAAATCCCAACACATTAATCTCAGGAGCAGATGTCACTGGTTCTGTAATTCAAATGTAAATCTGTATCAGACCAGCTGTCAATACAGTACAGTACTGTATGTGGACATCTAATGTGTGGACATACTGTCCAGTCAAAAACCTTGAATCTCACAACATGTATATGAAACCGATACTGCAACACAGGCTGTAAATATATATATATCCCCTCATCCTAGGTTATCCCTGGCTCTCTAAGCATAACCCTCACATAAACTGGTCCACTGGGGAGGTTACGGGTTGGGCAGAGGGATGCTCACTCTCCTGCCTTAAACTGTGAATTTCGCCACGGTGGCCAGAGGTGGCAGATTTCCAACAGAGTTACGCCCTGCTCCTTTCAAAATTGTATCAAGAGAACAGATTGTGGCTTCAGAATGGACAAGACCAGGGCATCTCTCAGCCATGCTCCCTGAGGTGGTCTGAGGTAGTGTGAGGGAGGCTGTGCTGCTGGATGCAGGTGTGAGTACTGCCATTCCTTCTCTGCCTGTTTAATTCACCTCTCAGCAGCCTGCACAGATGGGATCACAGCTCTAGAGATAAGGAACACACTCTAGTTTATGGCTCTGATTGTGTACAGTAGACTTGTGTTAGGGATTGAGGCTATAGCTGTGATGTATCGCAGGGCAGGGGCCACAGGGGTTGCTTTGGCTTGATGTGAAATAGAGCATGTCCAATAATTCAGTATAATGCCCCATCCATAATCACAGTCGTTAGATCAGTTTGTAAAGATAGGCAAATGCCTGTGCTTTCCACAGCTGTATATTTATCTTAGAGGTGCGCAGAACCAGCTCCATCAGACATTGCCATATTTCAGAGAGATCAATGGCTCCAGAAATTCAGCTGGCTAAGAGGTCCTACTGAAATCATCAGTGAAATGTACGCTATAGTCTAATCTATGGCACGAGAGACAACCATTCATTGTTCAGTTCTCTGTCAAATTTTGTTCTCAAAACCTTTTCTTTGTCATGAAAAATACCACTTGTAAGACAGACCAGTTAAATGTAGGATATCCTTTGAATACATAAAGTGTAGGCTATGAATTCTATTCTTAATACTGTACCTGGTTTTATAACAATATCGGGACTGTGAATATTTCTTTGATGCTAATGCTAAAAGTAATGCATCATATCATGGCTGCACTGTCTTAGTTTTAGCCTCTTTCATTTGGAGCAGCATATTTGAGAAAGAATTGCAAATCCAATGTAAATTTCAAAAAGGCCCATCACTGTAGGTCTTTCATCCAGGGAATTTTGTCATTCAATGTTTCTCAACATGCCCTTGCATCAGGGGTAAGTGGAATTATCAAACATGTAAAGGGAATGTGTGAGCTAAGTCCATAAGAAGATTTATTTGCATAAGCACACACACCGCACTGGGAGCTTCCTGTGAACCAGCTTTTCATGAAAACACCTTTTCAATGGAGGGTACAGTGTGTGCCTGCTGTTAAATGTTGCATGTGTGACTACAGCTCTTAAGTTTCTAAGAGAAAAACAACAACATTACCATACTCATTTGAATATCTATGATATTCATAAATATTCAGAATTAAGCTGTATTTCACCTTCTCGTGTTGCTTCAGAAACCTCAACTCAACCATTTTAAAAGTCAAGTAATGGAAAACAGCAGCAATATTTTCACACTTAAAGAGTGCCAAAAGCAATCAGTAAGCCTCTTTGTTTTATTTAGGTTTTTAAGCCAAAAGCAACCACCTCAGTAGCAATGAAAGGTGGTGACAAATACTGTTCTACTCCCTCAATCTCTTTACAAATACTGTTCTCCTTCCTCAATCTCTTTATAAAGTTCTGTTTACAAAAGGTTTAACAAGGGACTATGAGCAGCCATGAATGAATCATGAAGCTCATGTTTACAGCATGTGCTAAACTATGCTAAATAACTATGTTGCCATGGGCTATCTTTTGCATCCCAAATAAAAACCTGTCCAAAGGCATCCAGTAAGAAAAAACAAGCAACGGGTCATCCCACTTTTAGTGTTATCTTCATAGTGTGGGAGAGGACTTTCCTCAAAGAGGATTTACAGTACAAGCTGACATATGTTGTTCCTGTTGTTTCTTACATATTGTTTGTTTACGTCAGATAACACTTTAAAAACAAGTGTTATCTGACGTAATCATAGAGCAATATACTGTGCTAGACAGATCATACGAATGAACTACTCTCTCTGACCAATAACCTGTGTGTTCAGACTGCTTTTCCCCTCCAACCACAACACTGAAAACCAGGAGAGCACACAGCAGAAGAAATCACATTAGATTATTGATTCATGCTTTGATTCACCACCTCTCTCTAACTGCTCTTTTTTGCCTACCCTCAGTTTGCTCTCTGTATAGACTGTAATCATACAGTATACTGTAGCACATGAACTGACACATTTGGCTGTGCCTAATGAATAGTCAGAATCATGCCATTTAAGCGTTTCACTTGACTTCATGTTATGAGACAAACTTTGGTGTGACTTTCAGGGGTTTACAGTTAAATGGACTGTGACATGCTAAATTATGGAAATCTATTTCAGAAAACAGACATTCATGAATGTTCACAGAATCATGGGTCATTGCGTGTGTTATATACAGTGCAGTTGACCAGAACCTATTAAAATATCATTGTCAATATCAATATCATATATTGTCAATTGCTCTGATGTGGATATAGCTGCATGTTACAGTTTAAAGCACACTCAGGCATGCAGTCCCAGGCCATTACACTGTATTAGGAGATGACTAGAGAGAGAGAGAGAGAGAGAGAGAGAGAGAGAAAGAAAGAAAGAGAGAAAGAAAGAGAGAAAGAGAGAGCAAGAACCAACCTAACCTATCTCAAAACCTTGGTTCATGTCTATAAATACCTCTCTAAATGGCTATTTTTCATATCTGAAAGAATGTGGCTCTTCACTGACAAGGAAACAAAAGTGCCTCTGACACCGGTGTGGTATTCCACACACAGGTGCAATAATAATAACGGTTATGGCATCTGACAGCTTGGGAAATGAAAGAATTGGTTTCAGGGGAAGTGCAGCGGCATCTGAATTCTCCTAGGTGACCAATAGCATATAGGCCCAATAAATCAATTTTCTGGCTCATAGAATAGTCTGCCTCTGAGAGGCTTGGAGATCGTATAGTATTTCTTCAGGTCCTATTTCTGATAACCATGTTTCCTCTCTTTTTTTAAAATGTTTTAAGTGGACAGAGTATGAATATAATAATTTTGTTAAAATACCTTGATCTTAGTTTCAAATGTTTGGGTTTCATGTGTGCTAGTGAAAGTATACAGTACATGACTGGTAACTATTTTCAGTACATCTTTTTCAGTCATTAAAATACAATTCATCTAGCAAATCACAAGTTATTATGGAAGAGTATTAGGGCAGTGATGGGATTGCTTGGTTAATAATAACAAATCTCAATTTGGAGAATAAAGTAGCATTATTTTGAGAATCAAGTGGAATTATTTTGAGAATACAGTTGAAATAAAATATTCAGAATAAAGTCGACATTAAATGTCGAGAATAAAGTCAAATATAATTTTTTAGAATAAAGTTGCAGTTATATTTCAAAATAAAATAAGGTGATTTGGTTAATTGCATGCTTCCCTGTTGCTGTGTGCCACTGTTGAAATGCCTGAGTTAGATGAAATACTTACTTTAGAGCTACCTCTTAACAGTGAAATATCAGAGTAAAAAAATAAAATATCAACAATACACAAAAATCCAGAATAAGGCAGTTGGTAAGGCTGCAAACTGGGTATAACTGTTTAGACAAAACTTAGGCAATAATTCAATCATAAAAAAAACAACTAACTACAACAGTTTTATATAACTGGCACTATGACGTCACACACAAGGCGCTGTGACGTCAGGACGCATGCCATGTGACAGTATAAATATGGCTGAAATGAACAGATATTTATACCACTTTCTTAACTGACGACCATGACTGTCACAGTGATGATCACCCCGGAGGTCGACCAGAGTTGGCCTTTTGCAGAGTACCCTCTCTGTGAGTATGTGCTGTCTGAGGCTTTGTCTGAAGAGCCAAGTATGAGTATGTGTGAGAGTGTGTTGCAGGAGGCAGCACCCGCAGCCGCCAAAGACAAGCTGTCTTTCTGGGCTCAGTTTAAACGTCGTTGCCTTAAGACGAAAAAGGCAACGACGCATCGTGTCCAGCAGGACGACGATGCAGAACTCCCCAGCGGCTGCTGTTTCCCCTACTGGGGACTCTTTAAATTACATGTACTGAGAAAATGAATGAATTTTCAATAAAGAAAAAACTTTCTGAAAACCACCTTGTTCATGTTTTTCTTTCATAGTAGGCTTACGACAATAATAATAATACTAATAATACTACTACTACTACTAATAATAATAATATAATGAACTTTATTTTTATAGCACCTTTTTAAAGCAATGTTACAAAGTGCTTTATAAAGAGATAAAACTGATATGCAAATAAATACGTTTAGTTTATGAACTGTGGGCTCATGCAGCAGCTATCCTGAGGTCCACACATAAAACGCATACAGAACAGTTATAGACAAGAGTAACACTGATTAACACATTAACTTAACTTAAAATACAATTAAATAACAAACCTTGTCAGAAACCAAGAAACAATAAAAGCCAGATAATAAAAAGACCACATGTTTGGTCTTTTATTTTCTAACTATCTGTGGGATGTTAAAATACTATACTTCAAGAAATGTAGATTGTGTGATCTTCAGTATCAAGGGTCAAAACATGTAAAACATGTTGCCGTTTGCTTTTATGCATCAGACATTGGTTATTCTTTGGCTTTTTCAGGATGTTTTGGAAATGGTGTTATGGATTGTCATATTATAAGGATGTATTCCTCTATCCTCTGCTACAATGGAAACATAATCACTATACGCTATGAACTTTGTGGTACATAGATCTGTGTGGCACATTCTTTTGACACATGGATATATCGAAACAATTCATGTAGCCTACTTATTATAATTCACTCTCTAATTGGAAAGATAATGGTAATCAGTTTGGGTCAGGGTTTCCGTAAATGACCTTTGTCATAGTTTGTCGTGGTATACGATTAATTGGAAAGGGGCTCAAAAGATACAGGTGACACATTTGAGTGTCCTGAGGCTTCTTTATATCCCTCTTTTGATGTATCTTACCAGGTCGGTCCCCGTGACCCTGTGCTTGAGAGAGTCATAGACGTTCCGTTTGGCGCCCTTGCTGGTCATTTGCCACAGATCTGGCTGTGTTTTTCCAGACGGTTGGAGGCAAAGCTCCTGCTGCAGAACTCACACTGCAACAGGTTGGAGTCGATCCGTCCTCTCGGTTTCATCTCCATAACCTCAGATCTCTTCTTCTCCTCTACCTCATTCAATGTCACCTTGTTATCCTTCTCCATCTCAGCACTTCTTGTATCATTCACTTCCCCTCCTTTTGTCTCCCACTCTCTGCTCATCTGGTTGACCGTTTACCCGGGCAAAAGGATCCAATCTTGGCACCCGTTCCTTCAGCCATTGGCTCATTGTATTTTGGAGCACCTGTGAAGTCCTTTTGAGCACTGCTTGCCCTTATTGCAGGGAGTTTATTGGATCCACAGCCAGACCTATTGGACCCGGGATCCTCAACAGATATGGCACCAGGGAGATAGACATCCTTGTCACTGCATGTCTTCCTCACCAGTATAGGTTTCAGATGAAGCCGCTTCTGTTGTCTCAGCTGGAGCACGTTGGAGATGTCAGCCATATTGGGCCCACTCTCTGGGCTGGCCGTGGTAGAAGCTGAGCTCTCCAGCAACGCCGTACTGTTCTTGAGGACAACGTTCTGCAGCACTGGCAGTCTGGAGGGAGAATGTGGGCTGAACTGAGGGGATTGTAGGGATGTCACAATGGGTCAAAACATTTAGGAATTTTAGTTTGACTGACAGATCTGACCTATGTTTATGATGCTTGTAATTTATTCGTAAATAAAAGTCATACATATCAATATATACATTCTTTGAAGCTTACACATTTCTCTCTCAAATTACAGTATTTAACATGCAATAACTAAACATTAACCAACTGTTCATTTCAATCTCTACAACATGGATCTTTCTCATTAAGATGTACCCATAAGTTACATATACAGTAAGACTATGAGTAACATTTTGTATGATAAGCTGAATTAGGAGCAACTTTGTCATGCATGTTGCCGTTCCTATTAATGGTGAAACTACTTCAGAATTGGTTTTAGTAACAAGGAAATCCTTGCTCTTTTAGCACATAATAACCATATTACTATAAGTATTAGGAATTTGAAGCTTGTGCTGCAGATTGGGTCTTTTCAAAAGGAACCACATGGACTTGGATGAGATATTGGCCTTTTGCAAAGTGAAATCAACAGGAGGCCTAATGGACAAATGCAAGGCTACAGATGGTTGCATCATATCCTACTAGCAGCAAAATCTGCTCTACATCTATTCATTTGTTTCAAGTGTTTCGAACTAGGAAAGCATGATCTCGAAGAGGTTAGATTGCTGGGAAGTAATTCATTTGACGCCCCACAGTTTGATCCCATATTAAGGGAAGCACGTAATTCCAAAAACAGCCGCTGTCCATCACTACCAAAGTCCATACTCTGACTGCAGAATGTATGCCTAGGTAAACATAACTGGAGACACTCACACTCACAATGGAGACACTCACAATTCTTTAGGACAAACAGCAACTTTAATTACGATTGCTGGGACAGAGTTGGTGAACAGTAGGCTAAATACATGTAAATGACTAAATATTGACTATAAATGTTTAGCTTGAAAACTTTGTTAACCTTGGGGTGAAATGTCTAGAGTCAGTTCATGGTGATTGTTGACCGAACAGAAAGACAGGAGTTAATTTGTGACCTAATTTGAGGCCTAATAATTACCTGCCAAATTCAACCTTGTGGCTAAATATAAGTAAATAACTAAATATTGACTTTAAAACAATGTTCATAAATGAAACATTGAATCATTTCCTGATCGCTACCAATTCAACATAGTTAATACAACCATTAGGAGGCGTTTGAATGCTTGAATGTTACTGTACATACTGGACATTTTTTCTAAACAGCCCACCATTGGCATGGTCCCAAAATATCATTATTTTGCACAACAGAGCCTCATAGATATCCTAATAGCAAGATAGATAAATGTACCTCCTGAAATAGTCTGAGTATGATGATTATCTGTCGTACTGTATTGTGTCTTGCATTGCTACAAAAACCTCTCTGAATTGGACGAAGATGCAACCATCTGTAGCCTTGCATTTGTCCATTACTGTTGATTTCACTTTGAGGCCAACACCTCATCCATGTTCATGTGGTTCCTTCTTCTGAAAAGACCCAATCTGAATCTCCACTTTTTGGCGCTGAAAAACTCCCTAGTTGCTATGGCAGTATGTTTAGGGTCACTGTCTTGCTGTATGATGAAGTGCTGTCCAATGAGTTTGGAGGCATTTGCTTGTACTTGAGCAGACAAGAAAGGTGTTACTGTACTGTACACTTAGGAATTCATTCAATAAAGACAAGTTAGCATTTTCCAGTGGCAGCCATGTTTCACAGGTGAGGTGGTATGCTGGTGGATTTTAGGCAGTTCCTTATTTTCTCCACACATTCCTACTTGCCTTCACTCTGGTACATGCTACAGTATATGTAAGAGGAATGTAAACCACAGGGAGGCCTGCAATTAACCAAATCCCGTACTGTAATCTTGAAATATAACTGCAACTTTATTCTCAAAATCATCATCAATGCTACTTTATTCTGGAAATGTCTAGATTTGTAAGTATTATCCATACAAAAAATGTATAATCTATGTACAACCGCCTGATCACCTTTTTCTTTTTCTTTTTACATGGCCCTAATACTCTTCCGTAAGTTATTCCTAATTACCTGAAATGAATTATTCATATGATTGCAAGCTCAGTTTTGATTGACTCCATCTGTTGGCCTAATTTCCACATGACTATCAAAGCTATGCCAAGAGGTTTGGATGCATCAATATACTGTACAGAACTGAAGAAAGTGTCTTTTCATGACTGACCATTTGATGCAGCTGAGATCTTGTATGAGAAAAGCTTATAATCAAGGCAGTTGAATTAAGGGTCTATTTCCTGAATGCACAAGCTTTCCATTGAATATTTTCCAAAATGATTTTGTCTCAGGGAAAATTACAGTGAATTCACTATTATCTGTTTTGTATGATATAAAGATCATTGCAAACAAATGTTAAAATGTCTTTGTGGAGATGCTGGCATGCTAAAACCTCAATAAAGCAGATTAATAAAGACAGATCAGATCCTAATAATGTTCTCTCTCAACATACATTACACACAATGGAATCCAGCTGTTTTCAGCTGTCTACTGTATCTTATTAGTTGCATGGCCATTTCTACATTGTAATAAAAGTATGGAAAATAACTTAATCAGAGTATTATTTTACTTCCAGGGAAAACATATTTGCTATGCACAAAAAGAGACCTTATCTCAATCTCACAGCCTCCGGCTCTCTGATAATGGAATTATACGCAGCAGGAGCAAGGCAACATGTCAGTGTGCTGGAGACAATTTGTATATATAACTCTCTTGATTTTAGCTAACACACAGAGATAGAAATGCCCGTTCATACAGCCTGACATTTCATTGTTCTCTCCCTACCATCTTATAAAGCAGTCACAGAGGAGGAGGCCTGTACAGTATTATCTATAACAAGATCATACCCATGCTCTCTTATAAAAGAAAATACATTCCATATATCTTACTAAACTCTATTACCTGTATCTAAATAACTGTGTACCTTCCAATATTACATCAGCAATACATCTCTAACTAGTAGTAACTATACCACACCATTCTCTATCATTCTCACCTGCTCAGATTATGAGAGTAGAGACACAACTCCACCTTTTTATATTCCAAAAAGAAAAATGGTCTCTCATAGTCGATCTTTGAAAAACGTGTTCTTACGTTACCTTTTTGGAGAACTGTGCAGTCTTGCGTTCTCTTTTGCTAGGTATCAGGTGACCTCTTGTGGTTAACCAGAGGTATAATTGAATGTGACTGCACGCATTATTGTACACGCCTCGTGTGCTAAAAGCAAATATCAGTGGTCACTAACAATTTGTGGTCTTGGGCTTAAGTACCCAACAATAATCAATTCATAATTTAAACCAGCTTACACTTATCTTTAAGGACGTTGACTGCACACTATGGCGACTATTTTAATAAATAATTGAGTGAATGGGAAACCAAAGTTAATGTTCTCAGGGGCAGGGCCCTTTCAATGTCAAACTAATCGCCCCATGGTATGAATGTATAATCTGTTAGAAAAGCAGAAAAAGGTCAATGCCATTTCAGTCAGCGACCTGAATGATACAGTACTGACCCTTACAGTCATGATACAGTATAACATCTACACATTGGTTGATCACAATGTGTGCGTGTGTGCATGTATGTGTGTGTGTTTTTGAGTGATACTGTGACAATGCGACTCTCCGACATCGCACAACTGATCACACATTAAGATAAGTCCTTACGCCTTACTACATTCACAACCAGTACACTCAACCATCTGATTATCAGGTCTCATTTCAGATGCACTAGTGGTCACGTCATTCAGAGCATTCACACTGTGTTATGCTAAGTGATGCAGCCCTTGATACACCTTGCACATCCTTTTTCGTTAGTTACAAAGTATACAGACACATTTGTTACAGTTACTCACTCACTTTTATTGATTTCCATCTATAATAAGTTCCCGGAAGCATACACGCATGCCCGCACATCAGCTCGCACTGTTGTTACTAGGCGAACGCTAGCTAATAAGAGCGTCGCGCTGTGATGACGTCACCTGCATTCGGAGATGAGGGGGAATTATGGGATTTGTATTGTTCAGACATGGTGTTTGGATATTTCAGTAAATGTAAAATATACTTACTTTAAGCTTACTTTTTCTAAATAGAACTTAAGTGTTTAATTGAAAATAGAAAAGGACCACTTACAACCCCCTGCTTGAAAGGCAATTGGTTTTATTCCTGTTAGGGTGGGGAAATTGATGACTGTATTTAAACAGTACAGTTTTGGCTTTCAGGGAGTGCCTGGGCCAAGAGTGTGGATACTATGCTGTTTCCTTTTTTTTTTCAACATGTCTACACGTTCCTGAGTTTGTAAGTATAGAGAAACACGATCTATTAATATATCTGCATAAGTGAAATCTGGTTCCTGCGTCTTCCTGTCCTCCCCAGACCCTCGGCTGGGTTGCATTCTAACATATACAAAAGTGATATTCAGATTCCCTTATATAATTCCCTTATGCATTTTATGACAGTAGTTTTATCATGTATGTCCAATCTGTTCATATCCCATCCTGTGCTATATTGCCTACTGTTGTGCAGTGTCGCTATGTTTATCATGACATTTCTTCCTGGTGGACTTGTCTGAATCCCTGTGGAAAAAGCACATTCTATCTTTATTAGCATAGAGTACAGTATATAAATGCTATTAAACACACCTATGACCAAAGGGAAAGACTACCGACAGTAAATGATAAGAGACAATAAAGTAGGCCTATTCCATGGGAATACACACTTCATAATCAAACAGAACGATTATTACTTTATAATGAAAAGTCTTTATCCAGTGGGTGCTCCTCTGATGCTAGAGAAGAGAGTGTGCACAGTTCATAATGCATACTTATTGCATAACCCACATACATTGTTGGCCTTGGCAAATATATTTCTAAAAATCTACTTCCATCTAGTGGTTGGTTGACACATCACACGGGGGGTGCATATAGTAGCTGCTCAACGCTCATCAATTCGTATGGTTACACTTAATACACGTATGTCTATACTATACTTTCTGTTTCAGTTGTCCATATTTCTATTTATTTTAAAGTAATATCTTCCACATGGACTAACAGATACGTTTTTTCTTAAATTATTGAATATTTAGCGATAATGAATACGACTAGACTACACATGGCCCACTCTCCACTGTTCGCACGAATTATCCATTGAAAATATGCATTACCATAGGCGTTTGGTTACCATGGGCATTTGGAAAATACCATTTCCTATTCACAAACTTTCAATCCATTGAGAGATTTCTGTGACACGTGCTGAAGTAAATAGCACACATAAAACTGGGATAAATAACTTATTCGAATTAAAACAACTGTTTTCTCATAAAATGCTTTCCTCTCAAATTAAATGGTCCATAGATGATTTCCACGCCCCCTTGGTCACTTAATCAGGCTACGCACTGCACTGTACGCAGTCAAAACTCCCTCCTTCAATCGCAACTGGTACAGAGAAAGCCGACGAAAGCAGTAACTAGGGACATGACAGGACTAAACGCTTTGAAAATGGATGCAAATGTAGTGGTTTTGGGGACGGACAGGGTTGGTAAATCTGGTAGGATAAACATATCCTCATTACTGCTTTTTAGGCACAAGCCAATATCATGATAATTGTTTCTTAATTGGCGTGGATCACCGTATTCACTGAATATGATGATGATTTTACAGCGCTTGCGGTCCGCTTCCTAACTCGAAGATTCATCGGAGAATACGGGGATATAGGTAAGTTATGTCTGTCTGCACTACAGTAGTGTAATATGAATTACATTTCTCTCTTGTACTGTGATTGTAAATAGATATCATTTTGTCTGTCAATTCCTTCCAGAATCCATCTACAGCCACAACGTTATCTTGGATGGAAAGGACATCACCTTTAACATCTGGGATTCACCATATTGCCAGGTGAGAATGGGACATAACATCGGCGTTACTTAGTTTAACACTTCTACACTTCTTAACCATGGTATCTAAAATAGTACATACATTCGTCATGCATTATCATATTTATGATACTGGTGTATATTGTTTAGCTTTGTAACTTTAGTCATTGATCAAAGCTACTTCATTCAGTACTGCAAGCTTGGAGAATATTTAGCACTTGGCAGCATACAAAGAGCACTTCTGTGAATCATGTGTTCTATGTGGCTGAATGGAACACATAGAGTTATGATGCTGCCATTTCTCCATACTGCAGTGAGGGTCACTGCCAAGAACTGCATGGTTGTCTTTGGCATGAATGAATGTCATTTTAGCAGCATCAGTGCCACAGTGACGTGGTCTCCCTCTGCCCAATAAATGTACAAACTTATTGTATATGGACTAACTCATTTCAAGATTCAGACTTTTGCTCAAAAGCCAAATCTCAAGTATATGTTTCACTCTTGACTGCTATTTAATGGTGTTGTGCTTGTGTGATGCATCAGAGAATAAAATAAAATAAAATCAAGTGTTTCTTAAGTCTTAAAAATCAAGTGTCTGGTCCCCCTTTTACAGGACTTGTCCACTGAGAGCTCTCTATCTGAGAAAAGAGTCCAGTGGGCGGACGGTTTTGTCCTGGTGTACAGTATCTGTGACAGGGCCAGCTTTAACTCTGTCACCAGGCTCATCCAGACCATCAAGACCACCAAGGACTACCTGGGCATAGAGAAGGTGCCTATAGTCATCGTTGGCAACAAGAGGGACCTGCATCATCGACGGACAGTCCTTAGCGAGGAGGGCAGACTGTTGGCCCTCAGCACAGACTGCCAGTTCTATGAGGTTTCAGCTGCTGAGAACTACCACAGTGTCCTGATGGTGTTCCATGGACTTGTGGACAGGATACGGGAGTCCAAGTCTGCCATCAAGAAGCCAGCTGGAATCAAGGGCATTGTGAAAAGCATGTCTGCAGTGTTTGCCAGGAGACGGACAGATTCGCTGTGAGAGGATAAGTGACTTGGAAGGGAGGACAAAGCTATACACTGTAATCAATGTGTGGGTCTGTAACATGAGTTACTATGTGATCCATTGAGGGAGTTCTAATAGCCTGAGGCTGGGTCATTACCTGGTGTACAATATGCCAAAGGCATCTAGAGAGTGCCTTAAGGCCTGAACACTGCAATTTCAGGAGCAGGCACAAGGGCACTTGGCAGTGCAGGTGTGGAAATTGAGACTACTGTAGTACTCAGAGTTCTAGTTGTGGCTGTGGCAGGATAAAACTCACTTGGAGAGAGTACACTGCCAAGAGGGATTAAAGACATTTTGTATTATTTAAAAGAAACAAATGTAATACTGTAACTGTCGAAAAAGCTGCTCCTTACACTGAAAATGACTGAAAAGAAATGCATGTGAATGAAATAGCTAAAGTCCAAATGTATTCCATTGGGTGTATGATAAAATGTGCCATGGTTATTTTGCCTCCGAACACTTTCATTAACCATGTTACATTAGGTCTGATTCATAAACTAAAGATCACCTATGTTCTTACAAACAAAACACCACATCAAGAGCATAATCTGCTCTACAAAGGTGCCTTGCCATTTTATTCATGATATTGTCCTTTCCAATCTATTAACCAGTTTCCCCATCTGACACTGAACTTTCACTGGACAAGCACTTAATACTTTTACATGAACATCACTTTTTTAAACCAACATGAGCACTTTTGATGTCCATATTGGTTGTCACCAAGATGGGAAACAATGATAAAATGGTAACCAAATGTATTACATAAGCAAATGTACAAATATTGTATGTAGGCTATTGTACAGTATATAATGTATATATTCCTATATTGAACTGAAATATTCCTGATACTTGCAATGTGCTGAATAAAAATTAAAAAAATTCATCCAATTCAATTGTTAAATCATTAGAGAGAACATCCTACAATGCAGCAAGTTTTGCACGACATCCGCAAGCAAAGTAAAAGTGACCAGTTTGTGAAGAACGATATATTAAAAGACATTTAAGGATGTTATACTCTTGACTACTCTCTCTTCCAATTTGTTTTGATTTCAGTGTTTTTGCTCAAGGTCAGAATAATGAGCAAAGCATGACAGACGGAACAAACAGAGTCGTGTTCAGTTCAGATGGAATGCCTATTCATTGAGTCATCCAACCGATTCAAGGCAAATATGGTTTGAAGTCCTGTTTGGTGGTAGAGAAACAGTGCAACGTGATCTATCCTCAGACATGGTATTAAGATTCAGTAATTCTAGTGATAAGGAAAGGAAAGGATAAGATACCTGTCCCTTCTCATGTTAACATGACGGATATTTCCACAAGAAAATCTTTTGTTCAACATGTTTTCACATTGTTAGGCAGCGAGAAAGAATAAGGGATCCCCAGAGTCTGGTTTAACTTGAAATCCCATTTATTAATCCCATTAATGACTGATGTATGGAAACAAAGAGCTATTGCCAGGATCAAGATGCTTAGCTTCATTGATACAGCGTGTGTGCGTACTCATTGATTCAGCGATGCTACAGTATCGGCAAAGCTGATGAATATTAAAGTTGGTCTCAGACATTTTCTATTAGGTATTTGTCAAAAAGAATGGCAGACATGCTTTGGCTCTTTTCTCTCCATGTCCAATACTCTACACACACTTTTCACATACTCTATACTTTCTTAGACAATGTGCCTGATTTTAACTAGTTTGTTCATTGTTGACCATTCAAATCATAGACCGTCAACAGATGATAGGACTTGCTGTTACAGGAGCAAAGTAATTCAATTGCTTTTACTATACAATAATTGATTGCTGGTATCTGACAATGTGAGTATTACTCTTCATCTTCTGTATCAGAGTTGTGTCCTCCTCTAACAGCATTCCATAGTGACTAACTTAATGTTTGTTTTTAGTGGTAGAGTTGTAGTGGTTGGAGTGCAAATGAGCTTTGGGACCTCATAGCGGTGTTTCCTCTCCGTGGGATGTGCTAGGTAGAGACAGGGGTGTGGGAGTATTCAGTAGCATCCTCTGCTGGATGGGAATCTGCTTCAGGACCTGCTGTTCGAGAATATGGGCTTCATCAGAGATCTGGGGCTCCATGGATTCTGCTCTCCTTCAGGTCCTCATCCCCAGCACTGCAGCCTGGTATAGATCCCTCACTGGAGGAGGAGGAGAACCCTGAGATCTGTGCACAAAGAAAACATTGGCAAGATATAACATTGGGGAATGGCGACTACCTGGTGAATCAATACATTAGTGATAAGCTCGAGTATAACTGGTCATAAGTCATAATCACTTATAAACAATAACAATCCAATTGATGTCATTCCTTAAAACATGTGATTTTGAGATTTGAGTGTGTAATTGTACAGCCCCAGAAGATCTCAAACTCCCAAAAGTAGTAAACATGAGACATACAGTATAACACACACAACACCACAACATTTTCAAACATGTTTTGCTCATTTCTTTTTCATTAGTCATTGATAATTCCACCAGATATTGTTGGCCTTATATACAGTAGTATGACAGTGTAAGTCTGTTCCAACACTTCAACATTGTAAACCTGTTATTTCCTGAATATGTATGGGCTCTGCTAACTGCACAGTACTCTTCTTCATGGGGGTGGGTTGTTAAAGTTGTTAATGTCTTCCTAAACTAACGATGAATTCCACTCTGCTACCAGGAGACGATTCTCCTGAGGAATTCCACCAGTTCAGAGTGTTCCAGTGAACTTGGGCTGACCTTCCAGACCAGAGAGCGGACATGCTAACTCTTCCCTCATACTTCTCAGGAGGTCTCCTCCTATAGGGCCCTGGGAGGAGGTGGCCTTGTTGGCAGACACCATCTTGGCAGGCTACACAGCAAGTAAGCTGGTGCCAGACTTCGAGTCACCCCTGTAGTCTGGATGTGTCTGAAGATCCACTGACAGGAACATGGCAGGGGTTAATGAATGAGGGCTGGCTCTGTCTGTGGCCCAAACGGCTCTTTGTCACATTCCCTGACCCCCTCAAGGCCATTCCTCAGCAGGACTCTGGTGTTATAAACCAGCCTGATAGAGACGTCTCAGAAAACTCTCTGCTTTATCCACCAGAGGATTGTACTCTGGCAGTGAAATTGACAACAGATGAATAAAGGCGGAATATTTTTATTTTAGTCAAATTAAACGAATGAGTTTGAGATATGATCCTTTGTGTCTTTCAAATCAAAACAAAAAATGCTGTGTTTACACCAGCTGGTAGAAGATCACACTGTAGTCCCGTTCCACATGGCTAGCTCTCTGGAGCTCTGTTTTTTTAGAAGGGGCGTGCAAGTGCAGGCTTTTCTAAGCCTCTAGTAACCCTAATCTCTCCTCCACATTTACAGATACACTTTCATTACTGGAGACAAGGATACTGGGAGTCTAAACAATGTAGGCAGGAACTCACAAGACTGTTTAGTTCTAAAACATGACTAAGCTTGAACATTTCTGTCTCGTGAACCCAAATTGACATCATTCATTTCTTTGACCCCAACAACTTGATTGCACGATATACCAACACATATTAATGAAGTCCAAGTGTATTCTAATCATCTAAAAGATGCTCTAATTGGTTGGATTTGAACCCCAAAACACTGCAATATAGGCTACAGGTGCAATACACGGACATTGTTTGTCTCAATGCGAAATACAAATGTTTGTGGCTTATTTATCAAATCAAAGAGAAGGGTTTGATTTTCTCAAGGGAACCCAATTTGAAATCAGGGTTTGGGAACCCCAAGTTTGGGAATTGCTGAACTAGTATATCTGCTGCTGTTGCACACACCAAAGCCAGCAGGCAAAATGCTTAGTTTCAAGACATTATCAACACAAGTTGAGAGGCGCTAAAGAATCTTGTCAGATATTGCTGCTTGGTAAAGAAAACATTTGACAGCAATTCACCCAAGTAATTAGAACTATGTTCCTTTTCATCTGATTTACTTTTTGTTATTGTCTACAGGGATGATTTAATGACTGTCACAGAGTATGTTTGATTTCAAGTCAAGATCTGTGTCTTCTTACCCACGAATGCTTCCTTGTCTGAGGTAAGCATCTACAATGGCATCTTCAATATAACCTGTCATTGCGTATTTGAGACACATGATGTGCCAGCTTGGTTGGTGAGTAATCTGAATATCAGACAGTGTTTTCCCAGAAAAGCCAGCAGGGTTTCTCCTCAGTGTGGCACTCTGCCTGCCTCCAGTGAGACTTGCCTGCTGTTTGTTCACGGAATCAAAACCTGTATGACGGCCAAGAGATAATGGAATGAGAATCCGATTGATTTATTATCTTTCATTAGGAGGGTCCTTGGGCAAGTAGATGCTTGTATGATCTAGAATGGTCCAACATTTAAAGCAGGCTTTTTCAGGTCTTTTTCTCAAGGCATCTAATCAACCACTCATACCTTCAAGCAAATATGAAACTGGAGCTAAAATAAGTTATCCAGTTATGCCAATAACAGGCCTACAGGAGGGGGTTATTCCCTTCTTGGTCTTATACTGTAGCACATTTTCCCGAGACATAGCTGATCAATGCCTTCACACAATGTAATTTCACTTTTCCTTATTGAATACAACCAGGCCTTATCATATTACTGAGGAGGCAACTTAATTATCTTTTGTGTTAGGGGGTCACTCATTGCACAGGAAACTTGGACAATACAAAAAAATCAAGATTACAACACTTACAACTAAAGGTAAACAAAACATGCATTGATAGTATTTATCTAACAATGATCCATTTTGGCGCCAGATACAGTATACTCACCTCATGACTTAATCCAATAAAAAATATTTGCTGTTTGACTGAATGCAGGCTATTTTGTCCAGTGCACTGTACAGTACATATTGTTCTGTTTATGTTTTCACATAGACCGGAAATTATATTACTTACAGAATCACAGACTTGTGGGGGGAAATAAATGTTATACAATAGTACTATGCCCATGGTGCCCCAGATAGCGTCACCCCCAGGTCCTGTTTGACATGTTGCCAAGGAAACACTGAGGCATGGACATTTTCAAGACTCGTAATTGAGGTAGTTAGTTCATTTCCAGCGTAAAAGTAATTTTGGAGGACATATGGCCGCGAGGACAGTGGCCGCGCTACTCGGTGACGGCTTTTCACTGCCCTGGCGCCCCGCTGGTGGAATGAGCTTCACACAACGGTCAGGACTGCAGAGTCACTTCCGATCTTCCGACGTAGATTGAAAACCCATCTCTTC
This sequence comes from Argentina silus, assembly GCF_951799395.1. NCBI lineage: Eukaryota > Metazoa > Chordata > Actinopteri > Argentiniformes > Argentinidae > Argentina > Argentina silus. Next base: position 10,400,065 of record NC_139657.1, read on the forward strand.
AAGCTACATTTTAACAGTCCCTCCTAAAGACCTCTTCTCCCCTGTTACCCCCCTGTACAAGTTCTGCTAATAAAATATGTTTTAAAAAAACAAAAAACTAGCCTACTGGCATTACGAGTGCCAATGGCCCCTGGTGTGAGCATTGATTATTTTGTCTCATGATGACTGTTGAATAGATGATTCACTTACTTAAACAAATGTATTTGTTGTACGTCGCTTTGGATAAAGGCGTCTGCTAAATGCCATAAATGTAAACGTAAATGTTATAATGAGTGTCATCATCAATTCATCAGGACTGCAGCCATTGAACAACTCACCTTCAACCACGGGTATCAAACAACACTTAGATACAGTGTAATAACTACAGTGTACAGTCCACTAGCTACAGTAGACAAACCTTCACCTTTAATGGGTTTGTTCAGGATTGTTCCTTACCTTGAAAGTAGTCTATAGGCCAGGAGGAACTTAAATCCATGGTTCAGAGTTGTTTAAATATACACTACTAACTTCAGCTAGCTTTAGCCACCGCTAATCCAAAAACTATGGGAGTGATGGGGGCTCAAACAAATAGTTCAACATTTGTGTCCAAATCACCTCAAAGCAACTTCCAACCATGTTAGAGAGTTAATTTGAAGTGATTATGGCCAGATATTGTGTATGAGAACTTCTTGTATAATGTATGAGAAGAATCAAGAACATCTAGAGTTAGAAAACATATGACATCAATAAGGATTGTATAAAGTTGTAGAACAAGGTAGGTACAGGTCAAAGCAGATACAGGTCACATCTCATTAAACACAATAAAGCCCCCATCCTGAATCCTGCATTAAGGCACCATATGCCATTCTGACATTGACTTTCAAACTCCCAATAAAGGATTTACCATGCTCCAAGCAGGGGGTCTGGAATGTGTGAACTGTTAAACTGCTGGGCCTAAGTGGACCTTTTTGCACACAATAAAGATTAACAAATGCGTTAACTGTTCAAAAATCCTAGCTATCCAATACCCATTTGCCATTCCTGAACTCCCCAACAGAGAATTAAGACCCCCTGCAGAGTTGGTCTCCTCAAGTGTACTCCAAATATGGCCTTCCAATGCTGGCTGTGCAGTCTGTCTGACATAGCAGAAGTTGGTACCCATAATCTCCTCCCCTCCCCTTTTGCCTCTAAGGAGTGGAAATTTACAATACTCTCAGCACTAGCCATTTCATCTGTGTATCAAAACATGTCCTTGTTTTTCTTTCCATGCAACTTTTAGTGAATCTTTTTGATAAGATTGCATACTCTCTGCACTCATACTGTACTTTTTCATGGGTGTACATAATAGCTGTCAAAACACAGCGCTCAGTCAGATGTATTGGAGACTTATAAGACCAGCCAGAATATCGGAGACATGTCAGCTTTTCAAATAAAATCCTTTTTAATAATACAACAACAATATTAGGTGTTATCCAAAGCCAGCTCATAAAAAAGGCATCACAAAAAAAACAAGCAGATCTCAGGGGTGACTGGCTGCGTGTGAGTCTGATCGAAGTCCAATTTCGAGGCATTTCCTTTGTAACAACATGGCTTCACATCATGGCCTGGAGAAGACACATGCCTCTGCATGTGTCTGAGCTCTGCCTGGATCCTCCATTCCCCTGCTACCTGCATTACAGAAGCTCCTGTCTCTACTCCAGTGCTGCAACCTGACCCAAAACACATTGCTCCAAATGAATCAAACTAAATCAAACCAGTCAATGCTGCAAGCAAGTCCTTTTGCAATATGTCTAGCAGCAAGGTTTCCCCATAAACGAGACCAAAGAACTATGTTGTTCTACAGCATCGATCTTAAATCTTGCTTAAAGGGCAAGCAGCAAGGTAAACAGTACAGATTAAACGCATTATCCCTTAGGTATTAGGTGTTTAGAGCATAAAGGGTATGTAATAATCTAAAATTATCCCTATGGTTTTTAACTGTCTGTCAGTAATCAGTGCAGCGCTGCATTGTGACAGGTTTGTAAGCCATCTCCTGTGTACAAGGTGGTAATGATGACTATTAGGGAGACAGGGTCTCCTACAGGGTCAGGCTTCAGCCAGGCTGCACTCTCAAAGATCTGAGGGGATTGCGCACATGTGCACGCGCAGGTACGCAGCCATGTGCATGCACACATAAAGACACACACACAAACACACACGCACACACACACACACGCACGCACGCACACACACACACACACACACACGTTGCAGCACATTGAGAATGGTATTCAATTACTATGAACTCACACACACCCTGAGAAGAATCAAAGGGAAAGATCTCTTTTTGTTGGCTGGCCCTGTCTGTAACCAGCAGGTAGACCCTGGATCTGAGCACAATGACTATTGGATCATTACAGAGAACACTACAGTATATCAATGGTAAAACATTATTGCCTTAATGAAACCATTGACACCGAGTATTGCTGTTTTTGTTTGAGGAATTGAAACTCATTCAAGTGGTTGTGGTTGAATTCACACATGGGCAGTTCCTCATTCCTCTCTTATCATATTGATCCTGCAAAACTATGTTGAATTAAAATAGATACTGTAGGCCTAGAGTCTTCTGCTCTAGGCCTATATTATGTGGCTGCTGGAAAATCTTTTCATGGCGATGCAGAATATGGCCTGTCATGTTTGAGCTAACACAGGGAATTCACAGAAAGCCAGCAACATGCAATTCTGCTACAGCCAATAAAGCTCTGTCTTTTTAAAAACCCACTATTGAATAAGCAGTGTCTGACATCAAGCCCAGTCTACGCCTCCCCTGGGAGGGACTATCCCCTCAGGGCCAATAAAGGCATTGGAGAATGTTTATATTGTGTTTATAGCAAGGGGCCCCTCTGGACAAAATGTTCCCTGAGTTTAAATATGAATTCTATGAATAAGAACACTTCATCAACAACTTGCCACTACCAGTGGTTTTCTGTACCAATCAATGGTTTATTTGACTTAAAAGGTATTATGATTTCACTTTCAAAGCACTTCTGAATGCTACTGGGAATATACATTTACTGTTATGCAAAATCGTGTCACCGTGTCCCGACGCAGCCAGGCACTAAGCCATCCAGCACTGTAACCACTACATGCAACCACAGCATAAAGACATCCGTCTGTTATCGGATTATCTCCTGCTCCCTCTCCCAGTGTGAGACAGCCATCTCTGGAGGCCAGAGCTGATGTTTTGACAACAGATACAATGGGTGATTGGGTTGAGTGCAATGAGCAGAGCTCTTCCTTAAATGAGGGGTTCACGTTAAGGTAATGCCAGACAGATCCATGGATGTTAGTGGGGGAATCAGATCAGGCACAGGGATGACTCACCACACTGTTATGGGAAACGCTTTTCACCACGTATTCACGGGTGCTGCCCAAGGTCTCAAACAGCACATCCAGCCCACCCTTGGCCAGGCCAACGGTGGTCTGAGGGGCACTCTTCACACTGGACACCACTGCTATGTAGTTCCTCTGCAGCTGATAGCCCAAGCCATCGACCAGGCTCTGCAGCCCACCAACACTCTGAAACATAACATGACATGCAGATGAGCAATTCATTGTCTCTGAACTATTCTTCATCCTGTTGCCCTGTACCCTCTCACACTGTGTGGCTCATTCCTGTCTGGTAATCATGCTGATGTTTCAGGGAATGAGATCTGCATACATAATTTACAGTACAAAGCATACATAATGTGTCTTTTTAACATTTGGTCACTGTTCGTTATAGCCTTGGCTGCGTGCCAGAATGACCTGACTCTGGGGGGCCAATGTTTCGTAACAGCCCTTCTAATCTCTTTGTACGATATCCACGCTCTAAATTATGCTTCAGAAGGGGGGAGTCGCAAGGAATGTGTGCTGAATGTGAAGAATGCCCTTGATTACATTTTCTAAGAATACCTCCATGTGGTACATCAAAGGTCACATTGGGGAGACTATTTTCGGCATCCTCCAGTGGGGCAGACATGACAGCATCTATTGACAGATCTATTGAATCACGCATGGTTGAAGACAAAACCATTTTTAGGGTTTTGAACTATAGTAATTGATTGTAAGTTGTCTAGCAACAGAATAACCTTAGTGATGACTGGCAAAGATCTTCAGGTGATGTGCGTCATGTTTGAGACTTGGCCTATGCTGACTGGGTAAAGGGTTTATAACCTGAATATCTCCATTTGTCTCTCTAGTCTTCTCTTTGTTCCTCTGCTGGTCCTCCCAGCTGAAGAGGCCCGACACTGAGTTCTGGAAGGCCAGACCCACTGTGCCCACTGCCTCCAGGTTCTTCATGGCATAGCCACCCTGTCAGGGAAAAGAATCAGCTAGATCAGTCATTTGTCCCTTTTCATTTCACTTCAGTCGGAATATACTATATGTGACAGCGACTGATATGCTAACATTGCAAAACAGAAATGTTGGTTAGGTAAACAAAAAATACTTTTTGTGCCATGTCATGTTTTATTTGTAAGCTGTGATAAGTGTTTCTCTACAGTTTTGTAATAGGGGTCAAACAGCCTCCAAGACAGATACTGAACAGCCAGCCCATCTGTTAGTAGTATACAATAGGTAGAGACCAGCTTTAACAAAGATATAACCATGAGAAAGTCCTTTCAAAAGTGCTACACTTTTGTATTTATCAGCTCATGTCAGAAACAAGGACAACTTAATTGTATCGTCTTTGACCCTCACCAGAGTGCATTGAGTCCACTCTCGAACATGTCTATGGCTCACGCAAAAGTAACAAAAACAACTGTTATTCATCAAAACAGGTGGCCCATCTGCACTGCTACAATGAATTCTACAGAGTGCAACAAAGGTAAGAATTCTGAACCAGGGAGGGAGGCAAGGGGGGTCTATATCTATCAGCACAACTTAGAAGATAACTGGAAATCTCAGTGATTCAAGGACTGGCATTTCTATTTATAAATCTTTGTTGAGCTATTGTCAATCATGCGTCTTTGAAACATTTTGAATTGGACTAATCATGCACATTTCTGAAGTAAAGACTGAAAAAGACTGAACTTTGCCAATGCAGCCTCATTGCTAAAATTGTGCACAATGGGTTTCTCTGCAATGTTTGTATGGCCCCTCTCTCTCTCTCTCTCTCTCTCTCCCTCTCCCTCCCTCCCTCTCTCTCTCTCTCTCTCTCCCTCTCCCTCCCTCTCTCTCTCTCTCCTAACATCAGATGACCTAATATCAGCAAAAAAACTACTAATCAGCTGTATTTAGACCTACCCTAACCTTCATTTTCATTCCTCCCTAATCATTCCCAGGTACTGGGACAGAGACTAAACAGACAATTGGCTCTTACCACTGGGGACACACCAGGGATGCGTGTGACCAGGGCCTGACCTTGACTCTTGGTGCGTTGGAGCTGTACGGCTGTCTGACTGTAGACACGTCTGCACACTGTGCTGGCCAGGGCCCCGAGCCTTCTGTGGCTGGGCTGAGGGCCAGGAGCGCTGACATCAGACTCCTGCTCCCACAAAGCGTCCGACTCTGAAAGAAAGACAGAGAGCTCTTAGTTGCTGGACAAGCTGATACAGAATGGGGGGTGTGTGTCTCCCCCTTTCACTCAACAGACTCAAAGTACATACTGAATCATCATTAGCTTATAAAACCTGATGATGGACAAATTGGATGGACCCTCACATAACAAAACAAAACACAAAGTTATGAAACAACTTCTACAATCCAAACTTTCATATTGTAGCTGTTACATAAACACATTATCTTATGATTCTAACATTGACAGACAAGGTTACAGCTCCATAGATGTAAGCAGAACCGGCCAATCTTTCCCTCTCTTTGGGCCTCAAGTTACTTAGATAGTTATCTTGACACATCCACATTTCTGTTTCTTTCTTTTCTTCCCCAAAACGTACATTATGTATGTGGATTCATCAATGAGACAACTTGCCAGAAACAGAGAAAATAAGCAATGACTTAGACAGAGGAAATGTGCATGGCCAATGCAATCATTATATCGATAAACTGGGTTCATGCTAGGGGGGATAATCATCCTACCTGACCTGCACTTCAAACTGCATCATTTGTCAGGTAAGTGCCTGAAATTGAATTTGTGTGTCACAAAATTAGCAATACCAGCATTAAGTCTTAGAGGATAATGCACCATTAGAAATAAAGGTTAAACATGGATCATTAAACCCTGCTAGACCTTTTTATGTTTGGATGTCCACGTGAGAGGGGAATTATTCAGAGTGACACACTTCTACAGTAGGGCCTACTGTACATACACACAGGGCTGGTGATCATGAGAGCAGGGCAGTGAATGGGAAATTTCCTCTGAGCTTAAAGGCCTAAAGGCTGTTTGTTTTGGGGCCCCTCGATGTGAGGTAGGAGAGGACGCTGATCATTCCCAAACCCCTGACGTCCCCAGCCCATGTTAGACCATTTTCTCATAATATGACAGACACAACGCAGCTAAGAATAGGCCTGGAACCATATGAACAGCTTACTGCAGGGACACAAGTCTTCCTGGGTAGTCATTACCAGTGCATGTCCAGAGCCTGGTTCAGTGAGAGAGCTGAATATCAGCCCTGTGATCATCAGCCTGAGGCAGCCTGTTATTTCTCCAGAGAGCCTGGGGGCTCAGCACATTTAGCCTCCATATGAGTGGTGGGTGTTGTATGGATGTAGAGGGGATTACCCCCCGGCAGCTGAAGCCAAGTGCTTATCCTGCCTCTCTGAAGCAGGAGTGCAGCAGCACTGAAGGATCACCGGAAGGCCATGAGGATCAGGCAGGGGAACACCAGAGTGGCTTGTCTAGCCAGGCCAGGCAGGAACAACAGGTAAATTAATCAATCCTACAGAATAGCTAGATAATTAGTGGTCAACTCAAGGGCTCATGACTCGCAGAGTGTAGTGTGTAGTATATCTGCAAGCACAAAAGTGGCTGTAAATAAATGGTTTTGGTGTCCCAAGACCATTTATTTTATATTTAATTTATTTATTTAAGATTTATTTTGTGCATTTTTGCTTCCAAATGCAAAGCCAGGGTTGCCTTGAGGGAATTCAATTGAATGTAATATTTCCACAATCCCCACATTGTAAAATAATTGATTCTTGTGCATGAGGGTGAGGGGTTTTGAGTGTCTACTGCAAGTGCTAGCGAACATCTCAGAGATGTTATCAGCTTATCGTCTAGTCTAAAGCATACGATTGTGATTTCTTTATGTACTCTGAGACAAAACATCTGTTATCTCCAGTCATCCAGCAGCTTGTCTGCTGTAACCATATAACCTCAGAGGAACTACAGTACTGTAGCATGGTGCCACACTGTGGTGATAATTGAAATAGCTTCAGCATTGTGTACGTTTTTTGTGCCATAAACAACATGAGAAAAATGTACGCTCAAAAGATATGTCTAGGTATCATTCATTCCATTCCAAACAAAATTGGACAAGAGGGAATTTCAAGTGGCATTATCACTTCAATTCACCTACAGTACTTGAGTATATATATGTACCCTGTGAGTATAAATGTAATTGCAAATGTCTAGTCTCGATAAAGGCACAATATTCTATGGTCCAATTTGATTTGTAATGGAATAAACAATATCTAAAAATATGCTTTTGAGGTAACACTTAACATTAAATTGCGCTTAAATGTATGTACAGTAACTACATAGTAATAACTGTGGTATCAACATTGCACTTACATAGCAACTACCATGTGAGTGCTATGGAATTACCACACAAGTGGTTATAGTCTGCTCGATCAATGTCAAAACTCTCTTTCCCTGGCAACAGATATTATTACAACAGTATTACTCCATTCAACAAGGTCAAAGGTGACGCCAAATATCCCAGTGCATTCCCCTTTTGTAATAACCAATACTGCTGGACTGTAAATACATAGCAATGACATAGTAGTTACTGTATACATACACTGTTAATACCAGTTATTTCTACTGCATGTAGTTACATACATTTAAGGGCAACTAACTGTAAAGTATTACCAAAGTAAACTACAATATACCATTCTCCTCAGAGGATGCAGGAAGAATATAATTGACCAGACTTTCAGCCAGGGTCAGAGCTGTGGTGATGCCATCCTTGGCAATCTGGACTGTAGAGGTGACTGCCTCGATGAAGCCAGACGCCAGCTGTGGAACACGGGCAACAGATTGGTATGGGGGAGAAGTCATGCTGTGTAACAGTCATTTAGAGTGAGTCAGAAGTATCCTTGCCTTCTCAGGGGGATACTGCAAGGCTGGGATATTCTCCTCCAGACGATCCAGCCCTTTGCATGCCATGTTGTTTACAGCAACAACTAGGGACAATATGATGATTTAAGAGAGGATTGTACCTTTTTGCAGCCAACTTCAGAGAGAGAACACCACATTGCACACAATGCTGTATACTGTACTGTAGGGGAACTCTTTGAAGAGCCCATATGGGTTCCGTGTAGAACCCTTTTAGGTTCCATATTGAACCCTTTCCACAGAGAGTTTAAATGGAAACAAAAGGGTTCTACATGGAACCCAAACGGGTACTTCAAAGGGTTCCCCTACAGGGACAAATGAAGAACCCTTTTTTTGCAAGACTGTACTTGCTCACACATAAAGTATAGTAAGAGGATGTGGGACTTTAATGAAATATTTACTCAGGAGTAAATGTTTGTGAATACAGGGGTATTCATTAGCTTTGTTGTTTGAATAAGATAATAGCAATAATAATTTTCTTGTGAAATATAGCACACATTCTCAAAAATAGTAAAAGTATGCATTTCATGAATGCGATAGTTCAAGACATGGTAAAGTTCGTTGAAGGTTGTGTAAATTTCACAATAAACATGCAAACATGATAACATCCCTAGAGACCTTTTTTTGACTATGTTCCACCCATCAATGAAAGGGAAAAACAGTTGAGCCAAGTCTGAGAGATCTGGTTCTTATCTGAGCAAGCTCTGCCTTACAGAAGGACACATTCCCAGACTGAACAGAACAACGCCCAAGGGTCAGCTGGACATGAGGGAGGACACATTTTGCTAGGGGGGTCCGGCGGAATGCCTCATGACTTGTGAGAAAAGGATACAGACAAATCTGTAATCTTAACTAAGAATCTAACTTGAAGCAAATTACAAGGGTACGGTACTTATATACAAGTAGGCACACTTACTCTGGTACAAGCCCAATCAGTCTTAGGGCCATTCATACTGTACTGAATATCAGTGTGACTGCATTGTCTTATGACTGGTGTTCATTCTAGTGGGACACTCATCGCCCAAACTACCTGTCTTGTGAGTTATAAGACAGATCAGTGTGGATGAAGTTGTGCTATCTACTGTATCATAAGACAGTGGTGTGACTGTGAATGTGGATATATTCAACTCAAACAACAATGTTTAAGTACGGCCTTGACAACACCTCTGTTGTCACCACAGATTATCACAACACAACACAACACAACACAACACAACACAACACAACATTCATGGTGAAATATGAGCTCATTGACTACAATTAGGAGGGGGAATTCATCTGTACAGCACAGTAAAGTACATCCACATACCAAGCTCTGTTTCTGGCACTGTAACTGTAGACTTATATGGGACCTCAGTAACATCCTATTACTAAACTTCACAATGGACCACTGTTATTGTGAACAACAGCCAGCATCAGTAAACGACGTCCCATAGGATGCTGGTACTGATGATAAAGGCAAAAAGTTGAACTACAAAAATCCTAAGGTATTATAACAAAACAACTTATTTTGAGTGAGTAGAGCCCACCCTCTCATGGAGTTATGGAGACTGTCTACCAGTGTTGCTGTACAGTGACTGATGATGACAGAGGAGGAGAGTAGGTAGAGGACAGAGAAGGAGAGTAGGTAGAAGACAGAGGAGGAGAGTAGGTAGAGGACAGAGAAGGAGAGTAGGTAGAGGACAGAGGAGGAGAGTAGGTAGAGGACAGAGAAGGAGAGTAGGTAGAGGACAGAGGAGGAGAGTAGGTAGAAGACAGAGAAGGAGAGTACTACTCACGCTGAGGCCCCAGACGTTGGATGGCAGGCTGGATGCTCCATACAGCTAGGCTGCTGACAGTCCTAGCCCCCCTCTCATACACCCCACACACAGAGTAGAAGAGTGGGTGGGTCTGCTTGGTGCTGGCGTAGGTCCTCTCAATAACCTCACAGGTGGAGCTCACTGTGGGGAGGCTCAGGAGGCGTTCAAACACATTGTCCTGAGGCACATATACCAACAATGTACTTCTCAGTCATGGAGATGGAGTCAAACAGGCAAACGGGTCTGTTATAGTCAATATTTAATTGGGTGTATCTGACTCCATTACATGACCTAACTGCTACACTATACTGTCAGAGATTCAAATATCAGGGAAAACTCCATATGTGAGCGGTAAACTGAGTTTTCTCAGTAGTCTCAATGGAGAGTAAAAACAACTGTGTAGGTGGTACAACCAAAACATTATGCTTTTCAGAGAAAGATAAAAATACAAACAATCAATATCCACAATATGATTTCCCCAACTAACAATAGCAGAACTGTACTGATGTGTAGGTGACATAGACTAATCTTACCTCATAGGCTTCGATGGATGCTGTTTTCTCTGGAGCCATTACTGTATGTGGAATCAACTAAACATAAACATCAACATAAAATATTAATTTAAACATGGAAATGACTCACAGCACCTCGAGAGAAAAGCGAACCATGATCTGTGAATATAGTTTGAAACATGGTACAGTGCCCTCAGATAATCTCAGACAAACAGACAAAAAAAAAAAAAGAAACATGTTAAATGTCATAGAAACTTACCGTTCAATATTGAGTCAGCAGAGCAGACTTGACAACTGCGCGACACGCGTGTACAGGAGCCTAATAAGAGGCAGAAACATGAGTGTACACCACGCCTACTACAAATATCCTCATAGATCCTCATTAAATGTCAAATAAAAACACGCCCTGTCACTAATAAAACTAAATCAGGTTTCAATCCCTTTGGACAAACACAGTGAACAACATGCCGTGTTAACTTTACAGAGGCCCGCAGGAGGGCACCAATGTCCACAATAGTTCATCACCGTAGCCTACAGTACTTTGGCAATTTCTTTTCTCCAATTATTTTACAGACCTTTCACATAATTCCCCTACGGTCTAACTCTGATGGAGATTAAACTTGACGCAATGAATTTTATACACACACACACACACACACACACACACACACACACACACACACACACACACACACATCTTTTCTAACCATCCATCTCGCATGAATAACGTATATAAGGACATACCCTTCAATGTTTTACGAGTACCTCATGATGAAATGAGGAGAAATACAGATGTGATATTTAGGGCGGGGGAAAACAAAAGGTACATGTAAATAGACTGTCAGCCTATTCACTGTGTCAGGTTAGCTGAGTCGGCTTGGTTGGTAGAGGTGACTCATCGTGGAAACAATCATCTATTCTTTACTTTGCAGTTGTATGACGCAATTCACCATTGATTTACACAAGGACAGGGCATCATTGGGCAAGGCGTAGGTGTCATTAAGCATGGTTGGGATATGTCGCGCTATATCTTGATAATAAAGTTTCCGGCTTCGCTTCAGTTGCGTCAAACGTGTTTGATACCATTCTTTATTCAATTCCATGCATTACAATGAGCCCATCCTCCGATTTCTGCCTCCACCAGCTTCCCCTGGTTGAAATTATAGTTACACTTAAAACTCTTACCTTTCATGTCTGATAAAAATGACTCTGACACATTTTTGGATTGTTTTTGCTGTCCTCTTAATGACCCTCTAGAGGTGCCGTGAGTCTTGTTAAATTGCATAGAAATGCAGGAAATTGGCTTTAAATTGCAAAACAAATTCTGGGGGAGGACACCCTGACCTCCCGCCAGAAGTGTCATGCCCACATATAAAATCCAACCTATGCTCGTGTAATTAGGAGCTATATTAGTGCCTTTGTTCTGCACAATGCAAAGATCCAATGAAGGCTGCAAATCCCTTGACAATAAAGGAGAAAACGTGACACCTTTGTATGACGCAATTCAGCATTGATTTACACATGACAACAACAGGGCATTGGGAGCAATAAGTTCAATGCAAGTTCAAGTTCAACTTTATTTCCTTTCGCATGCATGCAAAACATACATATGAATTCCTTTTTTCGAGAGTCTCACACAATAAATTCAATAGAGGGAGGGGACAAAAACAATGACAGTGCATTACAAAGGATAAAAACAATCCCGTCCTGATGGGATCAGAGAGAACAGAGTGCTGGCAGGCTGGCTAGGGTCTCTTATGACTTTACGGGCGCTAATACGGGACCTGTCCATGTGAATGGACTCAGTGGAGGTGAGACGAATACTCACTACCCTCTGCTGTGCGCACAATCCTGTTGAGTCTCTGTCTCTGTCATGTGCTGTTGTGTTACCCTACCACACAGTAATGGAGCCAATGAGGATGCTTTCTATCATATAAAGGAATAATCCTGCTTCCCGGTGTCAAATTACAAATAGAGAATTACAGTACAACATGCGTCTTCATCAGCAAGCATCGATCTGAGAAAGCACTCACTCAGGGCTCCACGAATGGATAGACATCTCATTCACCGTGTGTTATGTACTCTATGTACAGTGTATGTGTACAACACGACAAGAAGCGCTATCTCCCCGAGCGGCACTGCTGAATGTGTGCTGTTAGATAGGAGACTGTTTTTGAGTATGTGGTAATGACAGTACATGTGAACTGAATGTGTTGATTAGCTTGACCTCAAACCATAAATAATGATTTGACCTAAAGTAGTATTTGACCCTATATACAAGCTTTGAGTGCTAAGGGATGGATATTGATGGAAATCAACAGGCCTTGAGTTTGTCCAAGCATGGTACTTTGTCTTCTACCAGCCAATTTGTGGCTTACATTACAGGGGACCTCTATTTCCTGTGCTTGGCAAGCATTCATCTTGAAATTGCTTCAAAGAACTTGCATATCCATTTGCCATTTAACTGTTTTGAAAAATGATCCAAATGGATTCTCTTTATAGAAAGTATTTTGTGATGTGCCACTTTTACATTTTACAGTTTTACGTTTTATTAATTAAGGGGACACTTCTAGCCAAAGCGACTTACAATAAGTACATTTGTCTAAAGTTGGTGAATCAACTATACATCACAGTCATTGGAAGTAAAACCTTTGATAAGTGTTACCGGCAGTCACAGTGCTAAAGAAAGGAAAACAAGTTGTTAGGGGTGGTAGGGTTTTTACATTTCATGACATGAAAGATTATTAATTCTTAATTTTGTGTTTATGCACTATGCACTATGATCTTTCCCCCACTGATTTGAAGTAGTGAAGAACATTTTGATCACAAGTGTAGTATAATATTGTGCATCTGTCACTGTACATTGTATCAGCTACGCTCGGAGTCATTTATTATACCAATAAAAAGCCCAAAGCGAAATCCATCTACATATTTAACAATTGTTTCTGTCTCCTTGCACACATACTATATTTCAGGACTATGAATAACTACATTTTGTTCTCATCCCTTGTTAATTTGAATAGAATTTTGTGGGGAAAAGAGCCATGCTTGACAAAATAGTTGTGAAGCTGATACAAAAAAGAGATGATCTGATAATCGCTTCAAGCACCCACCTATTAATACTCATACTCTTGTATAGCTAAATAATGAGACTGACACAGATGAGTTCTTCCCCAGGCGGACTCCCTACTGGTGGCCCTGAAGCCTGTTGACACTGATGTGGATCCCCCGCTCCTCTGTCTCTCCTGCTGATACTTCAAAGGTGAAGCAGCATGGGCTAAAAGTACCATGCACTTACATTCCTAAGCCCACTCCAGGTCTGCAATAAAACCTCACACATACATTTACATGTACATTTATTCATGGACTGTTCAACCTGCAATCTACTCTTATTTTCATTTAAACATGTCTGCAAAGAACCACGTCTCACACACACACACACACACACACACACACACACACACACACACACACACACACACACACACACACACACACACACACACACACACACACACACACACACACACAAACACACACACACACACACACACACACACAGTTAAGGCGACCAGGATTAAATAAAGTATCTGTGGGTGACAGTACATTCAGTATAAAACATGAACTGAAGGCCCAAGCCATGAATTCTAGAGATATACAGTGTTTGGACACACCTTCTCATTCAATGGTTTTTCTTTATTTTTTTATTATTTTCTACATTGTAGATTAATATTGAAGACATCAAAACTATGAAGGAACACATATGGAATTATGTAGTAAAAAAAAAAGTGTTAAACAAACCAGAATATGTTTTATATTTTAGATTCTTCAAAATAGCCACCTTTTGCTTTGATGACAGCTTTGCACACTCATGGCAAGGTGTGTCCAAACTTTTGACTGGTACTGTACATCATGACTATGTGGTACATACATAAATACATAGTCTATTTTAAACATGTTCAGTTTATGCATCATTGACACATTTGTGCTCTCCAGAATTCAGCACCCAAATGAATGGAGAGGTTAAAGTTCAGAATTGTAATTCTACATGCAAAATGAGATATTCTGACATGTAGATAGGGACTTTTACTACATAATGGTTGCATTGAGCTTATTTAAATGGAACCAATTGCCAAAGTAGGCAGTAAATAATATTTAATCTGAACAAAAATGAGACAATCATCTAAATCTGTCCATGGATTTTTATAACCCTTCCTAATGTTATGGAAATTGGCTGGCAGCTGGTAAAATTAAGCAGGGTAGCAAGGGAGAGGGACTTCTCAGAGGAGGATCTGAAAACATATTATGAGAAGGAGAAAGGATGGGACAAAGAGAGAAACCATTATTCAACCAGATTAAGAATATTTTCTAAATTAGCTACCTTCCATATAGCATACTGTAGAATGGGAAATGTTATGGTAATCATTTCTGCTGCACGTTCACAGTTAAGTTCAAAAGAAATGTCAAGATAAATGTAAACAGGAGTACAGAGGGTTTATAGTATTATTATAAATGCAGTGAAAATAAACGTAAACATAAACATAAAACCCGAAACACATTGTCGTATGACTGATATCCAGCCAGCCTTACAGAAGCCTCTGGCAAAGGTTTTTCCACACAGCATCAAAAAGAGTTCTGGGAGAGAAGAAAGCTGAAGAACCCCTTTAGTGTTTTTTCTAAGAGTGCTTTTGGTGCCACCAATTTCAACCGATCCACCAAAAATGTGTAGCACACACCTGGGGGTGTATACCAGACAATACCAGAAAAAGGTCATCACCAGACCTTCTCTACTGCAGCTGCCACCCTTTGGGACACTCTAAGCACAACATCTAAGCACAACATATGAAACATTCCCATATGAAACTTAATGATTTAATGATTTTTAAACTTGCTTTTAATGTCTTGTGCTTTTCCCCCTACCGCGATCTATTATTATTATTATTATTACTATTGATTCCATGATTCTCCATGGAGGTAAAGAGTCTTTGAGTACTGAGAAAAGCACTTTACAAAATAAATGTATTATTATTATTATTATTATTAAGTTGTAGGGTGTAGAACCCTATGGTAGTTACAGGTTTTATTATTATTATTTTTAAGATGCCATCCCTCAATTTTCTATTAGATGCTTCATGCCAGAGACTTGAAACTCGGCAATATGATAGGAAGTGGTGACTACTACCCCCAAATGTGCTATAACAAGTGTTTGAAATTGACAACTTTGAAAGGCCATATCTCCCACACCCTATGACCTAGAGTCACCAAATGTGTTACATAGGCCCCTAATTGACAACTTTGAAAGGCCATATCTCCTACACCCTATGACCTAGAGTCATCAAATGTGTTACATAGGCCCCTCTCATCATGATGGGTTTTTCCGCCTTTTTGAATTTTGTGAAAAACACCTGAAACACTAAGGCAGTGTTCCAATCCATAGGGATAATCCTGATTCTTTACACACTGCACAGGGTGACTCTGTCCAGGGAACTATGTAGTGCACTGAGTAGAACAATGTATTCATTCAGAGTTCCCTGTATTCAGAGTTCCCATCATCAAACTGTGAAACAAGTGACATGTATTTCAATCACATGTCATCCCTCCTCTCTCTCACCCATCCTTCCCCTCAATCTCTACTATCTCTATCCCAATAAAGCAGAAATGGCCTAAAATATATTTTAAAAACCCAATCTTGATCCAGATGTTTAAAAACATTACAGGCCTATTTCCAATCTGAAATCCTGGAGAAAGTGTTTGCTCAACAGCCTAATGATAACTCTAATAATATCCATGAGAGCCTCCAATCTGGTTTTAGGCTAAAACATAGCACAGAGACTGCATTAATCAAAGTATTTGATGACCTTCTACTGGCCTCAGACAGCAACTGTCTCTATCCTTGTGCTCCTTGACTTGAGTGCTATGTTTCATACAGTCGATCACCTAATTCCATTACAGAGACTGGAGAAACTTGTGGGAATCTGTGGGTCTGCTCTGTCTTGATTTAAATTGTATCTCACTAACAGATACCAATTTGGACACATCGGTGATGATTCATCAGGTCCTTCTTCTGTCAACTACGGTTTTCCACAAGGCTCTGTTTTGGGACCGCTACTTGTTTCCCAATATATGCTACCCCAATGTAGTATAATCTGTCATTATGGTGTAATTTTTCATTGCTACAGTATGCAGATGATACACAACAACTCGATTACTGCAATGCAGTATTATCCGGCTCGTAACATATGAAGTCTGCAACTGGTCCAAAATGCAGCCACACGACTCCTGAACAGACCAAGAAAATTGTTTTATCATTATTTCATTGGCTACTAGTAAATCTGGCTCTGACTTCAAGGTCTTGCTATTAATTAGTAAAGCCCTAAACGGTTTTGCACCTGACTATGTAGCAGATCTGATCAATTCCTACCAACCCACTCGCACCCTCAGATCTAATGATTGCTTGTCATCCCCCACATCAAAAAACGGCTGGAGGCCTGGCCTTTTCTTACTGAGCACCACTTTGTGAAATAGCTTGCCAGTCCGTGTTAGAGACCCACCTTTTTACATCTGCATATGATTGATCCCTCTCCCTAATGATGTTTTGCTAAATATGTCACTGAAAATGTTAAAAATGTTTTGCTGTGAGCATGTGAACTTCAGTTACAAATGGTGTAAGCAATCGAAAACTGTATCAGTGCGGTTCACTGGCCATGTGAACAACAAAAAAAACAAGACTAGGCCCTAACTAACTTACATGTTGCACATACATTTTCACTTAACATTTAATAAAACTGTTGGGGAACATCGATTGCCAGGTGGTCATATAATCAAGCCACATCAATGCATCTCCACCACCTGTTTACTGTCAACCTGCACATGGAAGGCTTTTGTGTGAGGAAAATGGACACATTTCTTCATTGAAAATCTAGGCTTCTTGAGTATTTAGTGCACATGCTTTTTACAAGTGGTTCCTTTCAAGCTGACCCACTATTTCATAGTCCTTATGGTGCTCTATCTTTTTGTGTGGAGAGCCTGTTTCTAACACTGCAGTTATTCCCTACCTTTCCTGAAAAGACATCCTTTACTTTTGCATATGAGTGCCTTGTTTCTCCACCATTATCTCTGTGTTTGTATCCTGCAGCACAGATTACCATCATCTTGTTTTCCAGACAATGTAGCCAGAGAGACTGCCTGGAAAGAGCCAACAGTCCAATCAACAGACTATTCAATCGCCAAGATTTAAAACCACAGTAATTTCTGAAAGCCATCAAAGAGTGGGCTAACAATAAACACGGTATTTTCACATGCAAATAGCATTTTGAAATTAGTTGTGCTTAAGGAATGACATCCATGACATATTCGGTATTTCAGTAATGAATATGTTGCAATCTGGCAGGATTGCTATCTTAGTCTAATGGATCCCACGACAAACACAACCACAGAGACAGGTAGTTAGGCTACAATCAAGAAAGTTCTATATTAATACTAAAATCGGTCTGACTCCTCCAGCAACAAGGCAGGCGTCCGTCGGTCAAGACCTCCCCCGGTCAGGTAAGCATATATTTCCTTATAATCTCCATTTCTGGTGTATGTTTGGCAACTAGTTTGGGGAAGGAGGAGGTCTCAGTCAATTAAGCCCATGCCAACTGCAGAATCACAACACAACATGCGAAACAAAACCAATAGTTCATGCAATTAAATTTCACACATAGTCATGTAAGAGTAACATTAATGGTAATCATTGGTAAAACAACAGCACACGTGATTGGAAGGCATAAATTGGAAGACATGCTGGGGGCGTTTTGCAGCGTAGCACACTAATGCGCATACCACGTAATCGCAAGGTTCCTGGTTCGATTCCGACCCTCGACATATCTTGCATGTCATCCCTCCTCTCTCTCACCCATCCTTCCTGTCAATCTCTACTGTCTCTATCCCAATAAAGCAGAAATGCCCTAAAAACATATTTAAAAAAACAAAAAACATGCTGAAACGTAAATATAATAGACGTGCAGATAATAATCACAGCTCTAATAGCAACCAGTCAGTACTGTACATGCTGTACATGCTTTATGCCATGCTTAGCACACTTGTAGTGTTTGCAAACGTCTCTGACCAATGTTTTGCATTAAACCTTTATATGTTATTAAAGTAAACCCCTTTTTTGCACCCCCGCAACACCAAAGTGATGATCACACACTTGCAATCATTGAGTTAACACAGTTTTTAACTGATTCAAAAACGATCTACAAACGAATAGTTCACTGACTATAGCCTGAACACATGCTTTACAGACCTGGCCTTGATGTTTTGTGTTGTACCGCTGTTGACCTTTGGACTTGAAAGCTAAATGCAGCAAATCAACTTGAGGAGGTGATGTAACATGAGAGTTGTGCCTCCAGCAGCAAAACATCAGGCATGATGATCAAGGCAGGCATCCTGCTTAACAGCACTCTTGGCAGAGGTGATGCACCTGAGAAGACTTTAGAGAGCGCTAAGCAAGTCCACAGGAGATATGATGGGGTGTTACTAATTGTCACACTTCTCTAGGAAAGAGAATGGGGAAAGCATTTATGGGCAAAACACTACAGTATTTATAAGCCTAGCAGGTTGATTCAGTAGACAGCTAAACCTTGAGAATCAACCCTGCAGATTTTGCACTTGAATCAACAAAATAAATCTACTGTTACTGCCACTGGAGTTATGACTCCATAATAAACAGCATCATTCATTAGTCCACACGTCATACAAATATTTTGGGGGTGTGCGTCATCAGCTCCTGTCAAACTATGTCCTATTTGAAAAAAAGAAACTCAGGGCACACTGACATTCTTGAAATTCCCAATAATTGAATGGATCTAAAAAACCAACGCTTCTCTGATGAAGGTCTAAATTCAGTCTCCATTGAGGGAGTCAATGTGGAGATGGTCAGCACATATAAGTATCTGGGGGTCCACCTGGACAATAAACTGGACTGGTCAGCCAACACTGATGCGATCTACAAGAAAGGACAGAGCCGGCTGTACTTCTTGAGGAGGCTGCGGTCCTTCAATGTCTGCAGCAAACTCCTAGGGATGTTTTACCAGTCTGTGGTCGCCAGCGTTCTCTTCTATGCAGTGGTGTGCTGGGGAGGAAGCACTAAGAAGAGGGATGCCGGGCGACTGGACAGGCTGGTAAGGAAAGCTGGCTCTGTTGTGGGAGCTGAACTGGAGAGCATGACTTCAGTATTGGAAAAAAGAACTCTGAGCAAACTGCTCACCATCATGGACAATGAAGGTCACCCACTGTACCACACCATCATCCAGCAGAAGAGCTTGATCAGCTGGAGGCTACGAGCACTGACAAGCAAAACTGACAGACTGACTAAATCATTTGTCCCCAGAGCCATACAACTCTACAATAGGTCAATCAAGGGCAAAGAGATGGACTTCTTTGCATAACCTCCACCCTCTGTATCACATCACCATCATGTCACTGTTTCACCTCATTATCTACAATGTTTACTAGCTATGCTAGGTCTCATACACAGCCCCTACCTCCCTCCACCAGCCTGGACTAAATGCACTTTAAAAATAGTCCATATTTATGTAGCCCGTATTTAGTTTTTAGTATTTAATGCTATAATTGCACCTTACCTTTTTGCACCTCACCTAACTGCAAAGACATTTACAACTGCACCTCGCCTGTATAAAATACTGCTAATGTTGTATGTTGTATGTGTATGTTATGTGTGATACCCCTATGTCTGTATGCTACTTGGAACCTGAATTTCCCCCTGGGATAAATAAAGTTTCTATCTATCTATCTATCTATCTATCTATCTATCTATCTATCTATCTATCTATCTATCTATCTATCTAAACTAATGACCGAAATGTTGGTTTTAAGATCCATTTTATTATTGTGGAGAAAACAAGATTGTCAGTGCTTTTCTTTTTTAAAGTATTGAGTTTTTCTCCTCAGAATATGTTCTTTTCTCCTCAGAATATGTTCCATCTTTTTCTCAAGCTTGTCAAAAAAAATACAGTCGACCTGACTGACAAATAGTAGACTAGTGGAGCAACATGACATATTCTCTGGGTAATTGGATTCCAGCAAGCAGTTACCCATATGCCTACTGTACCTCCAGTGTGGCATTCCACAGCAAGATAACCCTCTCACAAATGATTTGATATAATCCTGTGGTCATTCAAGTCTATTGATATGTTCATCCCTGTGACATTTCTCTTTGAAACTCAATCTGTTACCCCAAAGAGCTGGTGTCAAATACAGTCATTTAATAGGCGAGGAGGATGCAATCATGGATACGTTTCTCTCTTCATCCTGTACATCCTTTGTACGGAGGCGTCGGAATGACTGTCAATAATTAGGCTTCAACAGTAAAGTAAAGGAATTCTGAGAGAGGACTTATGTTGCCGGCAACGGCTGTGACGCTCGTGGGATTTGGAAAGAGGTTGGCCAGTGCGCTTTGAAGACCCACTCCCATCATCTGTTCGTCTGCAGACGATCAGTACTCAAGCTGTTCTCGGATCATCGACGGACTGTCACCTGCTGTCATCAAGGGCTGTCAATAAGATATGGAATTGCAGATAGAATAGCTTACTCGGATTCAATCACACTGTCACACAATCGTTTTTTGTTTCTTCTCCGAAATCAGGACATTGCGCTAGCAAGCTCTTGTTTTCTCATTTACGACTGCACTTGAATAAGTCCGCTAAAACCTAACTGGACACGGAATCATTTCATAAAGTTTATTTATTTTTCTGACTGTTTTACTGCGAGGCAGAACAATTTCGGCAGTCGCTTTTAAAGTTGTAGACAATTCATGATGACCAAACAGGTGTCTCTGCAGGGGGAATGACTGGCGCTGTTTTTCTATTCATCTGTTTCCCTACACATTGGCTGCAGTTCAGCTTTATTATAGGAATCGTCTACAGTGAGTGTCCGTGTCAGACGGAAGACAGTCAAGTCCTGTGTTTTTAGAGTAAGGCTGATTCAAGGTCATTGTAGTCATCTCACCGTGTACCTGTGTGTGGGTGATTTGTTACATACTTGCACCAGGTAAGACATTTAGCATACTATTTATAGATGGGCAAAAGCAGTTTATAGAAGTTGAAACAAAAATGCTTGTGGTGCTTGTGAAATTATCAGGCAGAGGAAATGGTTTGCCCTATTGCAACTGGAAGACATGAATATCATGCCCCAGACGCATGCACCCTCATTTTTCACATTTCATTGATTGTGTATTTAATATATCTTTAGACAGATTGTTATTCATTCCATTTGTGCACCTCACATGCATGAAAGTCCGTGTAACGCCTATCAGTCTGATATCCTATTTTGTTTAATGCTTTTCAGGGGAATTTTCCATGTTGAAGAATCGAATAATAATTGTTTTTAATGTTTCAATTCGTCATTTATTTCACGCTCAAAATAATTGGAAATTAAGTTGTTGGTCCCATTGTTCAAATTTAACCATTGTCGTGAAAATTGAAAGTGGAAATATTGGCATGGTTAGGAGAACTCGAGTGACATCTCATTTTAATGAACTCACTCAACCGCGTAAGGGTTTTTTCTTATTGGTCTGTCTGGCTGTCAGTTCCCTTTACCCGCTGGTCGCTCGCACTAATGGCAGCATCTAAAGAGCAGTCCGATTAAGAGAGTTTTTTATAGGCTACGCAGAAAACAATATTTGGGATGTGGAGGGGAGAGGGTAGAGGGATGGCACAGGGGCGTCACGAGGCCTGGGTTTACGGGGCTTCGGCCCCGGATGTTTTTGGTCCAGCCACGAACCTTTTGATGGTAAAAAAAAAGAAAAGAAAGAAATGTAGACACACAACAGGAGAGTAGATAATTGAGAGAGACAGTAACAAACAAAAACACGAGACAGCAACAGACAAGACACAGAGAGTGACGGGTAGAGAGAGAACAAAGGTGGGTTGAGCACACAGTAGTCTATCACTTCGAGCTGCTCTATCAATTCAAATTCATTTTATTTATTTACAGAAATTATAACAGGTGAAATACAGACAGTGAAAAAGTTAAACATGGTTGATCATACATTTGCAGGTGAGGTGAAAAAGCCTATTAAATTACAATTAAAACAACCAAAGTGTTTACTTTAACATTTTTTTCAACCAGGACAGGACTGGGAGGGTAGACAAAAGAGACAAGAACATAGAATACTCAGACAGCAAGAGAAGAGAGCAGACCAGAGAGATGGCAACAGAAGACACAGAGTAGGTGATAGAGAGAGGCAGAGGAGGGGTGAGCACACAGAGTAGACTATCACTTAACTCACTAACTGCCAAAGACTTCTGGAACACTCACCACCTGAAGTGCCAAGTGTTTTATGTGGTATTTACCTAGCAACAATACTTTGATTGGCTACAAAATGAAGCATCAAGTCATCCTTGGCACTCAAGAGAGTTGACAATTTGGGTGATTTTATTCACCCTCGGCACTGAATGAGTTAAAGCCGCTCTCTGGATTCTAATTACAGCACAGTGTGTGTGTGTGTGTGTGTGTGTGTGTGTGTGTGTGTGTGTGTGTGTGTGTGTGTGTTTGTGTTTGTGTGTGTGTGTGTGTGTTTGTGTGTGTGTGTGTGTGTGTGTGTGTGTGTTTGTGTGTGTGTGTGTGTGTGTGTGTGTGTGTGTGTGAGAGAGAGAGAGAGAGAGAGAGAGTGAGGGTGTTTGGGTAATTGTGGGATTCTTCTTTAAAAGTCCAGTATGTAACATTCAAGCTTTCTAAAAGCTTTGGTCTGGAAAAAGCGCTTTCAAAAACCACGACAGTCTGTACGCAGATAAACATGTTGTTACTGCCAGGGGTGTTCTAGCGGAGTGGATTCACCAATTTTTGCCCTTTCTGTCTTCAGTTGGCTGCCTTTTTGAATCGTGTGTGCATGCAGAAATACAACAGCTAATGTCCTACACTGCAAGTCCATTTCAGGGTGTTATGTGTTATGAGAGTGGATGTTGTTGTTTAGAGCTTCTAACTGAATGTTTCAGCGATGGCCAGAGGTAGCAGATTTCTGACAAACTTACACCCTGGTCCTTTGTCTCATTGGACACATTTTGTCTCATTGGACAGGTCAGAGTCGTTCATACGAGGGGTATGAAGATTTTTGGCAATACGCTGTAGATGTATGTGTTAACAACCCTAACCCTAACCCTAAACCATTGGCTATTCAGTACAAATTGTGTTTGTAGCCTATGTTTTTGCACTAATGCTTTAGTTTACACACACACACACACACACACACACACACACACACACACACACACACACACACACACACACACACTAGGCTTTCTATCATCACTTCATAATTTCTTAATCTAAAAAAGAGCTGAGTTCGGCGGACATCCAGTCTACCTGACCCCTTACATTGGCATTTAGCAGACGCCTTCATCCAAAGCGACTTACAACAAATACATTTGTATTTGTGAATCATCATGAAGTAAGTGAATCATCTATCCATCAGTCATCATAAGAAAAAGTCATCTATGCTAGGACCAGGGGCCGTTGGCAGTCACAATGCTAGAAGAAAGAAGAATTACTTTTATTTTAATTCTTTTTTTTAGATTTATTAATTTATTTACACAAGAGAAACTGTACAGGGGGTAGTGGGGATGAAGAGGTATTTAGGAGGGACAGTTCAGAGTGAATCTACATTAAATAGTTGTTTTCTGCATATAGCTGATATAAAACCTCTTCATCAGGCTCCATCGGACTCCGCTAGATGCTGCCTTTTGGTCCGAGCAACCAGCGAGTAAAGCCAGGGGACTAATAGCCAGACTGACCAATAAGAAATAAGCATGTGACTGGTGATGTCTCCCCCTATTAAGTTGAGTCTATTAAAATGTTAAGATGTCACTTAAGTTTTCCTAACCATACCACTATTTCCACTTCAAATTTTCAGACCACACTCGAAAAATTTGAAAAATAACACTAAAAACTTAATTTTCCAATGATTTTGAGGGTGAAATAAATGAAACATTTATACATTATAACAATTTTTTCAATTAGGCCTACTCAATTTGTTTCTTCAACATGGAAAATGTAACTGATAAGCATTACACCGACCCATGAATTAGGAACCCTTGTGATGTAGGCCTGCTGTATTCTGTACCAATACTTTGATGTGTGTACAAATCAGATGACTCACCCTATAAAACTACAAACTAAAATATGTTTATTCTTTATTATCTGTGCACCTGAATTTAAGGAAATGCAAAGCGATCATTGCATGAAGTGTTAGTCGCATTGGTATAGCAAATAAAGCATTGTTTGTTTGTTTGTTTGTTTGTTTGTCTGTCAGTGAAACAAGAGAACAAACTGAATATTTAGCAACTCATTAATTTTCCAACCATTTATTCTTACAGTTTGACCAAAGTGTTCACAAGAACACATTGATGGACAACAATCAACAGAGATATTGTCCCTTGTGCACCTCATGGATATGACTGACAGTTTCCAAATACCTGAGATCATGATGTTTTACCAAATGACCGAACAAACACAGAATGGCAGCTGTGAAGCACCCGCCCTCATCTGCAATAAGAGCACGAATGGAGATGCTCTCCAGCTGCCCACCTTCTCCACAGCAGCCAAAGTCAGAGTAATCATTACCTTTACTCTTTGTGCGGTGTCAGCTGTGTGCAACCTTGCTGTACTGTGGGCTGCCAGCACCAATGGCAAGCGCAAATCCCATGTCAGAATCCTAATAATCAACCTGACTGTCGCAGACCTGTTGGTGACTTTCATCGTAATGCCTGTTGATGCTGTCTGGAATATCACAGTTCAATGGCAAGCAGGAGATGTCGCCTGCAGGGTGTTGATGTTCCTGAAACTTGTTGCAATGTACTCCTGTGCTTTTGTCACTGTAGTCATTAGCTTGGACCGACAGTCTGCAATCCTTAACCCACTGGCCATCAGTGAGGCCAAGAAGAGGAGCAAAATCATGTTGTCTGTGGCTTGGACAATGAGTGTGATTCTCTCTGTCCCCCAGGTAAGGTTCAAGAGAGATTCAGTGTCTTGTCAGTCAGGTCTAAGGACACCATAGCACGGACACATCCAGCACATCATACCCTGTGATGTGAGATATTTTAGTAAAACCAAAAAAAACATATAGAAATGCATAACCTTGCAGCTGTATATCACATTCACATCAGGATCACTTGCCAATAATTTGAATATGCAGATAACTTTCAAATATCAGGTTGGATGTTTGGATATAGATTTAGACCTACTTTTGCTAAAGCTATGGATTAACATGGGAATTACTTTGGCAGGTACGGTTTACAATGTGGATATGGACCATTTTAGAGATTTGCAAACAAGTTGTGTGATACATTTAGGGGAGTGTTTTGGCACATTCACTGTTTGAAAATCAAATGCATGTGAAGGGGGAGCTATTCTGGCCCCTACATTGAGAGGCCATCCCCTGAGGAGCAAAATGGCTGTGCGCTCTGTGGAATGTCTTGAGGGGTGTCAGAGGTGTGATGTCATCAGTATAGGAGTGATAATGAATGGTGGTTGGGGCTCTTTTTCAACAGCTCCTAATTGAAATGCTGTTGTTGTAAAATTATATAAAAGCAGAGGTCAGGGTCAGGGAATAGATTGTCCTGTTTTGTTTGTCCTGTCGTGAGGTTCATGAGTTGTGAATAGCATTTTTTGAATGACCTGTGGTCATCTCTCTATCCCTCTGTCTCTCTCTCTCTCTACTCTCTCTCTATTAGAATGTAAACATTTTCTATGAAGTATTTTCCTTGTAAAAATTTTATAAGTATACTGAATAATTAAAGCCTCATTTGATTCATTCTATTTTACCATTCTTGCACTAAATCAGCACAAACTCAACAATTCTTTGCACATAGTGATAATTATATTGGAGTCAGATTATCAATATTAGATATAATATATAATATAACTATGAACAAAATATAGCCAAAGGTCTCAGCCTAACCTTCGCTTGGAAGCTGACATTATAAATCCACTACACATGCAGAACATATGTTTCACAATGCAGTCACACAATCCTCAAAATGCTATCCCCATTGGGAAAAATTACACTGTAATTACACTGCACCTGCTCATGGTATAGAATTACTATATTTTAGTGACACGTGAGACTGGATACATTGTAACAATGAAAAGCAACATGACATATTGCCTTGGTGTCTGGCCTGACGCGTGTCGCGTAGCAAGACACAGCTACTGTAGGAATAGACCACCAGGGATGAATACCACAGAAATCGAATGTTGCCTTGCAGCTTTGATCAAAGAGGTGGCATAAAGTGCCTGTCCATTAGTTGGCTTGGTTAGGAAATCGATGTTTGTAGAAGCCACAGTGCTAGAGAAAGGTTAAATAATTTTGTTGGGGGTGATGGGTAAGTGTAAGTGTCCATCACAAGTGAGGTATGTTTGTAAGTGCTAGGAAGATGGGTGTCTGGAGAGAAGATCAGCAGAGTGGGCTGAGGTTTTGGAGCTGGCCATTGCTTGCAGGTTCGATGGGGTCTGTTTGTTCTACTGCCTGTTAGCTGCTACTGGGAGCCAGTGAAGGGTGCGAGTGAGTAGGAGTAGAGTGACATGGGTGAACTTTGGGAGATTGAACACAAGATTGGTTGCAGCATTCTGGATGAGTTCCAGAGGTCTGATGATGGAAGTTAGGCGGGAGAGAGGTTCATTGCAGAACAAAGACTGTGCGGGAGAACTTTTGAAACCATTATTATTAACAACAGGGAGTGTTTTTTGAGTAATTGCTTTTTTGTTTAATTTTTTACAGTAATTAGAAAATAAATTATGATAAGACATAGCACAACACACATCCCTTAAGGGCATCAATGGCTTTATTTCAGACCAGACATTCTGTTTATCTTAATTGTGCAGAACTGCTAATTGCTCACTCTTATGATTTCAATTATACCATTTTGAGTCTTTTCAAATAAAAGCAGACCCTACTACCATGGGAAATGATATTTACTGACATTAAGACCGTGGTCTATATTGTAATGGCATAAAAACCAATCTAACGCCGAAACTTCACCAACGCTGAAACAAGAGCGTACTGTCATAGTTCTGTTACCAGTTATTCAAGGTGTTGCACCAATAGCAAGACGAGATGCGCTGCCAGAAACGTTGATCTGATGACTATCAGAAAATATTTCATAAAGGGAAGCTATCAGAAAATTATTTCGGCTACATTTCAGGCTATATTCTTGAAACTTCAACAACTAATCTGCAATTTCAATTATTTGAAGTAGCCTATACCTGCATGACCTCAACACTTTATCTTGTTTTTAATAAAAGCCTAAAACCTCAACGTGTGCAGGATGAATTTTTTTAATTTTCCTACTTAGTTTTAGGATTATTGAGATTATTTGTGAATTTATAATTGATATGATTTGTTTATTTCTCTGCATCAGTGCCTCTGCAACGCTCTCGCTGTTGAGGAAAATAGAGACGTAAAACTACGCTGTCTTTTTTCTTGTTGAATGTATGTGTTGCATTGGCCACTATTATCGATCAATATGTGTATGTGGGAATTCCAATCCAGCTAAGGGCTGCACGAGGTACAATATAGGCAATTTTACAATTACAATTTTGCTCTGCAGCTGGGAGCTAGGAGCACAAGCAAAGGGGACAGCCTTTTAGTGACGTCACCACATGGCATTGCGAAGACCTTGTTAGAGCCCTTAAGGCGCTTCACGGATTTAGGAACCTCACACCATGATTATAGTGGGACAGATCTTGTTATTCACATCGACGGCTGTTTGAGAATTAGGCTGCGATGTTAATGTCGGCATTACTCACATTGCATCAGACTAGGCAACATTGAGCCTCTAATCTTTCATACCGTTCATTCTAATCCCTGACATACCAGTATGGTAAGAATCAGAACCATTTCTAATTACAGTATATGCATCAAACAGTCATCCTACTTGTGGTTGTTGGACTTGGTTTGAAGTTACTTTATGTTGATTCAGTCATGCAATAAAGACGGTAATAATGTGGGTACTATGCACTGTGCTGAACTCAAATCACTGAGCAAATTTCCCATTGACATCAATGCAAGATTTACACGAATGTCGGAGTCTGAAGTTGGGATTCCACGCTGTGTGTATTGTTTTCAGGGTAATGTACTGTAGCAGCATAATTAACATTGCAATTTTGTTTTTTTCACGCAGATGATCATATTCCACAATGTGACGATCACAGTCCCAGAGACCTTCACTCAGTGCACTACCAGGGGAAGTTTTGTCAAACACTGGCAAGAGACCCTCTACAACATGTTCACCTTTGTGTGTCTTTTCCTGTTGCCTCTGGTCATCATGATTTTCTGTTATACACGTATCCTGGTTGAGATTTCCAGTCGTATGACCCGAGGAAATAGTAGGTCAAATTCCATCTTCCATATTGTGTATTGTTGTTCTTATTCTTGTGGCAGTAATTATAGATGGGGTGGTAGAGTTGTTGTATTGTATTACATAAAATAGTTCAAAAGGAAAAATCATAACAAAAAAAAAAAGCATAAAAGACATAAACAGAATAAAAGTCACAGTGCACTTAAGAGTCAGAGTGCAATTATTAACAGCAATTTAGTTATAATTAAAGGCATAGGCCCATTTTTTTAAATAGCCAGAGTTGGGGCTATAAAGAGTTTGGGGCTATAAAGAGTTTATTTTAGCTATGTGTAGCATAATAACTGAATGCTGCTTCACCATGTTTTGTTTTAATCCTAGAAACAGTTAGTAGACCGGTCCCTGATGACCTAAGAAGTCTAGAGGGTTCATAGTGTGGAAGCAAGTCAGAGATGTATTTTGGCCCTAAACCATTAAGTGATTTATAGACAAGTAATAGAATTTTGAAGTAAATTCTACAACACACTGGTTGCCAATGCAGAGACCTGAGAACTGGTCAAATGTATTATATGTTCAGATTTCTTGGTCCTTGTTTGAACTCTAGCAGCACCATTCTGAATGAGCTGTAGCTGCCTAATTGCTTTTTTGGGAAGGCCTGAGAAAAGACTATTACAGTAGTCTAACCTACTGGAAATGAAAGTGTGAATTAGTTTTTCTAGGTTTTGTTTGGACATGTATCCTATAATTCTTGCTATATTTTTAAGATGGTAATTGGTCGATTTTGTTATAGACTAGATGTGGGTGTTAAAATTTTGACATCCAAATAACACCCATATTTCTGACTTGGTTTTTAGACTTCAAAGAAAGGGAATCAAGATGAGCACCAACTTTCAGCCTTTCTTCTTTAGCACCAAAGACAATTATCTCAGTTTTGTCATTGTTTAGTTTTTTGGAAATGTTGGTACATCCAGTCATTGATTTGGTCAATGCACAGACGCAGTGAGTCTATGTATAACTGAGTGTCGTCCACATAGTTATGGTACGAGATTTTGTTCTTTTGCATAATTAAGCCTAGTGGGAGCATAGAGAGGTTGTATAAAAGAGGTCCCAGAATTGAACTTTGAGGTACCCCACATATCATGCTAGTTCGCTCACATGTGTAGTTGCCAATGGAAACAAAATAGTCCCTGTCTTGCAAATAGAACCTGAACCAACCATTTAGAACCTTATTAAGAGTAGTTTCGTTGCTGTGATGGGGTTGAAAACCTGATTGGAATTTGTCTAAAAAACGATTTGAAGTTAAAAAGTTGTTAAGTTGTTGGTAGACGACTTTTCGGATTATTTTACTTATAAAGGGTAGATTTGATATGGCTAATTACAGAAGCATCCAGGCTACACTTTTTTAGTAGCGGCTTAATAACTGCAGTTTTCAAAGCCTTTGGAAAAATGCATTAAAGGAGGGAGCTGTTAACTATTCGCAGTAAATCAGTCGCCAAATCACTGTAAACATTTTTAAAGAAACTTGTTGGCAGGGTGTCAAGGCAGAATGTTGATGTTAAGATGTTGTACAGTTTCCTCAAGCGTTTTGTAGTCAATGGCATTAAACTGGGTCATGTTTATCAAGTTACTTTTATGTGAATGTAGTGGTGACATATTTTTATTTAATGTGGAATTACTGATAGTTTGTCTAATGTTTTGAATTTTATCCCTAAAGAAAGAAGCAAACTCATTGCATTTATCGGTGGATAGGAGTTCAGGGGTTATTTGAGCTGGGGGGTTAGTCAGCCTATCAACAGTGGCAAATAAAGTGTGCGCATTATTAATGTTTTTGTTGATGTCAGAGAAGAAAGATTGTCTAGCGTTTTTCAATTCCAGATTGTAGGAATGAAGTCTCTCTTTATAGATGTCATAATGAATGTGGAGCTTAGTGTAAATGTTCATTTATTTGTTACAGGGTCCTCAAATGAGGTGTATCTACGTCGCTCCCATAACAACATTCCAAAAGCACGGATGAGGACTTTAAAAATGAGCATTGTTATTGTGACATCATTCATTATCTGCTGGACCCCATACTACCTGTTGGGTCTGTGGTACTGGTTTTTCCCTGATGATCTGGAAGAGACTGTTTCTCATTCTTTGACTCATATGCTTTTTATCTTTGGCCTCTTCAATGCCTGCTTGGACCCCATCACTTACGGCCTATTCACCATCCATTTCCGGCATGGCCTAAAGCGGTATTGTCGGAGAACAACTGTACTCACTGAGTCAGAGAACAACACAACCATGACAGCCTCCTTCAGATGCTCCTCGTTCCGGATGACACGCCACACCCCGCAAAGCCAAGTTGTCAACAGTGGCCACAACAAAGCGGTGGAACAGGGCGAGACAACCTGCCGCCATAGCAACTATCTAACCGTTACTAACCTGGGACAAGGTGACCCAGGTCAGGTCAGTCCTGTAAGTATGATATGATGGATTAAATGAAGCCCACAGAAGAGCTCTTGGTCTGTTGGCTGTTAAGTCCAAACTCAAAGTGTAATTTAGTGAGAGTTTTACAGTTGTTGGTCAATAACAGTACCAGTAGTAAATATTATTCAATAACCTTGAAATTTTACCCAATGAATACCATGAAAGCTTCTGTCTTCTTGTGCTGCAAGAATGCAGATCAGAATCATTTCTTTATAGTATTCATCAAAACATGGTTGATGAATACTTTACAGTGTAGATATCGGGGGATCATCGGGGGAATCTCATCCTTACGGGACTGCTTACGCACAAGGACATCATAATGCTGTGCTATCTGTACCAAATCCACTTTACGGCACATGTCAAGGTCCACTACTGAAGGGTTTTCAATAAACGCCTCCAAATCAAAAGCCACTGAAGCCATAGTCCCTTCCTCTTAACTACTCTATGCCTACCAAGTGTACCAATACTAATAATAACAAAAAACAACACACTACACGGTATACTCTAAACTGCTATTGAGACAACCAGTATATTCACACCAAGACACTCAAGAACAAAAATCTAGGAGGGTTAGGAGAGGCTACTAACTGATCCTAACTAAACATCCAAAACTCGAAATACCTCCCTGACTAACTAACTACTCTGACCAAGGACATCAAAATGTACATGGTTGGCAACCACCCCTTTCCTAGTGTATCTATACAATAGTTCCACCTACGTGTGAGAGGCCTCTGTCTTACCTGCCCCAGGGCCTGGACCATACAAACACCTACCACACACACACACACACACACACACACACACACACACACACACACACACACACACACACACACACACACACACACACACACACACACACACACACACACACACACACACACACACACACACACACACACACACACACACACACACACACACACACACACACACACACACACACACACACACACACACACACACACACACACACACACACACACACACACACACACACACACACACACACACACACACACACACACACACACACACACACACACACACACACACACACACACACACACACACACACACACACACACACACACACACACACACACACACACACAGGGGAAACAAGTGTAGGGGGAAACAAGTGTCAGTGGGGATACACACATCAAAGTGTACAACAAAGCATGAGCTCAGGAAGAGAGTGACTGGCATGAAACACACAGCTTAAATACTAAATGAAGGGAGTTGATTGGGGTTGGACTGGGATGGCAGGTGATTAGGAGGATTGGCAGCAGGTGCAGCAAATGGGAGTGGTGATGTCGCCCTATAAAGACAGAGGGAAAACAGAACAGACAAACCTACGTGGAACGTAACAGTAGTTTACAGTGATAAACTAAGAGACTCAACCACATATTACTACCTTCCGCATATTACTACCCACTATCCTTGTAACATGGTTTTGATTCAACCAAACAGCAAGAAAAACGAAACAAATTCAAAAACGTAACAATTTCCCATGAATAATGTATTTATTTATTTCTGTTGCAAATGTACACAAATTAAAGTCAGAGGATTTTATATGTATGTGATGTGCTCATTAGAACACTCCATGGGATCATCGCAGTGGTCATTGTGCATTGTGGTTTATGTCAATTCAATAAGGTATAGTTCTATTCTAAAAATGAATGTTGTGATACAGTATATTATTGTAATTTACCCTAAAAGTGCTTTGCCATACCATTTTGTGAATGTACCTTTTCAAATACTGTATAGTATTGGTTGGTTCTTGGTGATAGGTTATTGATGCAATGACTTGTATGTCCAGTGCCTCAGGGAAATGAATGCACAGTGTGTTGCAGAATGATGAAACTGGAGACATACTAACTGTAAAATGTGATTGGGTGATTTGTCAACTGAAGACATGTTGTGTTATGTAGTGTATTGTTTGAATTCTATGGTGATATTTCTGTAAATGCTGTATCACAGTTAAAGATTGAAGATATTGCACATTATGTGTTATGCTAAAAAGATAATGTGTTATGCTTTTCAGTTAAATGTTTATGTTTGAAGAAACAAGTTAAAGGAATTACACTATTTGTTTGCATGATGTTATGTTACAGTATTTGTGAGGTTAAAAGCAAGATGTGTGTACTTATGACGTTCGTTTTTAAAATAAAGTTTTGTGTTTCATCATTTATTGTCCTCTCCAATTATTTGAGGAGCAGACGTCATCCAAAGGTAATCAACTGCTTTACAGTTAACAGCACTGTTGAGTGACACCATAGACAACACCATAGACAAAGGTTAGCAAAGCGACAGCTTCAGCAGCTGCCAAGCTGGTGGCCTCGCTGATACCTATTATTTCCTTTATTATTTGGTTGGTTTTGCTTCTGGACAAACAGTATGGGTTGATAAGTTGGATGAATAAGAAGAGTGATTCATTTCCACTTTTTGTTTGTGAGGATATAGGAAGTATAGGAGAGAGACAGAGTACTCTGTCTACTGGTACAATACCTGTGCCTGTGTATAAATATGTTTAAGTTTAATAAATATCTTTAAAAAAAAACATTAAAAACATAGACAACATATGTAATTTTCTCTCTAATCAACTAACTCACTACAGTATATGTTGCAGCAATATCATGTTGCAGCAAAATTACTGCCAGTCATTGCTTGAGGTACCGCTTATAATCCCTATGGTGTTGCAGTATGTTGAGGCACTGCCTATGCATCTGCCTATGCTGCCTATGCAGATTAAACGCAAACAACATTAAATCTTGTTTTGTGTGTGGTCATGATCCAATATGACTTGACTTGTCCTCTTGGCTCTGGGAGCATAGGGTGTCTCTACTTCACGAGGATGTTATCCTCTTATGCTTTACACATTGCAATAAGCAATCAATCCCTGGCATGTTACTTCAAAAGAAGAACATATTCACTGCAGTGTTTTATTAACCTGCCGTAACTCTTTAGAGGATTGGAATGTACTGTTGATGATATTGTCTGACATTTGAAAAGGCATACTGTACGACCTCAAATGAATCTTCCTCAGATTGACAATTGTCAGTCTTGACAATGTCAAGATGATTCAGTAAGAGCAATTTTCTCAAGATAATTGGGTACTTTCAGTTCTACAAGGTTAAAAAAGACATTATTATTTAAACTGTCAGTTGGATAGGTTTAAATTGTTGCCGCAACATCTGCTTTTATGCAGAACATTCAAACTGTTTTCCGTTTCATATAGCCTTACACTCTTAGACAATTAGATATTATTCATAATAGCCGTTTTAGATGTTTTCTATTGATGGAGCATGTAATGGAATACAATATCATGGAATATGATCAAACCACCTTGATAAATGTATTTACTGTATCCGTATTACTTCACAGAAAGCCTTGAATAACCTTGTTCTTGGACATGGTATAAACAAAACACAACACACAATGTTGACGTCCTTAAATATGGATGTCAATTTATGAGTTGTTGAGGAAGAGCAGTTTCCAAATGTTCTTGGATTCTTTTCTTTTATCATTTTCTTTTCACTTTCATATTATACAGTATTCTAATATGGCCTTGTTGAATGTTTAGAAGAATATATTTAATTTCAAGCAAATTACTGTATAACTCCTCTCAAACAATATCACAGTCCTCTCAAAACATTACGTGGCTGACAGAGCATCAACACAGGTGAAGTCATAACACTAGGGGGGGATGACTCATATCATGAACAATTCACTCTTTCCACCTCACTTTGTTTGGACAATCTGTAGACAATAATATCCCACGTCTATCTGTTGGTTGGCCTTTTCATTGTGGGCAAGAGCAATACATGCTTAAAAAGCTTACATGGAAGAGGACCATATTTCTTCCACTTACCGATTTTATATTCTCTGTCATATTGATTAACTGTGGAGTAACACTCAGGGCAACAGTCAATAGAAAATGCTAGCTGGCTTTCCAGGATGAGTCAATAGTCATAATGTGTGTTCTATCTGGCGAGAGAGCATCCAAACTTGCATTGTTGAATTGTAGACCCATAGGTGTCATTTTCTATCACATATATATCTGCAAGAGATATATCCCTGCCATACATGCACAGATGAGAATGGCACAGAGAATTTCACTTTCCACTATTTTTACCCTATCTGTGTTAAAGGGATTTTAGGCCTACAATGTACTGTATGTGTGAATATAGTGGCATTTAAACTGTAAGTGCCAAAAACATTTGAAAGCCGTCCACCAACACAACATTTTTTCTTCAGTCTCCTGTAAATATGTTTCTGAGGCGATGCAGTAACTCGCTGTCTTTCGTCCTCCCACCTCATCAGTGACGCATCTGGAGATGTTATCCTTTTATCCTGTTGCAGGAAGTAAAGGAGAGACATTCAAATGAAAAGGAATCGGATTGCGTTGGACGAAAGAGTTAACCCTTCAGATTACTCAGCAGATGTGTAATTCCTCTCAAGGGAAATTTGTTATGAAAGAATCGTTCGTTGCAATTATTCTTGCAAAGAGGTTGGTTTGGTTGGTTTAGACACAGGTCATTTGCTGTAGGTGTTGAAATCATACATGAACCAACTTGAATTATATTATGATATCGTTGGGAAAACTACAGTATACCTTTCATTGTTTCATTATTGAATTGTTGGCTTTTATCATTAAAAGTAAGACTTTAGGAGATTCTCTCTGGATGCAATTTCATGCACAATACAATTTCATACAGTTACATGTGTGGTTAGGAGTTAGGATTCCACTGAAATAGGCTCATTGTTCTAATATGTTGCCAGAATGTCCTCTGTTCCATCCTTCATGTATTGCTTTTCTATTCTCCCCACCCCTGCCCTTTCCTCCCTATAATCTTCAACATGTGGTATTGCACTATACATGATGAACAACAAGCCTATAGAACACATAAAGAACTGATCATATCAAACAAAGACTAGTCTAGCATAGCCATACCCCAAAATCACGTTGTTCTCCTGGTCTCAACAAGGTTATAAGGACTGATCCTTCTCAGATGTTTTGAATTCTATATTATAATGTAATAACTTTTCAATCTTATGAAAGAGGGGTCAATGTCTGAGTCATGGGGGCAATGAACCTTCCTCACAGCAGGAAAGCCCGATTTCTGAGGGCTGCAATTTTATGAGATACTTTAAAATGGGTTATTACTTAGCTTTTGCCTTAGCAGTCGGTCCGAGGGCCGCAACATTTTTTTTATCAATCATTTACTATGAATTGAGTAATTTCTTGAAGCCAAGAATACTTGTTAGCTACATCATTACTTGCACAATCATTGTATAAGGGCGGAAAGCAACAGCATTGTCAAACGCAAGTGTGTTGGCAATTTCAGGTTTTAAAAGTTGGCGTTGTAGTATTGTCAAATCATAGGGTTAGGGTTAGATTGGCAATTGACCAGTTTTACATCAGCGTTATGGATGTGCAAGTTGCTTCAATTGTAAGTTAAGATTTGTCCGTATCCTTTTTTCAAAAGTCACTAGAAATTTGCATTTAAAAGCTGTTTTTCAGAAACGAGCAAACATAAATGCTAATAATTGTAGCAGAGTACAGTTAGTACAAATACAAAATGCCAGTACATAATTTATTTTCAGACACATCCCTATTCTGTTGTAGAGAATTGTTGTCTTCAAGGCAAGCATTGCTGATCCAAATGAAATTCACTGGGTGTTATCAAATAATGTGAATGTACGCTCATCCAATTTAATTACTGATCTGTCTCTGATTGAGCAAGGTCCACTCCATTAACAAGTAATCAGGCCCAAGGTAACACCTACAGTTTTACATCAGCTCCCTTGCCCAGAGTAGGAGGGGTGGCGTTATTTGAGGTGTGTCAGGCAGTGCAAGCAGGGACATTTAAGACCCACCAAAACCACCTCTTATCCTAAACGCAGCTGTTTATGACAGACATTTTGACAGCGGTGGCTCATAAAATGGGGTGGCTCATTTGAAAAGTAAGGTGTATAGTCTAATAGGATGTTACATTTCTGGCCTACTTCGTATATTAATGGTCGAGGCAACAAATACATAGCTAATCTTGTAGGATGATATGTTTAATGTTGCAAATGCAAGCATATTGAGACACGTGGCCTAACAGTAGGCTATGTGTATCAAGTCTAGATAACGTTTGCCTAATCATGTGATTGTCATCGCAATTATATGATACTGTATTTGATAGACTATCCAACAATTCAATAGTCTATAGATCTGGAAGACCATTTGTGTCCTCCCGCCGTGAATCAGATTTGAAGAAAAAACACGAGCTACCGGACACAGTAAATACAGAATTGAGCTCCTCATATATTTGGCTATGGAGATCACATATTTATGACACGCCCCCTGAGCAATTGCGTTTGGGTTGTTAAAATAGAGCCCTTCGTCTTCATCATAGGGTCAGCAATTTAGCTGTTGGTGCAGCAACAGCAATGGATGCGTCACCAAACGTGGCAGCTGCCCTCAGCACCTCTGGCAAACTAGTTGGCAAATGTGAGTGCTTTCAGCTGAGATGTCTTTAACTTCATCACAGTGATTATGGGTCATGAAGGTGTGTTGCATATGGTAAGACTGTTTGGTACTATCATAATCATGGCAGGAGAGTGACAGCTATGAACAGACAGACAGCAGAGAGGGAGAGAGAGAGAGAAAGAGAGAGAGGCCACAAATCAGCAGGTAGGAGAGTGAGAAGTGCTTCTCTAAGCCCATAGAGTTCATAGACTGATGATCTGTCATAGTGTGAATCAATCTGAATTATCATGATCTCTGATGAAATGATAGCAGCTTTAGTCAAGAGGGTGGATGCATGTATTGATTTAACTTAATGTAGGACAGTGACAGCCAAGGTCAAACAGCCAAGGACAAACACACAGGGGAACAGGCGTACAGACATTTTTAAATTAATTAAATAAAGTATGTTTTTCTATGAATTTCGAAGTCGTGACAGAAATGCAAAGCCTTGGTAATTTACGCCTGCCTGCCCATGAGTGCATGTTAGGTAAAGAGAGGAGTGTCTCCCCTGCCTGCCTAGGGAGTAGCGTTATGGATGTGCAAGTTGCTTCAATTGTAAGTTAAGATTTGTCCGTATCCTTTTTTCAAAAGTCACTAGAAATTTGCATTTAAAAGCTGTTTTTCAGAAACGGGCAAACATAAATGCTAATAATTGTAGCAGAGTACAGTTAGTACAAATACAAAATGCCAGTACATAATTTATTTTCAGACACATCCCTATTCTGTTGTAGAGAATTGTTGTCTTCAAGGCAAGCATTGCTGATCCAAATGAAATTCACTGGGTGTTATCAAATAATGTGAATGTACGCTCATCCAATTTAATTACTGATCTGTCTCTGATTGAGCAAGGTCCACTCCATTAACAAGTAATCAGGCCCAAGGTAACACCTATAGTGAATGCAAGTCTTTTTAATTAGTTACCTGTGGGCGTCATTGTGTTAGAGTTTACTGATGTATAATGTAATCTAGTCCGCTTTGGAAGGTACACACGTGTGAGGCAATGGGAATACTGTATTTACTGATGGCTGTGGGATATAAAGCCGAACCAATTACTTCTCTTATTTCATCATGTTTATTGCCTGTTTGATATTTTAAGTTTGGTTACAAACTTTTGGTACTGCATGTACTACATCATCCGTTATCTGACTCATTGTGCCAGAGAGAATAGAACTTGAAACACTGAGACACTTGACATGTATAAGCCCATGACATACGGTATTAGGTAGCATCAATGACAAGGCAATTGGAGATCACTGGTGGACAGCTGTCATCTCGTACACACATTCTACATGAAATGAGACTGCATGCAGTATCTTCTGTCAGTGGGACGTTGGATGCCCACAGTGCTGAGTCTATTCCAACAATAGAGGAAGGCTGACGATGCTCTCTGTTACACAAGCCACGTCCATGCTACAATCTCGAAAAGTTCACTGAATCGAAAGTGACTTCCCTGTTTCATTGGGTGAAGAAGTTTTCTCCTCGCTCCGTCAAAAGAATTATATTTTGCAAACTCTACTTTCACTCTAATGTTGGGCAGACCAGTTCCATGGAATGGAAGGAGATTTGACAGGTTATTCTGCACACTGCATTAGAAAGAGGACAGAAGCACACTGTTCCCACCTGTGCTGTTGTCAACACATTGGGGATCAGAGTTTCCCAGCACTCCTGCTTTAAGACACCATGACAGCCATATTAAAATATAAAATGAAAGCCATATTGTGCTTTGGCCTATTTCTGAGTCATACTGTAGGTCACATCTGCTCTCACCTTGTTGAGTTAAGTGGATATTGACTTATAAGACTTCTGTGTCTACCTAAGCCATTTTGCCTGTTATATGCTATTGCTGTATTGGTGTAGTGATGTGAATATCAAAGGAAAATCATACAAAGTAATGTTCAAAGGAAACAGCTGGCACAGTGAAATAGACAACTCTTCACCGTGAATGAATTCAATACATTTCTTGATTCAATTTGTTGTACAATCCAATGTATTACAAAAGTCAGTGAACAATGTGTTGATGGGGATATCTTTAGTAGAACTGACACTGTGTGAACTCGTTTGAACTTTTCTGTTATTGCTCCAACTCTAAAGTATTCTACTTGAGAAAGGCTCCCACGGCAGTGACATATCAAAACAGGTAAAGCTTAACTTATAATAGGAACCAGACCTAAGTGATACCTAATATCATGTCTTGGATCAGCCTTATAGGCTCACTTTTATGCTCTGTTCTTCTTCTATTGTGATATACACTCACAAACACTTTATTAGGAACACCTGTACACCTTCTCATGGTGGAGGTGGTGTAATGGTGTGGGGAATGTTTTCTTGGCACACTTTGGGCCTGTTGATACCAATCAATCATCGCTTGAATGCCACAGTATATTTGAGTATTGTTGCTGACCATGTGCATCCCTTCATGACCATAATTTACCCATCTTCTAATGGCTACTTCCAGCATGATAATGCACCACGTCACAAAGCAAAAGTAATCTCAAACTGGTTTCATGAGCATGACAATGAGTTCAGTGTTCTTCAGTGGTCTTCCCAGTCACCAGATCTGAATCGAATAGAATACCTTTGGGATGTGGTAGAACAGGAGATTCACAGCTTGAAAGTGCACCTGAAAAATCTGCAGGAATTACATGATGCAATCATGTTATCATGGACCAGTATCTCAAAAGAATGTTTCCAACATCTTGTGGAATCAATGCCACAAATTATTGAGGATGTTCTGAGAGCAAAGGGAGGCCCTACTCAGTATTAGTACAGTGTTCCTAATAAAGTGTTTGGTGAGTGTATATATTGCACTTTTATAGTCTGGACTCACTGTTCTCAATCCATGTATTCCAAGGCGGTTTGTTAGAGTCTTTCTCCAGTGTCACGATCCAACCATATGCCATGCTGTTGAAAATCTTTGGTTTGAAGTATTGTTGCTCTGCATTTGATTAGTGGGAAAAAGCCCACTAATAGTCAATAGCAGATGTAGGTCTATCAATACAACTACAGTACATGCACATATCCCATGTCAACAACCCTTAATGCTACTGTGTCTGAGGTATTGGAAGCTCTATGATAAATCCAATGTGGTTTGGCCTGCATTTATGATTTTGGTATCTCATTATATTGTTCTCTCTACACTGTAGAGAAATGTGCCACAGAAAAACCTTCCCTCCAGATGGTGTCATAACAAATAGCTATATCCTACACCGGAAGCAAAAAAGCTTATCTAATGGTCATAGGTGCCAAATGGAACCCTCAGAGCACGTTGCTTATCTCATGTGTGAACACAATAGTGTGGAGCTCTGTGTGGAGCACTGCAGCTAATTTTGGTTGACAGTTTCATCTGCTTCAGTAATTCATGTTAGGATGTAAGGTAAAATGTAGTCAAATATGCTCGATTTGCCTAATGGATCACAATTGGTGCTTTCCTTTTGGTCTTAATTGGTGCTTTCCAATACACTAGTCAGATTGATGATACCCATCACCACGTTGTCGAGCCTTTCAGGATTTTCACTATGTTACAAAAGTCACAAAATGTGTCATGTATTGATACATTTTGTAAGACAGGTCTCCCTGCTTACTCTCACCAGAATTAACATGTTGCGATAACAACAATGAACAATGCTACCACACATCTCTTCCTTCAGAAAATCTGAACCAAGGCTTGGCTTTATCCTGGGCATTTATTGACACAATAAGGTAAGACGTAATACATAAATTCAGTCAAATGCCCAGAGATGAACCCATTAATTATGAATTGCCCAACAGTGGAACCATCAGACAATGCTATTATGGGCTGTCAACCCCATGCAGCTGTGGAGGTCCTCCGGGAAAGAGATGGATCCCTGGAGTCAGGCTCTGTCTGATCATAGCATGAGTAGCACAAATAAATAATGAAGAAAGCATACTTCAAGGCAGCAGTAAACACAGCCTTGAGTTGAGTTGAGGATTGAGGAGTCTTAAGAGAGATATCACTTCACAGTGTACATACCAAAAACAAAGCCTTGAATTTATCTGCAGCTAAATCTTGTTTCAAAGTTCAAGTATGACTCAAGTTATTTCCGCAAAAAGAATTTTCCTGAGAACAATATGCCAATTCTTTCTGAGATCGATTGTTGAAAACTGTAAAACGAAAAGTCAATGGTATGCAGGCAGAGCAGAGCAGATGCATCAGCATGTGTTCTCCATTAAAACACTTGAGTGCCTCTGTTCTCTCTCAAGGTTTCCTCTCACTACCTAGAAATGGTGCTTGCTTAAGAGTCAACACAAAGACAATCATTGAACCATAACATGGGCATAGAGAACCGTTGTACTGAATTACACTCAATCCCTATTAAATGGATGCTGATCAATATCCCTGTTACAGTCACACAAAACAATAGCAGCGTGTGGCCTATTACCCTGAGCCTTATTGAGTGTTGGCTATTTTGTCTCCAGAATATCAGCAAAGGAGTGCCTACATATTTCAGTTCACTGAACTACAGTTACTGAGCAATATTTTATTTTATTTTATTTACAAGGTCTGTATGAAACTACCTAAAATGATCAGTACCCCACCTAAATGGAGCCATTAAGAAATGTAGACAAAAATTGCTTTGGCTACCAGTAAAAAAATGCACAGACTTTAAGGACTTGCTTTTAACATATAAAGCCTTTAATGGTCCAGTATGTAACATAAAGCTTTCTAAAAGCTTCCTTGTGGTTGTAATGACTATGTTTAATTGGTTGTGCCAAGGGTTTTTCCAGCAGTGGACTGACTGATTTTCGCCTTTCTGTCTCTGGTGTATGACACTGCAAGTCCATTTCGGGAGGTCATATTATTATTAGGGAGGCTGTTGTTGTTTGGAACTTACACCCTGCCCCTTTAATGGTCTTGCACCTGAGTATTTAGCAGATCTAATCAACTCCTACCAACTCACTCAAATCAAAGGATGCTGGATTGCTTGTCGTGCCCAGCATCAAAGAAAACAGTAGGAGGCATGGCTTTTTCTTATCAATCGCCACTTCTGTGGAATAGCCT
The DNA here is from genome assembly GCF_951799395.1 of Argentina silus. NCBI lineage: Eukaryota > Metazoa > Chordata > Actinopteri > Argentiniformes > Argentinidae > Argentina > Argentina silus. Next base: position 10,442,977 of record NC_139657.1, read on the forward strand.
GCCTGCCTGCCCTTGTTTAGGGGGTCAATTACCGCTTTCAAGGCTAACCTCAAGACCCACATTTTTAGAGCTGCATACGGTTGCCCTTAGCAACTCCCCGTCCTCACTGCCTTTCCCCATTGCCCATGTTGATTTTACATTATTGTGTACACATATACTTTTTATTTATGTAATGTGTTTAGTTTTTAGATGTCTGATGCACTTACGGTGCATAGGTGTAGCATGGGGATCTTTTTCTCATAGGGCATCCATCGTTAATACATCAGGAAAAGTGTGTCTCGAAACTATCTCCAGCCGTTCCTTTGCCAACCATTGGTTAAACGTCCCTACATCTAAACTACATCTAAACTATGACAAATTGGATTAACTTTATATGTCGCATAGATCGTAGTAGCGGATGTTTTTCTCAGAGGGCCTCCGTCGGTAACACAGTAATCTCCAGCCACTCCTTAGCCGACCATCAGTTATACTTCTACTACTATGTTATGCTACTAGTCTAGCCAACTAAACTACTAATGTCAGTCTTTATCTAGACTGCAATCTGCCAGAGCACACACACCTCTAACAGCAATCTCCTCAACCACGGTAGGCACAATCAACATATCACAAAGGCACCAATCATACAGTATGCCAGTATGCCGCTGCTGCGACAGAAACCAGTAGTGAAGATGTCTGAAGTGCTCTCCTCGTCCATTCTGTTCAGTCTTCATTTTGCGCTTTTGATATCATTCCTCATTCCAATTGCATTACAATGAGCCTGTCCTCTAATTTCCACCGCCACTGATTGACACTGGAATAGGCCCGTGCTGAGAGGTTCATCATGTGGATAGCCCACACTCCAGAAAGCCCTTTCTGAATGTTAAAATGTCACATGCGGTAATAGGCCACACGCTGTAATCACTTTGCCTGTCTTAGGGGAGACACCCGATGTAATGTACCAGCTGTCTTTTGACAAAAAAAATGCTTGGAGTCCATCAAGATTATAGCAGCCAAGGAGCACTGGCAGAGTGAAACCCACTATTGTCCAACTGTTACTAGGCATACTCCACTGGGGCACGGTAGAAGTCATTGTCCTTGATTTATCCCCACATATCATTCAGTCACCCATGTGCTCACTGTATTTCAAAACCAGGGAAATCTCCCTATTTTCAAATTAATAATATTTCACATACAGTAAGGGGTCGAATGCAAATCTGAACTACACTGTACATCAATCTGAACTACACTGTGAAATATAGGACATAGGGATGTGCCTGCGGTTTGTATAATATAATAATTATTCATAATCAATATTCTACATATAAGATTGCAAGTTTGATATTCTTCCACAGTAATTTCACAGTAAAGTGGTTCAGAACATTGGTGAACAGTGTATTAAATTCAGGTTTCTGTGGTTGCCAGTGTTGGCTTTGTAACTTTACATACATTTACAATGCACTGTACATTGGCTATATGAATATAATTATGTATTCAAAATATGCATATTTTTCATGTATTCATTTGTAAGACATTGCTGATGCTTGCAGATGACATATTATGGATGGCATCTGTAATCTTATATAATTTAAGTAAAATTTTTTGATTAATTTTGGTGTAAAATTGACAAATTGCAATAACATCACTTAATGTTATGAATTAAATAATTCATGTTAAAGTATTCTTAAAACAATGAAAACACTTGGAATGTAATGGTGACATGTAAGTGAGCCATCATCAATTATGTTTTGCCTTAGATATCTCTTAAAACCACAAATAATAGAGGAGGAACACTATCTGACAAGGGACACAACACAACATGATCCCTACCAAGTGATATTGAGGATAAATTACAGCCTTGAGGGCATTATTGCTTTTATACAATGGTTACACAACAAATCTGAAAATTGTGACAAAAAAACACAACATGGTCTCCAACAGAATACATTCTTGGAGATTGTTTCTGCAGACCAAAGAAAATACGGTCTGTGTGCATGTATTATCTGGCTATACCAGCGTTTAACCACCTGTTGTGCTGCAAGATTGCCTTCAAATGTATTCAAAACAAGATTAAAGAATGGATATTTCAGCAGCTCAAGGATCCTTAATAGCATCATTTCCATTTGACATTCTATGAAGCCCTCGCTAAATTTCACAAGACATTTCAACTGTGAACATCCAAAAGTTATCACCCTAAAATGCCTGTTTTGCCCGTTCTAACACAAAGATTAGCCTTTTTAATTAACAGTAGTCCTACTGTACATAGCACAACAGCTTTTCATGTCAACATTATGTCCACATGAGTACGCAAGCTGATATGATGTTGCACCTACAACAATATTATCTGTTATGTTATGTCAACCTTTGTGGTACTGTACAATGCATTCTGTGACATTGACTTTAAAAGCAGCCCCCTATGTTGCTGATGAATAGAACCCTTCGAAATTCCAATGAATTCACGGCATGAAGGTTGAATAATATGACCTGAAAGGTGTTACAAAAAGGTATGACACTTGTTGATACATACAGCAGGCTCGACGCCCTCTTGACATCTACAGGATGACTTTCAATGAAACATTGACGTACGTGCACATTTTCCTGCGCCCACGCTGTGCCTATATATTGAGAAGCTATTTAAAATACCTTAGTCTACTGTGTTGCAGTTGTGTGAGGCAAAGTGGTGTTTTAGAAAACTGAATACACCACTCTGGTGTGCAGAGTTTAACGCAAAAAGTGGGGGAAATGCCTGATTGAAATAACTCACTCATATAGTTTTACAATGGAATCTGACTTGAAAGGGGAGAAATCCAGGTCAATCAAAATCCCACATTTGCTAGACTTAACAATTGCCTTGTTAGAGTCTTGAAAACATCAAACACTCAGGCACACACGCACGCACACACGCAGGCACGCACGCATGCACGTACGCACACACTCACTCAATGAATAGTCTGGCACTGTTGAAATCATCTCAAACCCAGGAAAATATTTCAATGGATACGTTTTCATTTGATTTCACCACAAATGATAAATCCATTTACTATAAGGTAAACCAGAAGCTGAAAGTTTTAGATGAGTACTGGGGGAATTGTTTATCTGAATATCAGGAGTTGGGGTTTCAGACTAATACTTACAGTAAATGAGTATTGTGCTTGTTCAAAGTGTTTCAGTGGGATAGAATATACTCTATTCAATTCAAGTCAATTATTCGTATTTTAAAGGCAAGAAGGAGGCCATGCACAAACAATAAGATATATGACTTTGCACAAGATGGTAACCTAATTTACTGGCAATGATTTCCACGACATGGAGTTGAATGGAACTGAAATCTTGTTGTTCTCAGCATACCTCTGTAATAGGTGCTAACACAATTTGACATAGTGTCCTGCGATCCATATCCTCAATATGTACATTTTGATGTGGCCTATCAAAGATGTACCCATATGCTTTCATCTAACATATTACTGTATGAAGTAAAAGACCAAGTAGGCAAATTTATTCACACTAATAATCGCTTTTCTATTATCTGTGGAGTGCATTTCTTAAATGTGTAGCATCTAATTGCAAGTGAAAAGGGATCAGTTAAAATTAATTGAGCCCCTACAGTAACAACACATCTCACCGCATGCATGCACACACACACGCACACACGCACAAACGCACACACACGCACACACGCACACACGCACACACGCACACACGCACAAACGCACACACGCACACACACACACACACACAGACACAGAACACACACACAAAGTCACATGTGCACACACACACCACACACACACACACACACACACACACACACACACGCACAAACACACACAAACACACACACACACACACAGTCACATGTGCACGCACACACACCACACACACACACACACACACACACACACACACACACACACACACACACACACACACACACACACACACACACACACACACACACCTTCGGGAACTAACCATACAAGCATATGACTCGGAAACAAGACTTTAGGCAGAAGTTGTTCAAGAGAATAATAATTGTGTTCATTTTCTTTTGCAAGTCATATTTGAATATGCATGTGGTCGTTAGACGCTGTAAATGTTGGCCCACATTCCATTTTGTTTGTGATAAACTGCTAGGCATAAAGAGAGAAACATATGTTCCAGAGGAGTAAATTGGTTATCATAATCAGCTTTATCTTGACTTCATATGTGCTTTTCTGTAGCAGTGAAGATAAGCTTACTTAACTCTGCATCTTGAGATAAATGTCATCCTTTGACAAAAAACAAAGATACATATCATAAACTGTTTCATGAAATGGTGACTAATGCAGTTAAAAGAGACCAGATATAACCTTTTAGATAGCATTAGAGGGCAAGATGAATGTATGGTGTAGTTACAGTTTGTTACAGTTACAGGGTTCCAACTGCTGAATTAACCAATGCAATGGTTTTGTGAGAGCTCAGGCAATATCACAGTATCCTTGAACAGTGTTTTTGACAAGGCAAGCCTTGAGAAGGTTAGACGAGGCGACATGAGATAGATAGTAATACTGAACTATTCAATTATACAGTGCTGCTTAAAGGTTTGTGAATCCTACTGGGATGGTCATTATTTTTGTATAAAATATTAAAATGAACTTATAAAATCTTTATTCGTTCTCAATCTTGTAATAAGGACATTCCAAATAAAGGACACAAACAAAAATATATATATATATTTTCATTGTTTATTTAATGAAAGTGGAGGTTTGAGGGGTGTCTGGTATGAACTGCCCACTTCAGGTCCTGCCACAGCATCTCGATTGGATTTAGGTCAGAATTTTGACTTGGCCAATCCAAAGCACAGGTCTTCTTTCTCCTGAGGCATTCTTTGGTAAATTTGCTTGAATACTTTGGGTCATTGTCTTCTTGGAAGACTCATTTTCAGCCCAGCTTTAGCTCCTTGCCTGATGGCTTGACGTTCTGTTCAAGAATCTCTGTTCAAGAAATACCTCAGAATTCATGGTTCCCTTAATGACGTGGAGTTGTCCAGGTCCAGAGGAGGAAAAGCAGCCCCAGATCTTGACATTCCCACCACCATGCTTGACTGTTGGATAAGGTTTTTTGGTGGTAGGCAGTGTTGGGTTTTTGCCAAACATAGTGGTTTTGATTGTGACCAAAAAGGTCAATTTTGGACTTATCTGCCCAGAGAATGGACTTCCAGAAACCTTCAGGCTTGTCCAGGTGGTCTCTGGCAAAGTTAAAATGGGCAGTTTGTTTCTTTTTTGACAGCAGAGGCTTCTTCCTAGCAACCCTCCCATGAATGCCATTTCGATTCAGTGTTCTTCTTATTGTTGAAACATGCACAGTTACCTGAGATGCAGCAAGGGAGGTCTGCAAATCTCTAGTTATGTTTGGGTTGGCTTTTACCTGATTTATTATTTTTTTGTGGCTCTTGGGAATATTTTGGAAGGATGTCCACTTCTAGGCCGAATTGCTGTCATGTTACCTAATTGATTTAACCAATGTAACTTGGGAGTCACTTATTTTTGCGCCTGCACTAATTTCTTTTCTTTTATAATTTAGTTTCTCTACTACACGCATGATTTCCTCTTTACCAATATATGGAATTGGTCAATATAATATATAGCAGATATAAAAGACTGTTTCTGATTAAATAAAGATTTCATAGTAAAAACTAAAGAAATCTATAATTGCTCAAGGGGTTCACATACTTTCAAGCAGCACTGTATGTTAATAGAAAACAAATTGGATTATATTCAAGGTAAACATGGTTTAAGTACTGAATATGACTGAATAGACTATACCCCATGGGCATTTTAGAAAAAACTACATTGTTTTTTGTATTGTACCGTATATCGGTCATGACGGGAAATGGTATGGTGCAGCAATGTCTAAATCCAAACATTGTATAAATGTATGTAAAAGGATGTTGATTTAATGTCTTGTGCCAACCATAGAGAGATGATAGAAAATAACTGTGGGACAATATTAAACCAAACGTCGCCCAGTAGAATGTTGGTAATAGGTTTATGGTTGTAGGTTTATGGTAATAGGTTTTTGGTTGTCATTTGATGGTCATCATCCAATGTTGCTACAAACATTGGCAGTCAGCCTTAGATCATCTCACAGTAGAAAATAATAGCTTTTCAAATGTTGCCTATTACAGGTTTTCTGAAATCTTCACACAACACTGTGACACTGTCACTGTGACAATCGTGTAATATATACAATCGATTCCTGCACTGCAGTTCAAGTTCTCAAGTTGCTTCTCTCCAATTGCTTTTGCTCTACAAGCCTAACACATTTAAGAGTCCTAATACAGCCACTCTTTTTAATTACAGATGTCTTTTGTCAAAAGAGACAACCAGCATGGACAAATCTCTCTAACAGGCAGAACCAAGTCTGTACTCATGTATGGAGATTGTATATTGTATTTATAGTGAGCCTAACGTAGGAGGAATATATTAGGAATATATTTTGGGATATGCAGTTTTACTGTGTTGCTCAGGTAGAATCAGCATAGTTACAGTGCAATTTCAAACTCAAGGTTAATGAAAATGAACTGTTCTTAGCACCTTATTAGAGCACAGTTTGTGCTTGGTAGCACACAGAGCCAACTGTTTTGCATTCACGACTGTCAGAAATTGACACACATAATTCTTTGTGAGGCAAAAAAATCTCAGCATGAATGGTTTGCGAGGGGTTTTAGTTTCTGAAGTACAGTGATTCTCTGTACTTTTGTGCTGTGTCATCGAAGAGGAGGTCTCTGTGTCCATCCAATCAGGATAATGATCTGCAACAATCACAGTTACAGTATATACATAGTTAATTGGAACATTTTAGTGTTTCTGTTACACAGAAGGTCTGAGGAACCAAACGACGGCACACAGAGAGGGTAGATAAAGCCCGAAGACATATTTAATAATGAACGGGGACAAGTGGATAGTCCAAAGAGAGTAGTCGAAGTTCGGTCCAGGGGTCGGCAGGAGAGCGGGCAGTCAAACAGGCAGAAGGTCGGGCAGGTAGACGGGTAGTCGGACAGGCAGGCGGTCGGGCAGGCAGACGGGTAGTCGGACAGGCAGATGGTCGGGAGGCAGGGAGGTCCAGTAGTTGGTAAGGGGGCTAGGTCCGTGGAAGGGTCGACGAGGGGAAAACCAGGGAGGACGAGGTATCTGGATGGGCACAAGGGAACGCGGTGAAACAAACAAACACAAGGAACACGAGAGGATATCAGAGGCTCGAAGCGTAATGCGGGTTACTGGGAAGGTTACCATGGACACAGTACGTTCTGGCACTGGAGTGGAGTTCAGGCAGGGTTCTTATAGGGCGGTGATTGCAGATGGTTTGCAGGTGTGCTGAGGGGAGACAGGGAACAGGTGCGCTGTCGACTGGGAGCTGGACGCTCCAGCGATGATCGCCAGGGCCTCAAGGTGGCGCCAGAGGGATGGTTAGGAGGGGGAACCGTAACAGTTTCTTTGCATGCTGATTCATTATTCGTCTCTCATACCAGAAATTCATTGAGACACTTCCATAGGTAAGATTTATTGAAAGAATGTGAGCACATCTCTACCTCCCAAAAATGTAGACAATTCATCACAATTAAGAAGATTCTCTGAATCAATGAGGGTTAAAATTAAAGAAAATGGCCTGTACGGTTGATAAACAATATGGTCATAAAAGTAAGATTGAATACCAATGGGTGGATGTTATGAAGTGAAAGTAATCCATCGTGAGAGCATTAGTCTTGTGTATCTAGTGATGATCTATAGCACCTGTTGGTTTGACTCTTGTCTCTTGCACCAGTCATTGGCTACATGTACACAGAGCCCAGACAGCCATTACCTGACCTTTGAAATCCCAGTGATGTTAATCATACTCAGAGAGTCTCCCGGGTGTCTTTCTGAACCCCCCTGCTGATCCTAAGCCACACAAACTCCACTATACGCCTTGGTGGTGCTGTCCAAGGTCCTGCAGCTACAAGCAATAAGAAAACTTTAGAAAGGTTTTTGGTAACCTCATGGGATAAAACAGCCATTCTCAGCTGGTGAATGTGTAAACTACAGTCTGTGTTGATGTGTCTCCATGTTGTCACATACTGTATATCATTCTCATGTTGAAGACAGACTGGGAGCCTGCAAGGATGATTTAGTATTCCTTTAAATTGAGGACATTTGTGATTGGGATTGTTGATTTGTGAAACAGATTGATCTCAAAGCGCTTTGCATACATTGCATACATAGCTAGTATAAAATCCTCAGTTTACCCAATAGCCATTATTTTCAACATCCAAGATTTAGACAGTTGCGGTTCTCAGCTTTTTGCCATTGGCAAACTTGGAAAAAAACACTTTTCAGTACACAATACATAGAGTATGTTTTGGTCTGAGGAAGGCTCTAAAAACATTTTCCCATTTATTGATATACTGTATGTATAAAAAAATGTGGCTTATGACACTGTGCACAGTACAATTCCATTTCACTGGAATTTCAATATTTCCCTTTGGCCCTACTTATGAACTCAAAATGTCATTTTGACAGGGGTGAAGGCTTTCAAAAAAAGCACTTGATGAAATTTGATTTGGTATCATCTGAGATAAAAGAGTAGAGGAGAATCGTGAATTATTACTATGCCAAACAGGCCTCCTTTGGGAGGCGCAGGCTTCTAGTGTCTCAACAGCTCTTCATAACTAACATAACAATATCCTGCCTCATAAAAGTTTTGAAGTTTGATGTACTTGACTCACAATAATATCATCAATATCCGTTTGGAAGTAGGTTTATAATCATTCTAGTGGCTATCTCATAAAACACAAATGCCTCTCGTCCTCCATGCATACCCCACTTCCCCAATACCTGTGACCTACGTAAACATACACCTGCTGATCCCTCACCTGAACCATCACCTGGTGCGCTGCCACCTCTAGTGGCAATAAATGTGACAGCCCAATAATCAGTCAGACACTGACAGACAATTGGCTCCTATCATTATTACAAAATAGTTTTAGATTGCTTTCACAATCACCCACTAATCCGGTAAAACATGAATTTACCAATTTGCCCTTAAAGGTGGTCATTTGGACACCAGGTGGACAGTAGACATCAATATTGTTTAAGTAGGTGTTGTGATTCCAGAACAGTTAAACCATGGACAACAACCCAAGCCTAAAATTACAGATACTGTAGCGATTGTGCTGGTTATGATTAATATCTCCAGGCAATCTCATTAATATGTCATTAAAAAAAACACCCGTACGGAAACCTGTCCAGATGGTCAGTTAAAGAGCAAACCATTATGCACTATATCTTTTTAATATGAGAAATGTTCTGTGTTGAAAGTTGACCATTCGATGTGTGCCCTTGGCATTGCTAAGAAAACAATCTTTAAAAAAGTATTGCCCCCAGAAAAAATTTACATTATAGAATGAAATGAAAAGTCTGCCTGCCCGCTGGATACCTGCAGCATGAGTGATAAATAATGATGACGCTTTTCCATGCTTTTTTACTCTCCAATGGTCACATTGCCCCCTGTTGTTTTTAAATTGTAATTACATGAATATCTGGTTTTAAACACTGAAGAGGCACCACCTTATGATAAAGCAATAAAAATCATTACTGTTTTTTACATTGGTATGGAAAATATTGTCTTACATACAAAGCTCTAGCCTATCTTTAAATGCCATACCATAAAGTACATTACTGTCTGAGCGTTTTGTGACTGCTTGTATAAAAATACTAATTGATTTTCGGGAGGGAAGAACCATCCACCATGATTCAACTTGTATGACCTACAAGCTCTTAAGAAATCCATAAATCTCAAACCCAGATTCTGAAAACTAGTTGAGTAATTAATATTGACAGGAAGGAGCAGTGCATCTGAGACATGGCTTATACTGTAAACTCTTTATGAGTCACTGACCACTGGGGATGTGACTAACCTAGAAATAAATTGATATGTGACTAATTGCATATTCATATTGAAGTTTCATTATAAAATTCCATAATAAACCACATTTCAAGATACAGGTAGCAAGGAATTGTGAGTATTCAAGAAAATAACATCTCTCTTTGCGCCCTCTTTTAACCACAAAAAAAACTATAAAGAGAAAGAAATTCTCTCTCAGTTTCAAATACACATTTTGGGGTATTTTAACGGAAATAATGTACAAAAACAATGACAACCTTCAACTAGCAGTAAACGTTTTTTTAAATGTTTTCCAAAAAGACTCTCTTCTGAGACAAATGAAGACAGGAACACCATATTATCCCATGCTGTGATATAGATGACACTGGAAGCAAAGATGACGGTCTCTTCCATCACCACTAAATTGTCATGGGAACAATCTCTCCCTGACAATGGTTTAGCAAAGGTAGCCTACTAGCCTACTACCATTGAGGACACCGAGGACATGACCCTAGTCATTTTGAGCTATGGTTTAACTGGTCCTATTGTGAGTGAGTTTGTCAATGGTCAAATTTCTCTCTTACTGTCACAATGTACATCCCTCAAAACTTTTTAAACTTGCTTTTAATCTTTAACTATTTTTATAGTTGTTTTTACTGACTTTGCTTTTGTTTTACTTATATATACTTTTATATATTATATTATATATTTATCTATCTATTCTTGTTCTCTCCATGGAATGTAGTGTCTTTGAGTACTGAGAAAATTAATTATTATTATTATTATTATTATTATTATTATTATTATAGGCAACTGTATGTAACAACTAGGATGTGCTACATATGCCTATCACCCATTGATAATGGAGTGCAGCCAATCAGTCACTATCACATTCGCTCTGTCTCCACTTCAAAAGTTCCCCACCAGTTCATATGATGACATTTCTGATGTTTTGATAGACAAATTAGTATTTCAGCAGGTACAAGTGTTCCTCTCTTCTTGAATATAGTAGCCTACCCGTGGAATTGTTTGAAGGAGATATGAAATGCAGGGCCTACTCAATCCTGTGCCTTCCCCAAGTCACTTGTGTGTAGATCTGAGAAGATTGGATAGATGGTAATATCTCCGTCTCCACTGAGTTTTATGTCCACCAGCTTGATTATACTGTATCTATTCAATCTTTGAGATCTACACAAGTAGTAGGGGGTAGGATTTGTTGTCTGGAATGGGCAGTGGTTACAGAAGGGATAGCTGTGGGGGCAGTGGTTACAGAAGGGATAGCTGTGGGGGCAGTGGTTACAGAAGGGATAGCTGTGGGGGCAGTGGTTACAGAAGGGATAGCTGTGGGGGCAGTGGTTACAGAAGGGATAGCTGTGGGGGCAGTGGTTACAGAAGGGATAGCTGTGGGGGCAGTGGTTACAGAAGGGATAGCTGTGGGGGCAGTGGTTACAGAAGGGATAGCTGTGGGGGCAGTGGTTACAGAAGGGATAGCTGTGGGGGCAGTGGTTACAGAAGGGATAGCTGTGGGGGCAGTGGTTACAGAAGGGATAGCTGTGGGGGCAGTGGTTACAGAAGGGATAGCTGTGGGGGCAGTGGTTACAGAAGGGATAGCTGTGGGGGCAGTGGTTACAGAAGGGATAGCTGTGGGGGCAGTGGAGGTGTGTGCAAATAGGGGCAGAACTGGGAGGGAGAGAGACACTAAGGTCTGCAAAAAATAAGATTAAGCCTCATGAATTCTGATGAAATCTATCATATGTTTCATATGCTCTGATGATATTAGTTGCATTTTGGATTAAGACAACTTGCAGCAACTTTGTCCCTTTTAAATAGGTTTATTTTGTTATAATAGTTTTATTAATGAGAAAAGTTAATTCTCCAGGGTCTTTAATAAAAAATACTTTGTGCACTGTTCAGAGTGCACAAACTACACACTGGAGAAAATAATCTAACTCTATCCCTGTTAAAATTGGCAGAAAGGAGCAATTGCAGTAAGCACTTATGGTTAGAATATATAATAGTGACTACCAAGACAACATTGTGCATGGTTGTGGTTAGTGTGATCCATTACAGTGTGGAGATACTCTGTCCTCAGTTTGGTCCAGTGAAGAAGAGGATGATGATGATGATGATGATGATGATGATGATGATGATGATGAATGGGTTCTCACATGGGTAGTATCGGCTCTGTTTGTTGTTAGGTCACCTCCGGATGTTGGCTGCTCAAGTCTCTCCTCAGAGTTGTTTGGGGATGTACCTGTAAAGCACACTGCCCAGAGAGAGGAGAGAATTTATTACATGTATAGTCTAAAGACTGTCATTCAACCATGAGCCATTATGTCTCTAGGGCAAGAAGGCTATACGTAACAAATGGGAATCCATAAGACCACGCCCCTCACAGTGGAGAAAGCTACAGGGTTGTGCCATTTACACCCAGCAAAAATACCCCAAACTTATCCTCACTGTTCTCTTAGAACAACCTCCTTGACCCTCACCAATCCGGCTATAAGGCTGGGCACTCTACTGAGACTGCTCATTGCTGTCATGGAGGCCCTCCACTCTGCTCGAGCTTCTTCCCTCTCCTCTGTTCTCATTCGTTTGGACCTGACTGCTGCATTCGACACAGTAAACCACCCGATCTTTCTCTCCACCCTCTCAGAATTGGGCATCTCTGTCTCTGCACTCTCCTGGTTTGCATCCTACCTGGCCGATTGCTCTTACCAGGTGACCATTATGTTATATGGGCCAATATGTCAGCAGACAATTGTGGCTATGTGAAAAGTTGAAATTAAAACGGTTAATATAAGAATTAAGGTAAGGGTTATGGTTATGGTTATGGTTAAGGTCAAGGTTTAGGGCTGGGTAGTCCCAAGGATCCCACTTAGCATCTCTCATTATGGATGTTGGGCTTTAGTGATTGTAATGATGATGTTTCTGATATTGAAGAATAAGATCCAATGGTGCGTGGAAGAAGGCAGATACTCAAATTGAAAGTTGAATAAAGACAATTTATTAGTCAAGTTGACTTGGGACACCAAACTACTGTCCAAGAGAATGGTCAGCAGGGAAGTGGCAACTACAAAGAGTTTGCAGTCAATTTTATAGTAGGTAATAAACATGATACCAGGGATAAGGCTCATCTCAATTAGGCTTGGCACCAGTGTGTCTGACATGTTATCAACAGAGATCTTGGGGTCTGGTACCCCTTGTTGTAAACCACATTCCAAGGGTCACTCAGGAAAATACATACTAACAGTGATACAGTTCACAGTAAATAACACTGACCTGACTCAAAACTTGAGTAGTGAGTAGAGGGCAGATCCACTTTTTGCTCCATTAAAACACTATTAGCCTCAACCTTAGAGAGAACACAAACATGACATTTAATTGAGCTGATAACAAACAAACTTCTCTGAAATTAATTAATTGCAGTCTTTCTTCATAGAATAGAACATTGGGTTTGTGGGTCAGAGTAAAATGGATATAATCCATTATATGTGCACAACTGTGTTGGATGAGAATCTCATTGCCTCCAGACTAGAGAACTTGTTGGCAGGTTAATTGAGAGAAATGCACTTTACCTTTGAAAGGTCATGATGGATGTGTTTGTCACTTGCAGTGGCTTCTTCTCATAAACGTCCTCCTCCCCTGTCTGGATTTCCATGACTTGATCAAGAGGGGTAGAGAGTGTCTCCTTTGTAGCCTGTGAGTGTCAACCAAATTAAACAGCAGGTGGTCAATTAAGCACTTAGATTTACACATACTAAGGTTCGGGTCATTTTCGTATAAGATTATACACTATTGTCCTGAATTGACTAATTAAGACACTTACAGTGTGTGTTTCCTTACATTTACTGTATATTCATTATTCTTCTGCCTTTTCTCAGATAGATATTATGTTGGGATGGAAAGCGGATTAATAATGACTACTGGACATTTTAGTTAGTAGGCCTATTTATGATTATTTTGTATTCTATTTTTGCAGCTTCATGTAAAAACTCCTGGTAGTTGATAATGTTATCAGAATAGATAAGGATGACTGGAATTTACCTTACAACTTTTCTGTGGCATGTTGATAGTTCTTTATCTTCAAGTATAAACTTTCACTGCAAATGTTGCGTTTTTGATCTGTGTGCGCCACTACGTATTAAATAAACCCACCTCACGTCATAAGACTGCATCCCATGCTGCAGTCTTAAAGTAGCCCCACTGTGTATTGTACTACTGATAGGCTTACTAACGTAATAGAATAATCATTAAATCGTTAAAAATGTACATAATATGGTATTTCTAATATTGTTATATCTGTCAATAAAAACAAAGTATTTCAGAATGTACAATACAGGTCTATGCATGCACTCTATAAGCAACTTCAGAAATCCTATTTGCTAAACATGCTCTACTTTTGACAGAAAAACGCTTAAAAAACCAGATAGAGATAACCAGAGATATACACGCCTCTGAGATCTATTTTAGATGATGCTGTAGCTATATAAATAAAAATGAAAAAAAACTGAAATTGTTATTGTGTGTGTGTGTGTGTGTGTGTGTGTGTGTGTGTGTGTGTGTGTGTGTGTGTGTGTGTGTGTGTGTGTGTGTTTCCGAGGTCATACGCATATCCCAAGTAGGAGGAATACTTCTCCAGTAGATTTTTTTTTTCCAGCTCAAGCTAGAAACTGCATATTGCGCACTCTGAACTACATATGAACTGAATAAATCAGATTGTTTGGCAACTTTGTTAATGCCCCTCCCCATTTGCTCAGTGCAATTCAGTCATATAATATGAACAATTTGATCGATTGGATCAGAAATAATTCTTATCTTATTTGTTGTCATCCTTGAGCGTCTTCCCACTCCCAGTGCTCTTATTTGCACACGCACCTCCACACACCTGGCACGACACTCCCTCCACTATATCTTGCACCTCCATGACTTAATTCCGATTCTCCAAGTGAATTACGGTAGCCATATACCATCTAGCCAAAACGCAAAAAACGCACTTGTCCGTCTTCAAAACAGTCCGTAGTGACACCGCAAGTTAAGCTATCTGATCGGACTCACCGGTAGTAGCTATCTAGCTAGCTACCGTGCTCATGATTTAATTGCTTAAAAGTTCAAATACTTTGATAGATAAGAAATTTAATTGACATTGCGAGATTATTTCGACAGTATTTGCTATTCCAGTTATTTGTTATTTCAAGCAGCTAATTTCAGGGAGAACTTTGTCAGAAAGAGAGGGCGAGCGAACGGGTCATATGCCCCAGCAAAACTAGAACAATTTGTACCGCAGCAGCCAGCAACGTGTTGCAATGCAATGGAGTCTTACATTAAGTTCACAAATCAAAGTCAAGGGAGGGACCGCATTTTCAGGTATGTCTTAGTCCTTTAGTTGGCTTAGTAGTTAGTCAGCTATCTCTTAAAGCCAATTACTGACTTCTTCAAAACGAGCCAGCAGCTACATAGTTGATCAATTCTGTATTTTCACGTTATTTGGTGTCTGCTATTCTATTCCAGGGCAACCCAATATGCATGCGTATTATGGAAGTATTTACTTCGTAACAATTCTGCAAGAAAAGATCTTTTGGTAAAGGTTCAGAGTCTGGAGTCCAACATGAGTTCTGGACGGAAATGTGAGTTTAAAATCGATTGACACAGGGTTTGGACAACTGTTTGAAAATGTTATTTTAAATTATGGGAGTTGAAGAATCACATTTGGATACTTAGTTATTGCATAGACCTTAACTAATTGGAATTGTGCATGTTGCATAAGGTATTGTCTGCTGGCAACTGTAGCTTGTTAATGTTACATAATCGTGTCAATTAGGCTCATCTTATAATGAGAATAGATTGGCCCATATACATTGTCTGAGCATGCCATGTATGGCTATCATTTTTTTTTATTGTGATACTGGCAAATAGGGTTGAAAGAATATGCCCTTTTAGCAAATATGTTAGCAAATCTCAGACAAATGTGTGCTGAATTCCCATGCCTTTGTTCTTTCTTTCAGTGTTTAGGCTGGGGAATACAGTGAATTCCATTGAAGCTGCCAAGCGAACCTTGCATCTCTCTGACCCTGTGCTGCGCCTGTGCCTTACAGTGGCCAACCTCAACCGCGCCCTCTATTTCATATGCGACAATGTGCTCTGGGCCAGGAATGTTGGCCTTGTCGGTGATATCAACAAGGAACGCTGGAGCATGAATGCCTCTTGTTTCTACTTCCTGTCCTTGGTTATGAGTTTGACCAGAGATGTGTATGTCATTTCCCAGATAATGGTACAAAGAGCAAGAGATAAGCGCTTTCAACAGAGAGTCAGTCAGCACCTCAGTGACGCCCCTGATGTAGCTTGTGTTGTTATCCCTCAGCTGGATGCTTTTCTGTTCCTGCTTATTGAGAGCCTTAAAAGCCATCCTTCTGTCATCCTTGACACATTGAAAAACGTCTGCGATCTTTTCATTCCTCTGGACAGGTTGGGCATATACCAGTCAAACCCAGGGGTGGTGGGCTTCTGTGGGCTGATATCCTCGCTCTTTGGAATAGTGTCAGTTTTGCAGCCCAGCCTGAAAATGAAACCTTAACCAAGAGTTAAAAGATAAATAAAAAGAGCTAGAACGTTTCAAAAAGCATGTAAAAGACAATTGCTATGGCAGTCAAACACTGGTGAGACAGGTCTTTACTGAGGTACTGTGCGACTTTCAATATCATCACCTCAAGAGGAGTTCACTGATGAGAACAACCCTGTCTTTACCCTTGTACTCTAATTTGCGTAATAGCTTTTGGGACAAGCTGCAGCCCATGGTTGGTTACATGGGTATGTTTAGAATTTTCTCTAAAAAATATATTCTTACAGTAGCAATCCTAGTAATAGTTTGTCTTTTTCAGAAATTTTGCAATCAGGAAGACATGAAACTGCTTTGTAAACCTTGGTATAGCAGTGTTCAAGCAAAGACCACTCAATTACTGGTGCGAGTTGAATTATGCAGCATTGTTCCACTAACACACCAAGCACTAACTAATCAAAACTGTAGTACGTCTTGATAATTCCAACACCAAAATGTAGCACCTTGAAGCTTTGTGATTTCCTACAGCCTCTAATTTATACTGAAAGGGAAGAATGCACTTTGAAAAAAAGCCCTAATGACGTAGCCTAGCCTTGCTCTAGATCTATCCTACAGTAGATGTGCTGTAGACTGCTCCTGTGACTATTGTTGTCGTGCCGCAGGCCTACATGTTTGGGATTACAATGTCAGTCATAGTTGTGTGCTAAGCAGCACCAGGCTACTGTGTTGTTCAAATTGACTGAAATTAAGTTAAGTTTAATTATTTAGGTTGTGACCAATTTGTCTAAAAGTATTTTGTTATAGTGTATCTAATGAGTATTTTGTTGTCTTGACTAATTGTCAAATGTACTGTATGTGTCTTTCTTCATTGTTTTGTGTAGCCCTACGAACAACTAACAGTTGAATGAGTAGACATTGTTGTTTGTGTATGACATTACAATTGATCAAGTGCTGAAAAACTGATGTTTAGGCCAGTATAACACTTCCCCATTAACTGTTATCTTCTAACTTAATAGCTGTTGGACACACACCATTGGTCAACACACACTGTCTACCTCCTTTTTTTTAGAGACATTTATTATACTGCCTGGCACGGTGCCAGTGATATGGCCTAACAATCAGTATTTCACAAGCAATTTATTTATTTTTTATCTGTAACAAATCTTGTTAGCGGAATACAATGTGAATGATTGACATTTTGTAACTATTAGCATCATTAAATGTTAAGATCTATACTATGTATCATGAACAACAAATTTGCAAATAAAATCTTCCATAATGGAAGAGACTTAATATACTTCTATGCAAAATACACTGTATGTAACAATGTTTTGAATTAAATGTCTTAAAATAATAAAGAGGTCTCATTGGAACTTTTATTTTTGTCGATAAAGAAATTCAATTTGATGTAAAGATATGTTCAGGCTAACCCTAACCCTCCCTGTCTTCGATTATGGTGACAATTGACATGCACGTGGCAGCCTCAGTTCTTAAACCACCAGACTTGGTTTATCCTTAACTGCTCTGCGGTTTATTTCAAGGGATAGTTTCTGCACCCACCATTGTCTTTTGTATCAGTTTGTGGTTTGGGATTCTTTGACTTTGACAAGGCCTTGACCATTCTTGGATTCTTTTAAAACTTAAATTTTTACCTCACATCATTGCTTTTAAGGTGACCCAGTGGTGATTAGACGGTCTCAGCTTGCTCTTTTTTTTAATGCCCCTACAGAATTGGGAAAAACTGCTTTTAGCTACTGTGACCCAGACACGGAATGATCTTCAGTGTAGGCAGGTTAGAGCACGTTGTCCCTTACACTTGTTTTAAGTCCTTTGTTAGGGGCCAGCTCACAGAGACATGCTCTCGTTTTGATTAATTCATGTGTGTTTTTTGTATTTTACTGTATTGTCTTTTTAAGGGGTTGCTTTGTAATCATATTTGTATTGTAAATAGAGCGCACCTGCAGAAGAGAACTGTGTCTCAGTGTGTCTCCCTGGATAAATAAAGGTTAAATAATATGTAAAAATCAGTTTTGCTCAAAAGATCATTCGATTGCAAGATTAGGCTGATAAACTGTATGTTTGTAGATGATGATCATAGAGACAAGTGTTACTGTTGGACTTTGTTTTATGGTACAGAAATTAGGCTTTTAGGTCTTTGATTAGTAATAACATGGTAGAATGGTAATTACACAATAATAACCTATGATTTAGTTAGGGTTAGGATTTGGGATCCACATGGCACCATATGGTACTGGGTAGTTACCAGACAGTTGTCTGTTACCACATCATTCTAGGCCCCCTACTCTTCATTCTCTACATACTCTCTCTTGGACAGATCTTCTGCAAGTTTAACCTGGATTTTCACTGTTATATATGTCGATGACACACATCTATGTCAGTACCAAATCCCTACTAAACCCACTCCTGGCCCACACTTAATCCTGCCTCTCAGCCATAAAAACCTGGATGCAACACAACGTTCTCAAACTTAACAGCAATAAAAACCGAGCTCTTCTTCATTCATTGAGGCATCAAATCTGTCCTCAACAAAGATAGCAACCTGTCACTCATTTCTTGAACCTTCACAGTTTTGATGAGAAGGCACTCTCCAGGGCTGTCTCCAGGCTCGGGAACTCACTCCCCCATCCATCCGTAACTCCGAATCCATAAACATCTTTCAATAACACCTCTTTCAATCAGGCCAAGAACATTTTTCAATCACGCCGTAAACATCTTTCAAACACGCCTTAAGAGTTCTCCCTGGCCTTTTCATAACCTCAACTGTGTGTCACTGTGTGTCACTGTGTGTCACTGTGTGTGTGTGTGTGTGTGTGTGTGTGTGTGTGTGTGTGTGTGTGTGTGTGTGTGTGTGTGTGTGTGTGTGTGTGTGTAAGAGAAAGAGAAAGAGAAAGAGAAAGAGAAAGAGAAAACGAGAGAGTAAGTGGGTGTGAGGGTTTCTGGGTAATTGTGGGATTCTTTAAGAGTCCTGTAGGTAACATTCAAGCTTTCTATGTTTAATAGGTAGCGGATCAGGGAATGTGACCCTGAAAAGAAACATTTCATTGAAAAGGCGTTTTCGAAAACAAGTGCATATAAACATGTTGTTACTGCCAGGGGTGTTCTAGGGGAGTCGACTTAATTTCTTTATCTCTTTCTGTGCATGCAGAAACACAACAGCTAATGTCCTACACTTCCTCTCAAAAGAGAAGAGCCATCCAAATACGCCAAGTCTAATTGAATAACCATTGTATATTCCATAAATTTGTTCAGTTCAGACATGAGTGTTCCTGACTGAACTTGAACCTACTTTGTTCAATTGATTACTCCCCATCAGGATACTTGTATACTTTGTTCTAGACTACTACTACATATTGATGTTTTTACAAAAGTATATACATCCTAAATATATACAAATATAACATATTTAACAAACTTTTTTTTTTACTATCTTAAATTATGCATACAGTTTTTCTCAGTGGCTTGAACACATTTTTTGAAACAGTATTCAACTTTTGAAAACAGTTTACACATTCCCCTAAACAGTTAACAAGTTTGCCAAAACACCACATTTATTTTACGCACACACATAGTACTGCTCTCTGTTACATAGAATATGAACGCTTACTATTAATATAAATCAAATGAATCTAAACTATTTATTTAAATAGCTATTTACCAAGCAGATGGTTACAACAACAAAAACTGCATTACTGTCAATTCAACTGTTGAGCAATAAGAGTTTATATGTATGGAGTAGAGATTCACTATAATAGGAGATTAATGTCAACACTCAATGGATGTTTGTGTCTTGTGTAGAGAGTTGTGCTAACTGTTTTGCAAAATGTTATACTGTTGTGCTCATGTATATTATTGTGGTGGGCATATTTCATTCAAATGGTGTAAGCAATCGTAGGACTGCAACAAAAGCACTCTAACATCGCCATCTTGAGGAAATATGTAGCATTTAAAAACAAGACAAAAATGGATGGAAAGAGCTTTATTCTTTATTTTTACAGAGACAAATACATTTTTGTAGGCTTTTTTTCTAGAGGAAGAGGTGGTGATGAAGCATCCCTCACTGAAAATTGCAAAAATATATATTTCATTTCCCTTCTTGTCTGTCTTGAATAGACTGAGGAAATTGTGCAAAGGAGGAACCAACACAAAGAAAACATGAAAAGCAATAAATAGTTACACAAATTTGTTCTCATAGGTAGACAAATTGCAGTGACTTATACTGGACAAGAAATTTCATTTCACATTTCTATTGAGACATTTATTTTTCCAATATTGACAACGCACCAGGGAGAGGCAGTTTTCTTTAAAAGAATCCGGTTGTTTGATTTGTATGTTATAATATTCACTATATGAAGTCATTTTGCACTTAAGAACAGGGAATCTTAGCAGTTAGTTAAGACTTCTTCACCCACAAGCCACAAACAAGTTGTTTGCCTACATCTGAAAAATACAATTTATGGACCATTCATTTGAGTGCATACATTTTGTTTCCACTGCATGTCATGAAATCTAATTAATTATGAAAGACAATACATAAAAAAGCCAATGTGACTCCGATTTTCCTAATAGAAGGCACCTAGCTATCTCCTGCACATATCACAATTAGCACTTATTCAGATGAATAGCCCCTATGGCCCAGTCCAATACTGCACAACACTGTGCTAGCCTCAAATCTGACCATGTGCTTCCCAAAATACCACAGTAGCATACATTTAATTTACGTAAGGACATTTAGAACTCAACCAATTAAAAAACAAACCAAGCTGTGATCAGAGAGCTCACCCACTACATGTCATGATTCCAGGAGTGTCAAAACGTTTGACAAACCTTTCAGCCACCAGCTCTAAAACCAGCTAGTTATGGACAGTGGTTCAGAGTAGCGTTGGATGAAAAGGCCCTTACTTCACACAGTCAAGATTCTTTACTCTGTCCATGATTATCCAACAGATATCCACAGACCACTTGGATTATGAAGGAAATTAACAGAAATTAACCTATAACAAACACAACAAGGATTAGGACTCATATGGTAGAGGAATACAACAACTTTGTATTCTAACACTTACAGATGCTGAGACATAAAATGCAGTATTGAAAACATCCATTAACTTAAATACAGCATTTCCTTCAACCTAAGAACAAGAGAACTAGAAATATAAATTGGCTTAACACACTTAACTGGGCAGATGTATAAAACATAGAATACGTTTCAGAGAATAGGGCTTGAGCCATGGAAATGTGCGGCAGGTATGTTAAGGCAAAAATGAACTTTTTCTTCCCATGTGAACCCATCTTAAGACAGCAATTAAAAAGCAAGATAGTGTATACAAACAGCCACATTGATTTCAATAGTGCTTGAATGAGGAGTCACTGTATTTGAAAATATATCTTCAAGTCAGAACTTATCAAAGTGAACTGCATGAAATCATGATGGTCACAGGTACATACATAGAGTTGTTTGTAATGTGGTCTCGTTTGTTTAAAGGCATCTCCACCAACACACCTGGTAGCACAATGTAACATTCACTGTTTCAAACTGACAATTAACTATCCAATCTTGGCAAATTGTAACTTTTTGCTAGGGTTGAAGTGGATAGTATTCCATGTGACAACAACATGGAATAAAATGCATCTTCCAACAGAGCATTGTCAAGAGATAAATTCACACAAATCAGAACATACATGAGGAGATGGATAAGCAATTGACCCTGTGAGCTCCATTAAACTCAGTCTGCAAAATCTCATGGAATTTTTGTATGTATGGAGGATGTACAATCAGCAGACTCAAGTGTTAAACTTTAAAGCATTGCATTTTTTAACTGTATAAAAGCAATCCCAAGGGTGATGCTAGACAGAATACTACATTAAGCTTTGTACCAACAAAACAGCCTTTGGGAGTAAAATGTTCTGGCAACCCACCAAGTCTTGAAAATGTAATGGAATATTGATTCATATGACATTTCCTATTCAGATTAGTGTCCTTGGCAATGTAGTGGTTCTATCAGAAGCAAATGATTATACTGTAAGACTTGTGAGGATGGCACTTTCCCCTAACCTACCAATGTCATGATTCATTCAAGATTTTGTCAGCAGATAGAAAGCAGTTTCAGTACCCTTGGCCGTATTTGGTTCACGTTTCATGAAGAATGTCTGAATTACTGCAAACAGAAACCTAAGACTGAATATGACTATTGGGTCAGAGGCAAATGTACATAGGACGTTTGACTGGCATGTCCGATTAACGACATGTACTGACGTGTTTCAGCTCTAACAGATAACTTCATGTTCATAGAGTTCTGAGATATTTTCACAGAAACATTAAATATCTTCCAGGTTTCCCTAATCTTAATCCAGTGATTACAACCCTCTCTATAGGAATCAAGATCTTATATCATTATTTTACATTTATACATTCAGTGGAACAGCAAACCACAAAGTGTACAGTATACTTAAATATAACAGACAGAAGACTGGGTATGAAGAGCATGTGTTTTCATCTGTCCATATGATTGTACCATCAAACCAATATGCCTTTATGTGTAGCCACGGCAATAGACACAATGATAAAAGCATCTGGGCAGGAGAGGTCATGTACATTTTGCATTATGGGTAGAAAAGGGAATTTGGCTTAAATTGTGTCATCTAACCATTTATGCGGCACAACAAATTCCAACCATCACACAACAACACTCATCCTTAAAAACTATAACAGTAAAGGGCTTCATTTGATCACGAGTCGGTGGTCTTGGCCCACTTCATATAAGAGAACTTTGCTCCTCTACGCCATCAACACTGGGAGGAGTAAAGTGAATATGTTATTCATATGTGATTCCAGGTCCTTAGTACTCCAGGATCCAGGCTTGGCTAGGTAGTCTCTTAGTCCACGGGGAGTCTTTTGGTCCATTGATAGCATCCTGGGGTGGAGTGAAGGCCAGATACTATGAGGGTGCCTGTGTACGGTCATAATCCAGGATGAGGCCTTTGATGTGAGACAGTTTCTGGTGCAGGTACTCGCATCGCTTCTTCTCTTCTCGGTAACCAGGAAACTTCTGCAAAGACAAGACACATGGGCATCAGTGTGCTGGCATTATGAGAAGACTGTGTGATGACGTGTTGTACTGAAGTGTTATCTTCACAATGGAGCTCTTTGTGATACATACAGGCTTATTCAATATAAATGGTTTGCCCATGTATTCATTACTCACCTTCTTATACTTTCTGTATTTCTGCAGAATTTGGTCCTCCATGAGCTGTGAGGGTTTAAAGAATATGTTACATTTAGTAAAAACCTTGAAAATAAATCAAGTTCGATCTTGGAGTGTTTAACAGGAACTGTTATTAGGTCCTATATGTGGTTGTGACATCAGCTCCTTTCCAGTAGCATACCTTGTATTCTTGTGTACCAGGGGACATAGTGTTTATCTTTGAGCCCAGCTGAACAAACATCTCTGTGATGGTACCGATCCGGTCGTGCAGAGCTCTGTACTCATCATACTCCGCACAGAAATCCTCCTTATACTGTTGCCGCTGCTCTGATGCTGTTATGGTGTTGTACTTTCTGAAAAGAGAGACATCAACATCCTGTGAGCTGTCATTTTCTACCACAGGCAGTCGACGCATCATGGAATTATCACATCAGGGGCAGGAATTTAAGATATTACTGTCCCCAGCAGGTGGCACTGTCGATTAGCGGAGTGAATTGTCTTTGAGATGTGTTCTCAAGATGTAAAAATGTAAGACATTAGATCATTTGTTTTCTAAGTCCTTCTCAGTGAAGCTGCACTATTACTGCACATGTGACAGCCCATTTAAAACATTCACATTTTCCACAATTTATGTGAAGGTTTTCAGGCTGAACCCAACCCTAATGGAACATATCAGTTTCTTTTCACAACAAAATGGTTAAAATAGCCAAACCATGAAACAAAAACATGAAACATTTAGGCTGCAGATGGTACCGAGAGAACCTGAGGCCTTGGAAGCACACACTGGCTTTACTTTGACCATGTTTACAGTTGGAATGCATTTCAAATAACGTATCAACCCTGGATTCAAACTCAGGAACCCTGGGTGGCTCTGGAGGACCTATGAGGCAGACTGTTTGAACTTACATTAAATAGTCGGGTCGCTCCTCTGGTGAGGTACGAGTGACAGGTGTTTTTGCCCCCTCATGGTCTGGAGATAAACACACGCAGAGGGGGAAAAAATGGTTAATGTAATCTGCCAATGCAAACGTGATAAAGCTCACATCATACCAAGGCTGATGGAGTCGTTTATCACTGCTACTGATAAGAGACCTGCTCCCAAGGCAGGCCGTGACGCCAGCGCCAGAGGGGGAGGCAGCGCAGCCCGCTGACTCGCTGGACCGTGGGTCACCCAGCTGTTCCACAGTCAATCATCTACAGACTAGCTCGGGAGGGCAGGGCCAAGCGGAAGCCACACACACACACACACGCACACACACGCACACACACACACACACTCTCCACTGGAAATGCACTTTAAATCACTGGTTTATTGTTACTACTGCAGTTTGCCATAACAGGAAATCTAGAATTTTCTCTGAACCTCTTTGAAGTTTTATAATAGTGTGAAAAGTGTCCTACTGTATTTTCTGTTGAAATAGAAATGGATATTGGATATTGGATATCTGCGGATATTTGCTTGTTTGTAGTATACATGGAAAGTGTTTATTAAAGTGTTTAAGTATATGGAAAGTGTTCATTTATATGTATGCAAATAATCATGTTAAATCATTAAACTGCTCAGATTTCAACCTGGCCATAGGCCAATAGATATTTCCTCAGAAGTAATGATTATCACCATGTTTTGATTCCACTATCTTTCTCTCTACAAGGTCTCAAAATGATACAGTATGCTAATGTTAAAACAATACATCTTTATCATTGTATAAGAGAGCATGAAAACATGGGTAAAACAATTTGGGAATGAGAATGTACCATTGAAATGTTCCTGGTTCTGTTTCAGGTCAGGACTGGTCTCTATCCAGTCCGTTTTTAAGCGCTCCCGTTCCTTGTCTTTGTGCTTCTTGGACTTCTTCTTTTTATGCTGACCATTGGCCACAAGCTGCGGGTCGGTACAGATGGAGGAGGGCTCAGTCTGCGGGGGCTTGGGGCTCGGTGCTGCCGGAACCTGCTCTGTCCTCCCTGGCTTGGGAACGCTGGTGGGCCCACCCAGTTTGTGCCGTATGTAGAGACTGTTAGGACTCCCCTGGACGTGATTGTTGGTTCTCTCAAACTCTGTTTTGGTCTGTACACTAGTGTTGCCTGGACCGGAGGAGACACGGGCCCCATTGGGGCCAAGGTGTCCATTGGAGGGGGACAGCAGGGGTAAACTCTGGTCTAATAGTCTTTGCTTCTTGGGAGTCTGACAATCTAATGGGTCAGAGGGCACTGGGCGTTTCTGTAAAAAGGGAAAGAGAGTTGTTTTTTTTAATCTCAGATCTTTAAGACATCTTCTTGACTAACACCAACATTCCCAACATTTGAGAGGAACTCCTGAAAAAGGTCGTGACTGAACTGCTGCCAGCATACCCGTAAATACAAAGCAGATGGTTCCACACCAAGAAACTCTCATTCCTCACTCATTCAATCTAATTCTGCTGTGGGTCCACTTATTGTTAAAGGTCATACAGTAACACTGATGCAGACAGGGTCCCACTAACACAGAAATCATGTATTGTAACCTCTACTATGTACATCTGCAGTGGATATATTGTTTTAACTCTAATCAATGGAACTATCTTTTAAAAAAAACCTGTGAGGAACAGTAGAGTCCATTTTAGGTGAGTATTTACCACAGAGAGATTCTTAACAGGGCTGAGCTGTGACGGAGAATCTCCAGGGGTTTTGTGGAATGAATGGTTTGACTGGAAACTCTTCAACTGGCTACTGCTGCTGAGTGGCTGAAGTTTCCTGCAACAAGAAGAGGGAGACATTTTTTTTTTTTTTGCTATTTCGATTAAGCTAGGCAGATAACCTGAGCTTTAAAACTCATTTTGACAGATTTATTAGTGTGTAAATAACGGTTCAAACTTCAATTGTGATATTATGGCTTCCAGTGAAATGAAAGAGGTGGGGCCATGTAAACAGAGGAAAACATAACACAAAACAGGAAGAACGTTTTGGTTACTGTAGCTACAGGATCAAGATCCAACATTTACAAGCTAAGGCTAAGTCTGAGTCCGCCTCAGACTCTCCTGTTTCTATAAATATTGCACAGGAACCACACATTGTCAAGACATTATAGAACACACAACACTCCCACATACTGTATCCAGTTGCAACACACTCAGGCTAGACTCAACCTTAGGGGGACACTGTCAGGTTTGTCAGCATGTTTAAGTGTTGGGGGGTGAGGGGGATGTATCTTTTGTTTCTAGGTTACAGAATACTGATAACATCTACAAGAGGCAGGCACTAAAACAGAGCAGTGTCCAGTGAGGAGAACAATGGTGCCAGATGCAGTCACTGTTAGGCCAAACACTCTCCACTGGCAATCTGCTTCCTACAGCTCCTTCCTCAGAAAGACCTCACTACAACCAGAGTTCAATCATGCCTCCCAGAAGAGCCATAGGGGCCTTTTCAACTATAGGATCAGTGTAATGCCTTCTAAAGTACCACTGAGTTTCGGCAGGAACATTTTTTGACATGAAGCCTGCTGACAGACTAGGCAGTCAGCCAGGATGGTTAATGATCGGATCAGAACGAGGCTGCTTTCTGGGTTCAACTACAGGAATAGATATCTCCAAATGTACTGTCTCTAAAAGAATAATCATATATTGATTGGCTAATTCCGGAGCATGTACATGCAGCAAAAACAACCTGTACACTCCCACATCCAGCATTCTGAGTCAGAGGGGGTAAACAGAAGGGACATATTCAATTGCACAATAAGCCAGGGACGAGAGGAGAAGGAGGAGGAGGGTGGATTGCTGTTCTTCCAAAATGCTCATGAAACAATGCCAAAGTGTTCCGTGGCAGCAGAGGGCACGTACACAGGATGATGATGATGATGTTCACTCGCTCATTCGAAAAAGCTCAGCCTTGCTACTCAAGAGTCCTCCACGTTAATGCTAGTTGGCAACACCATGCAGTGAATATTTTTCCCTCCTCTTTGATGTAGCCATTAACAAATTCATCTGTGCAGAAATATAGTCATTAACAAGCTCTCCTTTCAACGGGATCACAGCAGACTGCCATAGTAATCCACTGGTCCAGCAACCTTAACCCTAGCACGTTGTCAAAAGGCATCAGTGCCCCTTGCTACTGAGGAGAAGTAATCATCCAATTACTGAAGCTTACAAGGTTAAATGAAGATACATTTCAGGCAAGATAACTGTTCGCCTTGACACTAAAGCAATGTTAATATAACAGGGGAATACAAAAGTATTCAGTTGTAAGAAGAATGTGATGCAAAGGATGTTGGTTGAGGATACAGGTTAACATGGATAGTGATGCAAAGTTACAAAACCGCACCGTACCTGGCCAGGAGCCTGTGAATTAGCTGCTTCTCCTCCTCTAGGTAGCCGGGCCAGTCCCTCTGGATGTGCTTGTAGAACTCATCCTTCAGGGTGAAGCTGTGGTCTTTGGGGTTCAATTTAGCAACCTGAAAATCAATGACAAAAACATTTGAACCCACTGCCTCTGTGTACTGTCCAGTCCAGAGGGGGCTGGGGTTGATACAACACTAAATACACAAGAGGGAGAAACGCTACTATCCGTCAACGTTTGACACACCATCAAGCTGTTCTCTATTGTAAATAACGGTGCACAGATACCATCATACTGTAAAATATATGTGTGAATCAAATTGGAGCGCTTTTGCTCTACAGTGTAAATATATACAGCATATTTATATATGTGGCTCTATATATGACTTTAACTTTCTAAATTTGACAGTAAACAGTTAAACCATCACTGTGCACTCTTACAGTAGATTGTCATGCAGCATCAACTCTAGTCTACCCAGAATCCCTCTCAGACCACATCCATTTCTCAGAGTAGTCAGGGCACTGCTGGAGACACCCAGCCCCTCCCCTGTCAAAACACAATCTTCTACTCCAAAGATAATTAAAGCACAGCCCTAATTACAGCTACCAGCAGCAGCGGCACAGTCGCCCCTTGATGACTGCAGTGGGACTCCCAAACATACCGAGCACAGGAAATACGCCTCAAATAAACCGACCATTTTAGCTGCACAACATTTGGGTTGTAAAGGGAGCCATTAGCATTAGCTAGAGGCGCTGCAGAGAGTACATCATTTGTGTTTCCATTTGGAAACCCCTGAAGTGATTTGAACTGTCAATAAAAATGCAGCTGAATCCCGAGGTACTTCTAATGACCACATTAATTCTGTCAATGTGATAGTTGCTATGGTTTATTTCAACGCATTTCATTTACCAGAATGGATGAGCTTCATTCACCTGAAATGCATCACTGATTAATTACACGATGCATTTTTTGTGCATCCTCTTTCCTCGCAGTTACCAAACAAATATTAGTTTGTTCTTTCTCAATGTCAGCACCCTCCACCATGTCTCTCCAGCTCTAACCTGTGTCTACGTTCTGTGTGTTGGAAAGGTGGTCTTACCTCGTCCAGTACTGAGCCGAGGTCAGCCTTGTCCTTGGGACTGGCCCTCTCTCTCTCCAGCCACAGCAGCAGCTCAGGCTTCCTGTAGGGTTTTAAGGCCAGGACATGAAGGATGCGGTCTCTCAGAGATCTTTGGGCCACCGGGCTAGGAGCTGCTGTGCTCCTCTTGTTGCTAGGGGAGTGCTTGTTGCTGCTGTCCATGCTTGACGACAGGCCTGGCTTCCTCGGAATCTTGACACATTTACCTGAAAGAAAACACCACACAAGAAAGCAACATTTGATATGCGAACAATGTTTATAGTCATATAAACAATGTTTACAATGTTTACAGTCATATAGTAGTCATACAGTATAGGCCAATCTGAAGGCAGTTCGTAGCTACTGATACCAAGCTCACACGTTTCTCCCGTTAATGATAGTGATAGTGATTACCACAATTATCACTGGGATAATCCAAAGCTCTCGGAGAACGCAGAGCAGTACCCTGTAAATGCAACGAGAAGGGACGGGAGGATTAGGAATCGGAATCTGGCCGCCTCTCCACAGAATTCTAAATATACTAACACTCCTTTGAATAGCCCAGCGTCTCAACACTGATACAACTCTCTGGCCGGTTTTGCGAAACCAGGTCTGGTCTAAAGGTGAACCAGGGTCCATAGGAGGCCTAACTCGGTGCACTTTGTCCTGACAGATGATGTCTTGTCATATATAGTACAGTGTGCAAACACTACACACAGGAATGGCAACCTTCCAGCCATGCAGGAAATAGCCTTTAAACAAACATATTTAGCCAGATCTTGAACAACCTCCAGTATGCATATACACTCGAGTGTTGTCGACAAGACCAAGCGTGAAGCGCAGTGAAAGGGTTGACAGTGGGGTTAGGCTGCTCCTGTGCAAACAGAAGACCATGGAAACTAAAGCACCTCGCACAGAGAGGCCCTTTCTTCCTGTTGCAGCACTTATTCACCTGGATCCAGGCCAGCAGGACGAGGGCAGTGCTTATAGATATCTCCCAACCATAATCTCATTACAAAGTTTAAGCTCCGCTTTGAAGGTTGCTATAGGACGAGGAAGCACAGCCTCTTCGTGGGGACTATGAGGTATCATCTATCTACTGCATTACGTAAAGCCAGGACTCAAATGGACTGTGCATGAAAGAGCTGATTCACAGTATGACATGTAGACAGAGACGATTAGCAAATGCTGTGAAATATATAACGTTTCTCCATGCTTTAAATGTAACAGTTCGGAAATGTCTCAAGGTGCCTAAACATGTTATGCTTTGCTGTATTATGCAAAATTAGTCTTACCCTCCAAACTATGCTTGACATTTTGAAAGGGTGTAATTTTAATACGCTTTCTTCCTACGGATACATCTCTGCTTTTGCCAAATGCAACATAGTTTCAGGAGCTTTTCAAAACTACCCTGGTTCGAGGCACATATCACTTATTTTAAAAGTAAATGATACTGTTGTAGTGAAATAGCCTGTGTGGACACACTGCAGGAGTGACTAGACGGTTTAAAAACAATTAATTAACAATTTCACAACTAGCTAAAACAATAATGCACTCATGCTAGCATGCTTGAGCGATATAAAAGTGGCTTATATTCAAATACAGTAAACGAGTTTGAATTGTACTGTAGTTGGCATTATCACAAACCTCGGTAAGGCAAGTTGGTGAAAGACATTCTGGACAAGAACTAGTGGAGAGGTGAGGAGTTAGTGTTAGCCTATTACAAGCTGGGGATGACGAGTTAGCCATGGTGCCCAGGTTGGGATTTAAGCCATGACTGGGTTTAACATCTCGTCCAAAGCAACACACAGACTATCCTGAGAGGAGTGCTGTTTAATCACCGACAGCACCTTGATTATTTTAATCTGTCTTCCAGTTAACCTCAATTATTAACTTGCTACTATCGAGTGTTATGGCTGTCAACAAGTTTCCAGATATGTCTTCACCATACATCTACAACCACTGAACATTCAAACATTCAGCAGACACCCTGATAGTACAAAATCAATTCCCATAGAGACAGTATGTGTGCACTCAGTATAGACCGGGCCAATGACCTTAAAATGCCTCTTTCTTTAAAAAATGCTTTTACTGTAAAAGTATTCAGGCCATACATTATATCTAAATCATAGACATTTTCCTACCCTGCAAACTATCTAAAATAGTGAGTTGGTATTTAGAAACAGTTTTGGGATGAGCATAGCATTACTATACCACAGAAATACTGTTGGCCACCACAAGAGGTTTGTGTAGACGGTACAGTATGATATACAGTTCATGACCCTTTCATTTCATTCTCCTTTGAAATCAAGTGTATGGGAACATTACCGTCCATGTGCAAGTTGTGCTCTTAAACTTTACGAAATATGAGACATGTCCATGCTTTCAATTATAGGCTTGGACTGAGAAATGGACTGTGAATGAACATTTGTACTTTTCTTCTGATTAACTGTCATGCACAATTATGTAGTTTGACCTATATTTTGGGCACATGTAGCAAGGACTTGGCGAGGTCAACATGCCAGCTAAATGTGATAGGATTGTCCAAGATCCCTCAAGAGGCCCATTTTAGCAACAGCATGTTCAGCAATTATCATTCACGTTTGGTTGAATTTATGTTTTACACAAAATGTTTTGTTTTTATATAAAAAATACATATATATACACACACACAACAGCCAGTGTGAGCACATAGGAGCTCTAATTGTCATGATCCCACACTTGACTGGTGCAGAGACTGGACAGAGATCTCCTCAAAACAGATATGCACCCCCAATCCTTTATCTACATTGAATACAAACAGACAGTATCTTGATTCTGATCTTGAGTTGGACCTGGAAGTACTTGGGGTGAATGATTTCTTTCAAGAGGATCTACATATATTATTCAGTATTTCAGCAAATGAAAACTAATTGAATCCCAGACACTCTAATTAAACTCTTAGGCAAAACTTCATCCACTCTGCATGAGACTTGTTAGTGCACACTTCTGCAAACTCAATCACATTAATAGCGCTGGCAGGCAGCTTGGCAACGTGCCTGAGCAATCTGGTCAAAATGAAGGGAAAAGGAGAAGAAAAAGAGGCATCCCTCTATGCATACATAATTGCAACCCAGTACTTTGATCAATTATGTGATAACTTCCACACCATATGGCAATTATCAGCAGGACGAGATGGGATAAAGAGATGAATTTAGAAGCTCTAAGGGAACACCTCGGATATGTGCCCTTGATGCTTGTGTGGTAGAGGCTTCCGTGGCAGCTGTTATTGGATGGAGGCTCAAACAGCAGAGGTTAAGACAGCTTCTGAGAGTGCACGCTTACTTGGATGAGTGGACCCTGGCTTGATCTCAATGGCTGACCGACTCATAATGTCCTTCTCCACCTGAGACATGCGCTCCCGGGTCATCTGGTAGGAGTCATCTGTGGCGCACACAGTGATCTTGTCCTGAATACTGCCCTGGCCCTCCAGGTGCTCACGACCCTCTCTGTGTGGACGAGAAAAGGGGGAAGGGGCACATTAGATTCACAGAAGAACTAACAGGTGCAAGGGGAACAGCGGAACAGGGGTGAGGTTTCCCAATAAGGATTCATATTGAATATGTATCGATCAATTCATAATCGATAGGCCAGAGGCGTTGCTTTCAGGTCAGCTTTCCCCACCCAAATTCCGACTTAAGTATGTGAGGTTAATATAGGAGACTGACACTGGACCGGTTCTTATAATAAACTGTCGTCCGTCGACATTGACGGCACACATTTTGACAAGTATGTGCGCAACAATCTCAAAGTGATTTTAATGCATGCGTTAGAACGACGTGACCTACGAAGGGCTCCTAAGAGTGACTTCAAGAAGTACTTAATGCGACTTAAAGCTTTTGGAAGACTCGCCCTAGCACTGTATAAACTCTCTGCTCAATCAATCAAGAATGTCTTAAACAAGTTTTCTGTGCGTCTGTGTAATCCATGTCTCTCTCCCATGACCGGTTCAGTGACTTGTGTCTTCAAGCTTATTACTCATCATATCCTATGTGAAAGCATAACTGTGTACAACAAGTGAGGTATTGTAAAGCTACAAGACTCCTTGCAGGGCAAACAGAACAGCACTATGCAAAACTTCTAAAAAAAACCTTAGACACTGCGTGACTACAAATACTGTGACCTCATGGTTCTCACTTATTTGTGGGTCCCACGTCCTAAAGCCAGTGGAGATTGGTTTTCACCTATCAGCACAGTATAGTATAAACCCTCCCACTTCAGGAAAACATTAGACACACGTTACAACAACAGTGTGCGATTGATCAAAGGACACACCTTGATCCTGAATTGAGTGTGAACTGGACTTAACGGTATATGGTTTCTAAAACAGTGTGGGGAGGAACTGTCATTTGTTCCTCTGTGGTCCACATGTGACAGGGATTTCTTGTGTTGGCAATGAGAAGTATGTGTGTGTGTGTGTGTGTGTGTGTGTGTGTGTGTGTGTGTGTGTGTGTGTGTGTGTGTGTGTGTAAGAGAGAGAGAGAGAGAGAGAGAGGTGTCGAGGCAGCTCTGTGGCCCCAAAACTGGTTGTGAATTCCTTCTGTGGTTGACAGTGAAAACAGAGACGTGCGCATGCTTACCCTGAGACATACTGGTGAATGCAGTCGAAGCTGGCCTGAGGTTTGTCTTTGCTGTCGCTGGACAGGTAGAAGGAGAAGACTCGTAGTGCATCAGGAGACTCTGCAGACGGGGCTGGGATCTTGATGTACTGTGGACAAAGGAAACAGAGAGGATTAGATCACAGGGGACATCAGGTGTAAATACAAACTGTTTATACAGTAACTAACATACCGTAGGGGCATGTTTAACACAAAGTGCATAAAGTTGCACCAATACCTAAGTACTAATATTTTAATAACTCGTATTGTACATTGTAATTGTAAACATTGTACATATATTGTACACATGGTACAATTGACATAGTAACTAGGTAGTTACATTACAAAGCAATTACGAATGTTGTTACTATAGCAACTACAGAGTTACTACACAGTTATAGAGGCAACATTATATAAAGTGTGACTGAAATATAAACATTGCAGGGGACGTCAAACCAACAGGGACATCAAATATAATTCTAAATAACTACAGTTCACATCTAAAAGCCCTGCCTTGATTCTGGTCTCTTAATGCATCATCCATAACACAGTGTCCCTTTGTCAGCTCCAACTGAATGCTACAGTATGTCCTTACAGAGTTAAGTTCATCAGTTTGCACTCGCGGTTCTAAAACCCATCCATGTAGAGAACGCTGTGTACCTCCTACCAAAACAGGAACACATCATTTTCTACTCCTACACCTGCCTCATTAAGTGGTAAATCATACAGAAAACCCTCTCACTTACTTATTGTCATTTCAAAGTTATGCCTTAAAATAAACGGTGTGCTAGATGGGATTGTGTGCATTGAAGATGCATAGATTCCTCCACAATAATAATAATATTGTCAGCTGGAAGCACAGTGCTCACTCTACTCGTTTTCACCTCTTGATCCATCACCAGAATGGCAAATTAAATCATCTACCTATAAACAGTATTACAGTATTTTACATTGATCATTTTACGGTCTCTGACACACTCTGCATCAACCTTGCAGCGTTGCTTTGGTGTTATTGCTTTGGAGCTACAAAGTCATGTTATGAGTACATTTGATCTCCCCCCAAAGGTAATTCGAGTAAATGTAATCTCTGTAATATCCACTGTATTTGCTAGTGAAGCAAAGGAACTGTTCTTACAGTCTTTTAATTGATTGGTATAAGAGTGAGCTGGACCCTCTGTTGTTTCAAGCAATGAAATAAGCCTTTAGTTGAGCCAATATCAGAGACCACATGGGACCCCTTCGGTCATTACATGACCTATAGTTAACCGTTGAAAGAGAAGGTCTGATAACGAGGTCTTATCCTTATGTGACTCACGCCTTATACCTGGGTGATAGCCTTATACTGTCCGTGGCTCCATGGCAACAAACAAAGCCACGGGGAGCTTTGGGTCTCTGTCCAAAACCAGTTACGTAAAATGGCCTACAAACCTACTTTCACTAAAAAGCCAATTCAACATAGAAAGTAATTAGCCAACAGGTATTGCCACGTCCTTAAAAACACAGGGAACCAGCAGTGCTTTAATACGGCCTGCAGCTGTGATTCAGACTGAAATTGACAGCTTTGTTGATGCTGTGCCCTAGATTCAGAGACCAAGATGAATGGGGCTGGAGAGTGATTATCACATCTCCTTACCAAACATGAATACTTGCTGACTGAACAGCCAGGCCCATACAGAAGCATACTGTATCACTGGGAACTGTTGTCCAATCAGCTGAAAGTAAGTCACTTTCACTGCTCTTGTTGCCGCAGAAGATGATAACATGCCAACAACACAAGGAAGAACACTACATGTAATAGTTCCCTTTTATGACGAGCCCTAAGACTAACAGAGGGCGGTCAGTGGGGCTTGAAACAGCCTCTTTAGTTATCTGTGGTAAGTGATTGATTCCAGGCTCGCTGGCATGGAGCACAGTGCCGCAGGCAGATGTGGCAGGCAGGACTTTAGCTGTCACAAATGCCCAGTCATGCAGTACAGCCATAAGCAGTTTCTGTAGCGTGTAGCCAATAAACAGCTCCTCTTTCAACACCCCCACCCCCACCCCCACCCCCAACCCCCTGTCTCCTCCTCCAAACCCCACAGTGTGCTCCCTACCCCCATCAACCTCTAGCACTCTCTATAGCACACAACATGCAACCCAACCATCCCAACCCAACACAAAGCGCAAGGCAGCCCACAAAGCCATGGACACTTGAGATATCAAACTGACCATTAGTCCTGACCTATTTATGTCCAGCCGCTCACATGAAGTGCTGAGGCAGGATTTCACAAAAGTCTGCTTTTAGGTTTCCGCTAATTAACCGCGATCAACCAAAAAAGCATCAAAGTAAACAGGACGAACAGAAGACCCGTCTCTTCAGGACCTATTACCTCAAGATGCTGTCTAAAGTGGTAGCGGTCTTGACCGAAATTACAAGCAACAAGTCATTAAAAAGAGGCTCCAGAAGTAGGTCAAGACGAGCAGGATTGCAATGGAGAATGATTTGTGTTTAAAATAGGAATGCTGTTAAACAAAAGCTTGCTTGCCCCCAGGCGAGAGCAGCATAGCTCAGGATTTACAGTCTTAGCGTCACAATCACTACAAACTCAATGCACCCCCCAAACCCAACCTCCATATACCCCCCATATCCCCACCCCCATACCGTCACCACAACCCCCTCACACTATGCCCTCAGTGCAGGCCCCTCAACCTCAACCCTCAACCCCCCCCCCCCCCCCCACCTCCCCCTCCAGCCAAGCGTTATATTCGCCCGTCGCCCCCATCCCCGCCACCGTGCACACTTCACATTCTAATTCTAATCAATGTCACTCAGGTCAGTCCTTTCGGAGGTCGCCCTGGTTTTATTCACAGCTTCCTTCTCCATCTTCATAACCATATGTCATTTAACCCATTAGTTCCCAGCTCCTAGCTCCTAGGGGAGACTGCCCCCCCCCTCCCCCAGCCATCTCTCTCGCACAGGGATCACATGACTGCTTTTAGCCCCTGCAGAAACCGGCGTGACAATTAAGGGCCCGAAATCATGAGGCACTCCAGCTAAAAGCTCTGTCTATGGACCTCTTCGCTCTGCTACCTGTCACTTACTCTCCTGTCTTCTTATTACATTTTCACACCACTGTTATTTATGTTAGAGAGTACAAAAATCTATAGTAAAAGTTCATATAAATGTGTACACCCACAACAAGGATATTCTGGGTTGAAGGGTTGAAAATAGTCAGGCCTAAAACCATGTTGTTAAAAAAAACCAGACAATCCTTTCCCCTTCTTCTGAGTGGATGAAATCGAGTATGACTTCTCCCCCATGTTTTGTTCCGGAACCACCACCCACCTTGACAGGTTAGTCATCCTAGTTGTAATGTCAGCCACAGTAACAGAGGTGTATATTTCCATAGTGCTGACTCACACAGGCTCTACTATGTAGATGTCCTTGCTCTATGTAGCTGTCCTTGCTCTAGGCCCCTCTGCCCCCAGGCCCCTGCCCCCGGGGCCATCTCTCCCTAAGCCGAGGGAGCCCCACACTCCCGCAGGTCACATGCAAGGCTTAAGGTCAGACATCTCATAAGCTACGCCAGAGCTGAGGCCGTATGACACGCTTCAGCCAAACAATCAGCTGTCAACGACTCAGACATACAGCTACTGCTACATGAGTATTACTGAATTATTAACAGAGCAATTAAACAGTACTTCAGATATGAATATAAACAGTAGATTAAGACACTTCATTATTCATATTAACAATCAATTAACATGATGTAGCATGGAAACATTTACAAAACTAGAAGTAGATACTTTCATAAACAGACGCAAACAGAGAGCTTATGGGAGCCTGTGTGCAGAGTATGCTACAGTATGTCAGCTTTGCCCAGTTAGTGTCCTATTACTGTATTAACGGAGCTTGGCCGTTGGGACAGGTTGAGTCACCCCAGCCAAATGGCATCAGATTGACAATCCTCAGCACCTTGTCAGATCAGCCCCCCGACAGGGCACCCAGGCAGATACAATAACTCCCTCTGTGGCCCCAGCCCAGCCACATCTGCTGCACCAGGCACAGTGTGTTTGGAGATGTCAAATACTTTCAGGCTGTTGTAAGGTGTGAACTGGACTGGAACGGAACAACTTGGCGGGGGCTCTGCCGTTGGAGGAGGACAAAGGACAAACCTCGCTGGTGTCCATGGAAAACTCCCCCTCTGACTCAGAGAGAGAGCATTAAACTATTCATCATCTTTCAACAGGGTAAATAAATGCTCTTTAGCCTCAGAATTGGTGGCACATGAGAAAATCATTCTGGTAAAGAGATACTCTTTTTTTTCTTTTTCTTTTTTCTTTTTTTTTTGCTAACCACACATCTGCCAGGAAAGAGGAGTTCATTTTTTATTTTTTATTTTTTTTCCAGGCTCTGGTATTTACCATGGCAGCACAGTGATGGGAGTGATGGGAGCACTCTTAAGTCCGTGCCTCCTGCCCCTGTCTGTACAACTGACACTGCTGGCCTTTGTCCTCTCATCGCGGTCTGCTCAGTCACGGCTGCTGTGTGTGAGCCGGCCGTCTATTGTTTGCCGCGTCTTCTCCCCACAGAAGGAAGTGCATTGGCCCGTCTCCCCCCCCCCCCCCCCCACAGAAGGAAGTGCATTGGCGTTGGCGCGCCTGGATTATTCATGAGCAGCGAAGACGTGTGGTTGCCTGGCGATGGGGGGACAGCACAGTGTGGCTCCAGGTTCAGACCGTCAGTGCAGGAGGGGACAGCCTTCCCTCCACAGCCCTCTCTGGAATGTGCTCAATACCAAAGCATCTCAGCGAGGGGAGAGACACAGAGAGAGAGAGAGAGAAATCCTCTCGGAGGAGGGGGATGGATCAGAGATGAGGCCAGCCTTCCCCCTGCCATGCATCTCCTCACACACATCAACACACTCTGCATCCATTTCTACAAAATGGGAGAAAGACTGCTCACAGAGCCAGGCCATGTGTTTCTCTTGGGGGGCCCCCCTCGTGTGGAGCCATTGGTCAAAAAAGGAAAGGGAAGCTTACAAGTGTCAGTTGAAAGGAAGCCATTATTTCAGTGACACATGTGGACAACCAAGGAGGGTGAAACAGGGCTGACGACGCCTGAGGGAAATCTGCTGTCATATTCATTCTTGCCGTACACAATCCCTACGCTATTTACCGTTTGATCAATTACTCTGCGGTGAGTCACAAATCGGAAACACAAAACGCATTGAGATCACCTCTCCCTTTTAAAAGCCTGCTTTCACTGAGACAAGGCTTTTTGATCCTGCGCTTGAAGTCAGTCAGTTGAGGGGGTTGGTAGAGAGACTGGAAAACCCAACAGAGGGGGGTGGGGGATTGAAGGGGGGTGCGGAGGGGCGTTGGGGGTGGGCAATTGTCGTGGCTACAGCATCCCCCAAGGTATTGGCTCTTATGCCAAGCAGAATGTGCCTTCTCCTAGAAGCCGGGGCTAATCTGTCAACCTCGACAAACACAGTCTCCACCCCCCTCTCCCAGTGTCTCTCTCTGTCTGATGCTCACGCACTGTAGGGGGATGGCAGTCTTCATAGGCAGCTTTTAAAACATGAAATACAGGCACCTTCCTCCACTCTGGTTACTATAGTGACAGTGTTTAGGACAATGTTTCTCCATGCAGGGGGAGGGATCCAATATGTAGGGTGATACTGTTTCACTTATGTCTCTCAATGACAGCAATTCTCAATTATTTAATTACAGTCATCATGACTAACTTGGAGAATCAGGATCTGCTCCCTTTCCTGACCCTCTTTTCCCAGGCAGTGTATAATCCTTAACAACTCGAGATTGTAGCTACATGTGAAAGCACGTCCAAACCTGATTAGCGTACAGATAGCCTCGGAGAAACAAGAGCAAATCCAAAACATGCACTGAGCCGTGACGTGTCAGACGCAGCGTTGCTTGTATCCTGTTGTGCTAGAAATTTAAATGCTGGAAGACTTCACGAAAACACTGCTGACATCAACCGGTCAAATAAACAGAGGGATCAGACAGAGTGCCAGGCTTGCTCTTTCTTATACAGGCTTGGTGAGGGCCAGAAAAACAACAACACTATCACAACCATGTAATCTTAAAGATAACTTCTGAGACCGATACTTCCTGGTTCACATTACGGTGAAGCAGAATTTGATGACATTTAACCAGGAGCCCCTTGTTAAATTGCTGTGACATGATATAAAACAGTTGATAAACCTAACATAGTTAATAAAATGCAAGGAGGATTCAATACACCTTGAGTAGATGCTAAAGAATGAAACAGAGGTAGGCTGTGGGATATTCAACCTGTCTGAAGGACTTTTACCTCTGCTAATAAACAACATGGACATATCTGAGCAGAGCGAACACATCCTGAAACGATTAGTCATCCTGGTAAGGAGACTCACACAAACTCTCAGAGGTCGTGCCAGCCTGAGCAGTACTGGGAATCAACATGGTCTCCATCCAATGCACCGAAGAATCTGGAGTCCGTGCCTACGGCGAGTACACAATGTCTACGCTCCTTGCTAGTGCTAACAGCTAACAGCACTTTCTTACTTGAATTTACTGGACACAATGTCTACAGGGATATTATCCAGATTTCCAGGAGCGAGGAATAATATCCAGGGACAACATCCTTGTCAGGCCACTATATTCAGAGCTATAGCTACTGTATCATAACACCAGAGGGCTTGTTTACCAGAGAAAGGGAGCCCTAACTGGAAGACGTCTCAGAAGGCTTGTTCTACAAATATTTGAACGCAAAATAGTGAGGGCCACTGCCTTGCCAGTCAAAACAGTGGGCCTGAGGCGAGCAGGGCACACAGGGCCTTTTGCCTAGCTTGACACATCTGGATGAATAGAGTGGCGTGTGCCCTTTCAGACACACGTGGGACAACTCCCCCCACTCACTCGCTGTGCCACTGGGAAAGGACCGCGCTCTAACCGCATTCCTGTTATTGTTATTGTAATTAGTTTTCGTAAAAAAATAACTGATGGGCGGGTGCATGCGCACATGCGTGCACGTGTACACACACACACACACACACACACACACACACACACACACACACACACACACACACACACACACACACACACACACAAAAAGCTCATTTGCAGTGAGAGCGGGAGGCGGAGCGCTGTGGTGGGGGTAGAGTCGGGGCAGCCGCGTGTGAGATAGAGGCCCTGATGTCTCCCAAGGATTCAGCCGAGGCATGGGGTGAAACGGCACAATAATCAGGGGGGCAAACGGGAGGGGGCCCAGGGGAAGCTGGGCTTCACACACAGTCGTCATGAGAATATCTCTTGAGAAGAATGCTGCCTAACCCCTCCTCTTAGCACCACTCAGCCTTTAGTTAGCTGGCTGGTATGCAGACCAGCAGAGGCTACAGATCCAGCCATAAACTCCAGTTCAAGGTATTACCCAGTTTTGGAAAGGGGAAAAAAAACACCATTGATTTGACACAATGACAAATGTTGTGCTCTCTACAGCCCTTATAGCGCTTTCATGTTTTCGGAACAGTAGCAATAATATTGTGAAATGATCAACTTTAAATTAAGTTGCCTCTACAACTGTGTAGTAATGGTGTAATTACTCTTATAACTTTGTAATACCACGATGCTACATAGTCATTTGGTCATTGCATGATACAGTTCTTATTCCACTTGTCTAGTTACATAAAAAACGCTCATATCTATGCAACGACAGTGTGTAAGAATCACAGAGTTACTTTTCAGTAAACTCAATGTAAAATGTGTATTGTAACCCAAATGCTTTTTCCATGTCTTAGGAAGACCAGAGGGAAACAAAACACCAATTGCATGAGGATTTCTGAAGGCAAAAAGGAGAACGATCAAACTGCAAGCTAATGTGAATTATATTGCCCCACAAGAGAGCCACAGGGAACTAGTGTACCAACTGAATCCAAAATAAACACCTCCAAATCTCTCACAAATGACTACACTCACCGAACACTTTATTAGAAACACCTGTACACCTTCTCATGGTGGAGGTGGTGGAATGGTGTGGGGAATGTTTTCTTGGCACACTTTGGGCCCGTTAATACCAATCAATCATTGCTTGAATGCCACAGCCTATTTGAGTGTTGTTGCATCCCTTCATGGCCACAATTTACCCATCTTCTTATGGCTACTTCTAGCACGATAATGCACCATGTCACAAAGCAACAGTCGTCTCAAACTGGTTTCATGGACATGACAATGAGTTCAGTGTTCTTCAGTGGCCTTCCCAGTCACCGGATCTGAATCCAATAAAACACCTTTGGGATGTGGTAGAATGGGAGATTCACAGCTTGAAAGTGCCCCTGAAAAATCTGCAGGAATTGTGTGATGCAATTATGTCATCATGGACCAGAATCTCAAAGGAATGTTTCCAACATGTTGTGGAATCAATGCCATGAAGAATTGAGGCTGTTTTGAGAGCAAAGGGAGGCCCTACTCAGTATTAGTATAGTGTTCCTAATAAAGTGCTCTGTGAGTGTATATCCCTACAATGAATGTTCCATATGGAACAGAAAACAGGACCCACTGGGCATGCCTTGTCAACAAATAGGTGAGAAATACAACTTTGCTGAGTTGAAATACACTCACTGTTCATTTGTGTTCCTCTGAGAAATGGCCAATATTTTCAATGCTATTAAAAAACACTAAACAATCAACATGTGTCCTGTAATTGGAAGCCAAGCAATAAGAGCTAATACGAGATTCACTTTCTAAACGGACATAAAACATGGCAGGGAGCAGACTGCTTTGCCAGCACTAAAGGAAAATAAGCACTTGGATGTGAAATTCCGGTCCATGAGAACCCAAAGCTACCCTGAATATGCTCCTCAATCCCTTGTGACAATTTCAAAGTAATCCAGACCTGGATTCCTGTTCGGACTGGGAGCTTTAGCGAAATGTGAACAGTATTTCACATAACCCCCTCTTTTCCTCACTTTTATTTCTTTATGGTTGCATCACCCTCACCACTTTTATCCCTTAGCTGGCATTGCAAGTATTTCCTTTCTCTAGCTACTTTGACGTCAAGCTCATTATTATTGATCCTTCAGTGCCATTCTAAATGTTAGACTGATGGAGCTACGAACAAGGGCCCTTGCCTTGGACTTTACGCCCACATATCGCAGAGCAGTGTGTCCACAGGCCCAGAGAAAAGGGCAGTTGTCAACCTCAGGACAGCATTGCTTGATCAGGGGACTGACCCCTCACACCACAGAACCCTGGAGAGGAGCCAGGAGAGAAGCCAGGGGAGGAGCCAGGAGAGGAGCCAGGAAAGGAGCCAGGAGAGGAGCCAGGAGAGGAGCCAGGAGAAGAGCCAGGAGGAGAGTGGCTGTGGGGAATTCCTTTGGTGTTGGAATGGCACTGGAGATGTTCCCCCTCGCCACAGGAAATATGATATGAGCTGGCCAGGACGAGGACAAAAGCCCCAGTAGGCAACATCCAAGTGGACACTGCCACCTGTCACAGGACACATGTATCTCCTTGTTAACAACAACAACAACTCTACTACTGTACACTCCTACACTCCAAATAGAAATGTTAAATGACTTAGGAGGTATCAAGCTTGTTTTTGAAACACGTTAAAAAAAGGAAGGCAGAGAAAACCTGGTCTTAACAGGATGAGTAAGGACAAGGCCTCTGTTTACGGTAACCACACTGTTGTAAGCAACGTTACTGGAGTACACTGGTTGTCCACCTCGGTCTGTTCTGTTGTACGCCAGTCTGCCATGTTCACCAACATCCTCCCCCCAGTAACAGCTTAATCTGGTCTCCCCCTCCAACGGCTGCAGATACCTCATTAATGCCCAGTCGCCCCGCCAAGGGGACCATTGTCAGAGGGGGAGGGAGACTATGCTTGAATTCCGCCAAAACAATTTGAATATGTAATGTGCCAACCAAGATATAATCACAAAATCCTATTCAGTGATTAAAGCACACTTAAATTGCACACACTTAAAAGACTAAACAGAATGACTGGTATCATCATGAACTCCATACTAATCTTCTGCATGTTATACATATATTTAATAACAACATTCACTGGCTGCCATATGTCCATACATAGGTTTTGTTTTTGACGACAGCATATCATACATCAGGGTACTTTATCTTCTGACGAAGGGCTGTGTGTAAAGACTTGTGTAGACAGAGGGGGAACAAATCCATGGCTGCCATAGCATCCCCCCCTTCCTCACTTCAGGTCTTTCATGTCTACACAGAGACAACAGGCATGGAGACATTGGGCTCCCTGGGGTTCACCAACTCCCCAACCTCCTCCCCCTCTTGAAACAAAGCCTTCCCAGTTGGCAGCCTGACCCAGTAACCTGGCTAGCAGCCTGGGGGTATAGTGTACCCTCTCTCTTAGAGCTTACAAGGCCCGTGTGAGCACACAGGCCAGCGTTTGTGTACAGAGCAAAGT
Organism: Argentina silus; assembly: GCF_951799395.1. Taxonomy (NCBI): domain Eukaryota; kingdom Metazoa; phylum Chordata; class Actinopteri; order Argentiniformes; family Argentinidae; genus Argentina; species Argentina silus. The sequence goes on from NC_139657.1 coordinate 10,487,126, forward strand.
CACTTTCGTCAATGCAATCGGCTCTTGCAGGGATTAGAGCAGCTCCTTTTAGACAGGGCCGATTGTGTGGTAAATGTGCAGTAGCCTACCAGGCAGTGCTGGGGAGGGTGTTCTAGTGGCTGGGCTAATCTGGTTGGACACAGGCATCTTTCTTTACTGCCGCTTCAGACGAATGTCTTCTCTCTCACACTGCCAAGTGTTTTTGTAGATTATGTACCAAGTCTTGGCCACACTCAGCATCAAGGATAATTTGACACTAGGAGCTCAATTCAAACAAACCCCAAGTTGCTTTCCCCCCCCCAAAGAAAATCAAATAACGATTTTGGGTACTGTAATAAATACCAGGTACTGTAGATGCTTTCAGATTTCAGAATAGCCGGCAGCAGTTGTGTAAATATACAATACAACATTAATATTTAATTGGCAAATGTGACTGAACCTAGTTCTAAATCGAACACGGAATGAGCATTATTCAACATTAACGTCTAAATTCACAAATGCCACAAAAAACAAAGGAGGTCAAATTAAACAGCGATAGTCCCTAATGGATGTGAAGCAGCCAAGCTTTCCATATATTCATAACAACATGAGAACAGCTCCATTTGAAATACCTCGAAGGCAATAAAAATCACCAGCTGAAAAACACACTATTATCATCACAACATGTGCAATCTTATAAGGCAGGCCTTCAGGGTTTTATCAGTGAATATATGAAGCTGGGCCCTTTTCAATGAATGGTTTTGGATCTCATGAAAAATGTAGTAGTAGAACAGTTGTGAGTATGCTACACGACAAATCAGACCTAATTAAAGCATTCCATTTCTGAAGCATTAGGAGGGGTGTGCAAAAACACATTCATCTTACCCCCTGGCTCCCCTTGAAGCAAATTGCTGGCTGATTTGGTAAGGATCCCTGGGGAGAGAAAAAAAGGGGAAAACTGGTTATCATTTAACATAACACACTTAAGCATTGTCTGTAAATAAAATATTATTGATCTAATATACTACTACTAATACTACTAATAACAAGTATATTTGTATGAGGATTTTCAATTTCTAGTCATGCTCTGCTACGAGATAGAGAGACACTTCTCCATCAGCCTTTTCTCTTACTTAGTTAACACAGTATTACAAAATTATTTCCATTGCCAACCATCACAATGATTATGTTTTCCCATCACTGGTTTGTCCCAATGACTAAAGTACAACCTCTTAAGTGTTCATTCAATAGGAAAACAGGCTTTTAAAGCTTTTTGAATGTCCTCCTGTCCATGGTCCCTGGCCAGTGTCAAGGTTCTATACAGGCAGGCCTACAGATCAAGGGGTTTCAGCGCTAATCTGCACTGGAATGTGTCTGATTAATCAATCTAGACCACAGAAACCTTGTTCCAGTCAATCAGTTCTCATAGTCAATTGGTAATAGGAGAGACAGAGAGAGAGAGAGACAGAGAGAGAGACAGAGAGAGCGACAGAGAGAGAGAGAGAGAGAGAGAAGAGAGAGAGCAGAGAGAGAGAATAGTGGTGTGTCAAGGGAAATGCCTAATCACAGACAAAGCTTTTAGCTTCCAAATCTCTCATCTTTTTTTTCAGATGATTTCCGCGTCAAAATGACTAAAAGGCAGGAACAGGTATAGGTTGGTGTTCTCTGAGGACAACCTGAGCTAATTCAGGCACAAATTGTATCTGCATAAACAAGTACATTTTATCAGCCCTCTGTTCTATGACTTGCGCAATCCTGTCCTCCATGTACAAAACTGACTGTCCTCCATGTACAAAACTGACTGTCCTCCTTTACTTCATGTAACAGCAATGAGGTGACCACAGTCAGACCACAGGGTGTGTGCTGAAATACCACATTCCAAACAGTGATTGTTTTATCATCAATCAATCAACCAAACAGAAAATGAAACATGGTTTGTTTGTTTTCTTCCTAGTTTAAAATGTTCCTGAACATTACAGACACATCTGTGTCTTTTATATTGCACACTATAACACATTGAAGAGATGGAAAACATATATAAGCTGCCCTCTCAGGCACTTGTAGTGATGACACAGGTCAAGAGATAGGACACATTAAAAAGATCAAAGGTACAGCTGCAGCCAGTCAACATGGTTTTGGGATAGGTCATCAGGCCTTTTCAATTGATTATTGCTCAATACAACTCATGATGTAGGCTTGTCAGCTATCATTTAACATTAATGAGTTTGAATTAACATTGTTACAACGGATTTAAGACACGTCGTCTGAGAGTTGAAAGCAAAGCACTACAGTAGGTAGTGACCTGACTTGACCACCTTTCCAGAGTGAATGCAGGGTGGGGTGGGGGAGTAAACCCCACAGTGTTAGGCTTTCACATTTTATAAATATTTAGCATGTTTTTAGAAATATGATTGATTAAATGATTACAAACAAAAAAAAAGGACAATAGAGTGTCAAATCCATTCTACGTATAAACTACAAAATTAATAGCCTGCATTTTTGGCGTACACGACATACTGAGGAGATCATTCTGACTGTGGAAAGCAACTCAGTTTTACACCGCCTGACGGACCAATGGGCGGGCAAGCTTCCAAACGTTTAAAGGGCAAAACAATGCACAAGAGCACACAGCAACAAAAATGCCCAGCCACCACCCAATAAGCAACCGGGTTTGCGAGGTCGGGGTGAACGACCGAGCCCCCGTCAAGCAGGCGTCCAGATTTACAGCTGGGCAATTCATTGTAGAGGAATCTGCATTGTGACTACAGTAGCCTACTTCTCATACAACAGGGAAAGGTAAAATAATTTTCTCACCAACTTCCAAAACAAAGACAAACTGTTGTGCCGAGATCGAAAGGAAAGTCGAACATTTAGAAGCGTTCCCAAGCTCTTTTATGTCACATAAACTGGGCGACACATTTTTTTTTCTCCAAAATACCATGCGAGAACAATGTTACAAGTCGACCTCATACTTTCTGAGTAAAGATTTACTGAATTCTATTTAATTCATTCTAGGCTTTAGGCGCTTGGGCTACATAACACTGCATGTTTGTTGTTAATATTTAAAATTAACATTGAAGTTTAAATAGTATAGCTACAATGACTGTGACATTGTCATATGTTCATAGAGCGCAGATAGGTTATAATAATAGCCTATAATAGCCTTGTAGGCTATAGCCTAAATGTGGTGGCAACATATTTCTTTAGGGCAATGTCGACACGGGCCCCTCTCCAATAAAATCCAAAACGTAGCCTATAAAACAAAAGCAGCGACAATGTAGCAGCTTTGATGTTTGATATTGATGCTCATATTCCGATTAGGCTTCATATAGAATCGTAAAATGATCTGACTCATATCTGATACTCTCATATCTGTCATGTTCTGACACGTTTCTGAAGTCAAATGAAAATGTGAAAACTCAATAGGATTACTACACAACATAAAACAGCCAGCAACAAGACAGTGAAAGTTCCCACTTTATAAAAATCCATAACATTTTTCCAAAATATTCTCAACAATCCCAAATTTCTTATGGATGATGGGAGGGTATTGCTTCCAAATATCAACCTATTATGCCAATCTATTTATTGACACTTTAAGATGATGCTATCGAGCAAAAATGAGGTTATTATTGACATTAAGTCACAATTATAGATATCTAATGTCACTTACAGTTCTTGAACTTGATCGAACTTTTTACTGCCTCTTTTAAGATCATAGGCTACTCAGAGTTCAAGCTATCAAAACAAACGAGAGCGTGCAGTTAAATCATGTGTCTTACCTTTAGATTCTGGTAGGCTTCGAGCGTCCGAATGGCAGTGTCAGTTAGCTTTACGTGATATAGAGTTTTATTCGGGGCGTTTTTGTTGATTTTTCCACAGGAGAGCCCATACCGATGCTCCTGCTTCAGCGCTGCCATGTCTACAACTGAGGTGAATTCATTGGCGACATTCTCAAACGTCACTTGGACCTAGGGCGGAGTTACCAGTGTATGCGTTGCCGTGATCACGTCACGCACACACAAACACACACACACACACGCACACACACACACACACACACACACACGCACGCACGCACGCACACGCACGCACGCACGCATTAATTATGATAATATTGTTGTTATTATATTTGTGATTTGTGATTTGTTCTTCTTGCTTTTACTGTAGCTCTCTGTGTAACAGATCTATTGCAGTGCTCCTAGGAGAACAAGCCACTCCTTGGTAATGTACCTCAAAACCAAAGTGAAGACCACATACTTTTAATAACTGGGTTGTAACTGATTCAAAGATCTATAAATGATTAATTACTGTATATTAACTAATTATAAACCCCTTACAAACCCTGAAAGGTACAACTTGATGTAAAATAATACCTCCTCATTTTTGTGTGGCACAGAAACCAAATATAATGTTTATAATCTGGGCTCCAGTTTTCAGCATTGATGCCATAATGTCAGATTAAAATTTGTGGAAATAAAAAAAAATCCAGAAAACATGATGAAAAACAATTTTACTCTAAACTAGATTATGCCAAAAACATATTAAGTTTATCTTGCCTGCCAATCCTGTGCTCACAGACAGATGAGATGAAACGGACAGTGATGAAAAAAATAGGGAATTTGGGTTAATTAAAGCCGTAATCCCTAACAGACAAGATGCTTGGGCTGTGGATTAAGGAGCTCTCTCACAGTCACTAATGGAGTCTTTACTTACCATATGGCCGTCTGAGGACTTCTATCTGTATGAACAACACATGCATTACAGCAAATATGATATATACATATTAGTACATTGTAGGCTATATATCTATTGTCATTAATGTTAATGTAAGAGGAGATTCATAGCCTTGAGATCCTCACTGGGAATATTCCTGTGTGTATGGACTGTATGTGGAATAATGTGTCCCAGAAGATTAAATAATCTGGTACCCAGAACCAAACTCCCCAGTGTCTAGGTATTAAGGAATCATAGAATGCAGTAGGGGCTCTTGCTCAGCTGTTTGTTCGTTTTGCGTTTAAGGCCCTTTTAGTTAGATAGTTTAATCTGTGTTTCGATGGTACAGTATTAAGGGGTTAGGGATAAAACAGGGATAATCATGTAGGTACAATTGAAAAAGTCTGGCTCATGCTGAGCTTCTACAGAATCTATCAATATAAATACATAGGATGCACACATTTCAGTTTAGATTTATTCTAATGCAGGGTAGATATTTGATGCTTAAAGAGGGGGGTTGGGCATAATTAGATATTCATCTAAACATATTATTATATTAAGGTAAGATGCATCGTTCATAATCAGTCTTCAACAGTTGGTGTAAATGGTGAACAACCCACTGTTCATATTATTGCAATACCCCTTTCAAGTTATCACCATACCCTTATTTTGCAACTGGTCTAGCCATGACAGTCTGAATGTTTTTGGTTCACTTTTCCAGTTGTGACATGATTAGAAAAAGCAGTAAAACTGTCAAACAAGCAGTTTTTCTTGAAAAGATTAATTATACTTACCTAACGAAGACTTTGCATTCTGATTCCACAATGTTAGGGGATACCTGGTAACTTCAGTAACTTCAAACTATGTGTAACCACCATATCTTAAATGTAATTGTTTCACAGTGATGTGCATTGTGTTCACTGTTCAGTGCTCTGCTCCGTACTCTATTGATAGGTGATACTAAACCTTTACACTCTCACCTCAAACAGTTTTTATTTACATTGTACGAGAATGCTAAGCAAAGGATAGATAATGATCACAGTGTGATTCTGTTTGCAGCTGAAGACTTCCATAAAGTACCATGAGCTATGCAATACAGTGTGAGATACAGTGCAGACACCAGGGCTGAGAGACCTGTCTTGTCTTGAAATTATTGCTCACTGGCTCCCCTACCACAGAAGGTATGTGGCAAGCGTAGAAAAACCAGTTTGCAGATTTATCCTCAGATCCTATTAGATCATAATATCTAGTTTGTGCTGCTCAAATGTTGCTGTTTAATTGTTTTTCTCTTCAAGCGTATAAAAGGATTAAACGAGGGAATGACAGTGCATACATTGCCGCTGATTAATATAAAGGAAAATCCACTCAATTCAATGATCTAGCACCCAACAACATCTTATAGGCCACCAGGTCGGCAGGGCCATCAACACTTGACTTCTTAAAAAGTGAAAATAAGATCTTACGCCACCGAGTAAGGCAAAATTGAGGTACAGATAGCCGGCCCTGAGATCTTATTGGTGGATAGCATTCATGGAAACTGCGTTATGGGGCAGCGCGATGAAGTCATTAAGAAGCTTACAGACGTCCTGGCAGATTAGATTTTGCTCTTCTAATCCTACAGATTACTGCTGAGCAAGCCTGCCGACTGAGAGTGGTTTGTCGTGCTGCACAATTTCTTTACATTGTTCATTTCTTGTTGCTTCTGCCTCTCTAGAATATGTAGGCTGAGAAGGAGGGAAGCAGGATCGAGTGGAGATTGAGGTGTGACTGCATCATCTCCATAGCTCTACCAGATAGGATAAATTAATGCTTTCAACAAACTGCTGATGCAACCAGGATTTATACTGGTTAGGGATGTATTTTGCGTCGGATTTAACAAGAGTTTATGTGGATACTCGGTTTTCATAAATACTACAGACAGTCATTTATGGATGGAGGCTCTTTTAAGTCCTAACTAGACAGAGGGAGTGCTTTCGTACCAGTACTACCTACCGGCCAGCCAGGCATCGTGGGGAGAGGTAAACTGGACGAGGAGGATCATCTCTTCTGGAGGCTTCCACAGATGGTGTCCCTTGCTCCGTGCAGTGAGATGGAGACAGAGCCATGTCCTGGAGAGCTTAAGGGCCATGTGATAGAGACCAAGGAACCAGAATTGAGGGAGGCCTATTCAGGCCTTTGTGACAAGGAGAGTCAGGATGAGAGAGAACTGTCTCATGGGACTGGGCAGGAAGAGGGGGACAAAGAGGACAGAAACGACAGCCAGAGTGATGAGAGTGTGGGCACTCTCTCACTCTCTCTGGGGATAAACGCCCTCACTGTCTCTGAGATTCCTAAGGATGAGAGTGCAGAGACAGGTTGTGAGGATGAAAGAAAGCTCAAGAAGACAAACAGTTTCAAGACGGTCCGGTTTCAGGACCCCTATGAAGCAGAGCCCGAGGAGGAGAGGCAGACCGCCGAGGAGAGTCTCTTTCCAGACTATGAGCTGGAACAGTGGACCTCCTCCACCTTCGAGGAGCTGTTCCTGGCAGAGGATTGGGAGGACATCACAGGTAGACATATGGCACTCACTGATAATATCAACAACAGTTTTAGAAATCATAAAACTGAAATAGTGAAATGGCTGTTGAGCCAAATTTACTCTCATTGCAGTCTTCATGAAATTGTATTTATTTGTAATAAGAGGTTCTGGTTGGTACTGATCATTTGCTTGTTTTGGCTTGCCGTCAGATTCCACATGGGGATTACATGGATTTTCATGGTTCTATATCTAATTAAATATAATTCCATTTAAATCGTATGTATGCTAAACAAATTGAAAATAAACTTCTGATGTTTTCACACCTGCATGAGTAATGCACATTATAGCCTTTCCCATAAGCAGTTTCAGCTCAGAGTGCCTGTTGACCAACACGTGCAGATTAACCCCCTTCCCCCACCCTAAAACTCCCTCCCCCAGATGACCGGCTGTTGAGGAAGAAGGTGCTGGAGCCGGGCCCCCAGCAGGCCCAATACCCCTCCTGGGGTCAGGAGGTCACTGTCAAAATGCAGGGAGTGCTGGAAGACAGGACAGTGGTGGAGAAGGACTCTAAACTGGTCTTCATCATAGGAGAAGGAGATGTCAACCAGGTGGGTCTCTTCAGCTGTTCTGAGGTTAGAGCAGGTTCCTCCAGTACAGCAGACCTTCTGCAGCAACGACGTGGTTAGCATTTCTTCTCATTTAGAGTAAAGTTTTAAAGAGTACGTTTTGCTTCCTGGCTTTTCTGGAAAAAAATACTGAAAGAACGGAAGCACCGAGTTGTGACGTTAATCATTCACAGAGCTATTTGGGAAAGTAACGCCAGATATAGCTAACAGCAATACTCAATACAATTTGTTGAAAGGTTGTTTGACTCAGTCACAAAAAAAGGAGGGCTCTGAGCACAGTGAGCGCTAACAGGCTAGCCACGTCACACTTCCACCCATATACAGAGCTGTATAGCTGTATGAAATGTCATACGTTGCAGCAAGTGGGAAATAGTTTTAGGAGGAGCTAAGAAAATACCCAAATACACATATTTTGACCTAAATTGCAATTGTCAGACTTGAATCATTGTGCAATAACATTGTGCAGCGCCAGGATATCATACTAACCCTAATCCATACATGTATCAGCAAAAAAATATTGAAATGACTAATGTGGGCCTTTAATACTGAGGGACCTCTGGATGACACAGTGCTGTTTTACACCTAGGCCCTGGAGGAGTGTGCCATATCCATGCAGAAGGGTGAGATCGCATTACTGCTGGCAGATTCACAGCACACCTATGGACTTCTGGGAAGGTAAAGAAGCTGAAAAACAGAACAAAAAACATTGTTGTTATAGGCCTCAAAATGACAAAACTAGTAACGCAAAACACGTTATATGAATCAATTGACTTTCAATCGATAGGAGTGGGTGTGAGGGTGTAAAAACAGAAACACAGATTTGGTCATTCATCACCCTCATTTTAAAAAGTAATGCGACATCTATCATCACACCAGGAGCACAGTCCCATTGTACCTGTTGCTGTGAGGGCAGTCTGCCTGTCCCCAGTAGCATGGCTAATGAACCATAAACAGGAGCAGATGGTCTCCCCCCAAACACCATTCAGAGATGGCCAGAGGCCTCTATCCTCCCACCCTATGGGAGGACAGGACACCACTCAAATTACAACCGATGGGTTGGGTTTACAACCCTTGCTCCATTCATGAGGAACTGCAAACATACAGAATAACCCAGTGCATTAACACCTGTGTACTGTATCTGCCACTGTGTGACGGGATCACTTTACATTTTTCAAATGACCATGTAATGATTTTCCACTTGATTTGTAGTTTAGTTTAGAGATTATTTTTTTTTTACAGAGAATGCTTGCAACTTAATGTGTCTAGTCAAGATGTGATACCAGATGTATACAGCTACAAACAGCACGCAACCGTCCAGTATAAACATTTGTCCTATACCTTCATATAAACAAACGTCCTTTGCACTCAATTTGCATGTTATAGTTTATATCCAGAAATGTAGATATTTCTGAGGCTTCTCAGGCAAGTGTGTCCTTGGTCAGATCAGTTTCATGTCACTGTGTGGCCTTATATTTCTTGCCAGGGCCTAATGTTGTGTGATCTGCATGCAGGTCTTGCCTTGTGTTACATGTGGTCCTATGCTGTGTGAGGTCTTGTTTGTGTTGAGTTTCTGCTGCTCTAGAGAGGTCCAGAGTGGTTGTTAAGTGTGCTTTAGAGAGTGTGATTGGATGGGAGGGAGGCACTACTTGGAGGAGAGTATATATTTCTATCTATTATTCTCTCTGGTCCTGTGGTGAGTCGTCTCTTCTTAGTGCAGGTAGAGAAAGGTGGCAGGTAGCAGCTCAAGTTAATGATTGTTTTGATGCAGTTAATTAAGGCTGTGTACTGAGGAGTCACATTTAGTCACATTTAGACCTCCTGGGAACCTTGCCAACTCCTAAAAGGGTGGTGACAGAGCTGTTGAAGCAAGTTTCTTCCCCCTCTCATTCCCAAGAATAAGGGGCTTGATGTGTGATTTAGGTCTCTGACATGTAACAATCAATCTGATTCTTTATTTAAGTGCAGTGAAGATGTATATTACTGGGAGGTGACAAATTAAATGAACAAATGAATTAAACAAGGTACAGTGTGTTTTATGATGATGATATTATTCAAGGTTGAAAGATGAGAATAGCATTGCAAGTAAAAAATAAATAAATAAAAGTTCTTTAATAAAGAAAAATATAATGACAATTCTGTAAATTCTATTTACAGAGGAAATGTGGAAATCTCTGTGTGTCTAAACTGTAAAATGGCAGAGGAACGAGGATGGATACATTGATTGAACCCTGTCGGTCGCCTGTTGCAGACAGCTCCACTGTCACTGCTGAGAGCACTTCACAGCTTTGTATCTGAAGAGTCTGCAAACAGTCTGATTCACTGGCTGGGATGCAATGTGGTGTGGTTTGTCAGTGTTATAGCTAGTAGTGCATCTAATCATAACAGACTTGTTGGAGACTTATTATTTGATCATGTTATACATGGCCAATGAAACCCCTGGAATAGTCCTCACAAGCAGCAATTTACCTGACTCAGTACATCAAACAGGCTGGTGAGATGTTTCGGGTTAAATCGAGCGTGAAGCACAATGACGTTTGTGCAGTCAGATCTGGTGGCAATGAGCCATGGAACATCGCAATAAAGATGAGTCTCCACCATCCTCTCTGTCTCTGACACACGCAGCATTGCGTCAGCTCTGTCCTGAGAAAGGGTCATAGCATTTCCGGGGATGACATGCAGACAGCGGAGAGCTAACATCTGAGGATCTCTGCACAGACCCAAGAACAACACCATTAAACACCCTTTGGGGTATGAGGACTCTGCCTCTCCGCTCTTCACTGACCCAAAGTCAGCAACATAAAACATGTGTCCATGACAGCTGTGGTGATTGCGCCAGGGTAAAGGTAATCATTTGCAAATGGGGGTTGGTGGGGTGCATATACTTGACATTCATATTCATTCATATTTGATACCTAAACAACGACAATGCTTTTATAAATATGCCATTCATATGCAAAACATTATTTTGTGAAAGAAGACACTGCAGAGGTGGGTGACACCGGAAAGTTGCATGAGGAAGCCCTCATTATAGTCATCAGGACCTTTTGTCCTGGCAGGGATGGTGTTACTTCACTAGCATTTTTGGCAGAAATGTTGTTCCCTTGGCAGAGATAACAGACTGCCATGTGAGTGATGCATGCTGGAGAGGACACTGTTTATTGACTACTGTATGATTTGGGGGACATGTCAAATAGTGTAATTAACAATCCCCAAAGGGCTTAGGTAGAGTGAACACAAAGTCAACCCACTATTCAGGTGGTTCATCAAAGTCTCAAGAGGATACATAGAATGTGTATACAACAAGAATGTACCACATGCAATAGGATGACATTCACATGTGAGACCTGTCCTGCAGTGGAAAAGTGGAGACTCTGTTGAGACTTCACAGATGGCTATCATGATCGGATTTCTGAGTGAGCAAAGCAAACAAGTTTGACCAAAGGACAAGGGAGGAGTGTCTCATACTCTGGCCCACTGGGGCTGACTTTGGCCTGGAGATGACAACCAAACGGTTTAACCAGTCAGTGTGACTGTTCTGGAGCGTGGCAAGTCTGGAGATTAGCTTCAGTCTGATGGTGTTATCCTTACTGTATGTAGGTCAAGTATTTACCTGCTGTGGTTGAATAACATTGATTGGTTCGTTGAAGTTGTTGCTTAAAGGTAATTCCTCTCAATATTGGTAATTGTCCAGACAGCTTTCCGTGAAATCAGATTATAAATGTGGTGGTGTTGTGGTTTACAAAGAACACATATTTTATGTGTAATAGTAAGAAGCGCCAGGGGAATGGTGTCTT